>NC_080064.1:157834701-158159577 GCF_949987535.1 Balaenoptera acutorostrata
AAGGGTCTAGAAATTACAATTTAAGTTGGCATATCAAGTCTATGTGATCGTTTAGCATTACATAAAATAATCTCCTTTTACAAAGATATTACTTATTATCATCTATTTAGCTGAACTCTTTATTTTGCAATTTTATAATCTTAAATAAATTGATGTTAGTTTATATGACCAGAAAAAAACAGTAGAAGAAATTTAGGCAATCCAAAATAATTGGATTTTTCATGAGAAAATAATCACAAGAGTTACAAACTAGAATACTGCGCCTGCGTTGTTTTTAAATGGTGGTAAAATCAGGGAGAAGGCATAGAGGTGTTTTAAGCCAAAATTATTAAACCAGTTTAATTTTTCCAAAGAATCATCTTGATGAGAATACTACACAGATTTTTCTTCTTATACAATTATATATTAGATGTTAAAACGTTCACCTTATTTAACAGTAATACTTTTGCTTCTTATTTTGTAACCTAGAAACAAAGGTCATTAATTAAACCCAGAGTCAAAACCCTTTTATGTTCTTTTTCCCCCTGAATTACAGTTTTAGGGGGAAAAAAATCTGAAAGAGTCAACAGATTTAAAGCATGCAAGTAGAAAACATTTTAGAAATCTTTGGATTCTTTACATTTGTGTAAGTGCTTGATATGATAGTATTGTTTTTAGAAAAAAAGACGTTTGGAACATGAGCTTGTTCTACTAGATTTTAAAACCTTATAATCTGGACTTCCCTGGTGGCGCAGTAGTTAGGAATCCGCCTGCCAATGCAGGGGACATGGATTGTATCCCTGGTCCGGGAAGATTCCACATGCTGTGGAGCATCTAAGCCCGTGCGCCACAATTACTGAGCCCGTGTGCCGCAACTACTGAGGCTGTGTGCTGCAACTACTGAAGCCTGCACCCCTAGAGCCAGTGCTCCACAGCAAGAGAAGCCACCGCAATGAGAAGTCCACACACCGCAAGGAAGAGTAGCCCCCACTCGCCACAACTAGAGAAAGCCTGCGTGCAGCAACGAAGACACAATACAGCCAATAAATAAATAAATAACTTAAAAATAAATAAATAAAACCTTATAATCTGATTTATTAACTCCCTCCAGAAGTTTAACTATATCAATTTGTTTGCTCAAAATTTTTTCATATTTATAAAGTAGATAATTTTATCAACTCTTGTACAAGTTGGAAGAACTAAAAGGATCACCTAAGAAAAACCTAAAAGGTGATCCATTAAAACATATAATTAAGCACCATTAGTTCTTTTTGGGGGGGAAGTATCACTGTTGAAAATCTGAGTAATTGGGGGATTTCCTTCTGAATTCAGCAGGCTAAGCTCTCTCTCTTCTAATGTCCACATCCTTTTTTTAATCTTGTATACAAGTTTCTGAAGAGACATTAATTTTTGAATCATTTAATTTTTTAGAGAAATTAAAGAAAGCTGATTTGTTTCCTTTAATCTTAGGTATAGGAATTTCACCTTTGTAGCTATTAGTAGCTATTGGGACCATAATGAGTTATACACTTTAAAAGCCAGAACTTTGGGATGAGGAAGGAGGCTCTGAGTTAACAGAATCCACATTGGCACCAACATGAAACACATCAACACAGACAATTCTATCAATAGGCATAGAACCACCAAAACCAAAACAAAAAACAAAAAACAAAAACCCTTTTTCAATTCTGTATTCTCAAATGCCAGGAAATATTAGAATCCTCAGAAAAACATATTTTCCCCCAAAAGACTACCAGGGAATCAGATTCCAGAAACACCATCTATTGCCCCCTGACAGAAATCACTTAATGGCCAGATCATGTACCATTCCTGCTGCCACTAGTGTGGGCACAACTTGCTGTGCTCCATCAGAGCCAGAAGCAAAATTGACTAAGAATCGGATTTAGCTCCATCACCTCAAATGAGAGTCCCCAGAGGTGTCAGGGGAGGGTGACTACAGAGTCCCCTCAGAGGGACTCTGTAGGTTCCATGTGTCTGTTGACATCATTGGTGGAACCTCTAGGAATAAGTTGTCAAAGGAGGACCAGAGACCAAAGCATTTAGAAAAGGGAAGAAAACACTCACTTGTGAAGTCTGTGAATGAATTGGTCTTCAGACAACTGGCTGGCCAAATACGAAGCACAAGTATTTAAAGGAAATCATTTTTAATGGCCAGGATGACCATGTTTATATTAGTCTATTCATGGTGGAAAACAGCAACTTTCTTACATAATCATCATATTCACATCATATCCTCACATTTCAGCATAGCAAAACTCAGGGATCAAATTGTTTTTGTTAGGGAGTCCAAGTTTCTGAGGAATATTCAAGGCTTATTATTTGGGGAACCTGAACCTGTTAGGCCAACGCTGTTGGTTTGTTTTTCCCCTTTTCCTGGCATGTGAGTGTTTAGTCATTTTGGAAACAAGGAAGTGTCAACTTTTGTTTCTTCAGTGCTCAACACATTTGTTGGTTGTTGATGGTCCCTCATAGGATCATGAAAACCATGGTCTCTCTGGAGAAGCCACATGAAGGTAATGGACAGGTGGTTGTACTAGGTCTCCTTGGCTGACCTGAAATCAGTTTCTGGGTAAGTAGACTGGATGGGAAGTGACCCAGGCACCATCTCTCCCCGGACAGATGGGATGGCCATGCTGGGGGTGTGAGAGGGTCCTCTGTAAGGGAGCAGTGGCTCCCTGTGGGTCTGTGTTCTCTGAGAAGTGGCCTGGGAAGAGAAAGCCAGGTGAGAAACCACTCGAGAACTTGGGGCCAGCAGTCTTCACTCATCCAAGGGCGTGTTTCTTCTTCTATAAGATCCATCTTGTTAAAGAAGTGATGATGACTCCAGTTGATCCAGGTGATTCCCCATCCAGGGCCTCAGCTGGCTAGCTCTCGCCTCTCTTGCTTTTACAGGCCTCTCAGATGGTAAGCTCCTCTCCCAACTTCAGCACTCTGGTGCCAACTCTCTACTTCAGTTTTCCTCTCCCTGCTTCCAAACTCATGATCCTCCTAGAACCTTCCCTCTTTAACCAAGCTAACATCTAATGGCTCTTTCCTCTGTCTCTGGCTTTACAACCATTGAACCATGTGGGTTTGGGAACACTTGCCTCTGTAGTGGTGTGTTTAGTGCCTGTGGGTTATAGCTTTCCTCTCAGACTGGGAACTCTCTGAGGGAAGAGGCTGTCTCTTTCCCAAATGCCACAGATGGCTCTCCCTGAAGGTAGGGGCTCTCTCCTCCTTTCCATCAGATCTGAGGGCAGGGATTGTGTCAACATCTGCCGGACTTCACCGCCATATCTGTGCAGGGTTATGACTCTCAACAGATGTCTTTAGCTCGAGGACCAAAGTCTCTGACAAATGTCTTTGGATGATAATGGTGGTGATTTCAAGCCACTGCTTTGAGGGATATTTTGCACTCATCTACAAAGTGAATACAGAGGTGGTTTCAGTGATTCTTCTCTGGGCCTCCCTTCCTGTCCAGATGACAATCTTAATCTCCCATCCAGTAGGGCATTCTCCCCCAATTCCTCTCCATTTGAATATCCAGAGGTAAGTAGGAGTTAATGTTCCTCTCTCTCCTCTGTAAGCTCTAATTCTCATCTACAAATGTGTAGCTCTAACCTGTCTAAATATAGGCATTTTCACCATAACCAATGGTCTTCTCATTGGGATTGCTTATAATGCCAAGAGAAAAGAAATGCTGGTAAAATATAAAACCAGGGCTCTAGTGACCCCCCAACCCCACGCTGCGCTGAGGACAACTCAGAAAGAACCCTTTCACTCTCATTCAGCTCTGCCACCTCCTTACGTTTGAGGCTCAGTTTCTCCCCAGGATTAAATGAGAGATTTGTATGTAAGGGCTGGGTGCATAGCAGATGCTCAGCAGATGCTAGTTACCTTCCTTCTCCACTCCCCACCTTAATTTCTGGCTCTTCCATAGAATTTCCATCTTCTGCATTTGAAATGTTTCTGTGGCTCTGCCACTAAGTACTGAATTTGCAGAGCACTTGGTCAGAGCTACATGGATCTCTTATACCATAGCCAGAGATGATTCCTTTAAGGGCTTTCAACACTAAAACAGGCAACTAGAAGAATCTACAGATCCTCCATTCTTAGGGAATCTTAAGCCAGGCCTTTTGAACTGAGATGAGATAAGAAGCTTCTGGAGCCTGGGAAATGGATGAGGTTTGAAAATAACAGCTTATATAGTAAGAAGATTATGGTAGACAGAATACTGGTTTCCCAAAGTTACCCACATCCTGAATCTTAAACCTGAGAATACAGTACCTTACATGAAAAAAATGTCTCTGAAGATGTGTCTAAGTCAAGAATCTTGAGATGGGGAGATTACTCTGGATTATCTGGGTGGGTCTGATATAATCACAAGAGTCCTTCAGACACAGAAAAGGGGATGTGATGATGGAAGCAGAGGTTGGAGTGATCGGCTTTGAAGATGGAGGAAGGGGCCACAGGCCAAGGGATGCAGGTGGCTTCTTGAAGGAGAAAAAGGAAAGAAAATGGATTCCACCCTGGAGCCTCTAGAAGAAATGCAACCCTGCTGACACCTTGATTTTAGCCCCATAAAACTTATTTTGGATTTCGTACCTCCAGAACTGTAAGAGAATAAATATGTGTTGTCTTAAACCACTAGGGTTCGTGGTAATTTGTTACAGAAGCAGTAGGAAACTAACACAGAGGTTGTTTTCTCCATCTGGCAACAAGGAAGCTGAGAGTACGTGACATTTCCAGCTCATTCAGCTGCTGTGGCAGAGCCTGCCCTAGAGCCCAGACTTCAGTTTTGTTTCACCAGGCACAGCTTAAAGCAGACCTGAGCTCAGGGACTGTGAGGCCATTCCTGAAAGTGAAAGTTCTCCTTCAAAGTGGCGGCCTTGGGGAGGTGAAACCTTCAAGGTATGAAATGAATACCTCTGGAATGTTGAAAGGGACATTTCGGCTCCCTTAATAAAAAAAAACTTCAGGCAGGACTGCCCGAGTTGGCACTGGAAGAAGAATTCCTACATGGGAGGGGCAACTAGACCACGTGATCCCTACTCCGTCCCCAGGATTCACCAAGATGCACCTTCCCCTTGAGAGGCTATCGCCAATGTGGCCTTGGGGACACTGGTTGTCCCTTAATAAATACTCTAGCCCAGGAGGTGGCACACCTTCCCTCTGCAGAGCTGACTCTGAGCCACGGCATTCAAATAAGACTTTAGGGAAGGTTCCAGGATATCAAAGGGAAGTGCACACTGAGAGATGGACACCAGAGGAGGAGATCTCCCAGCTATGCTTTCGCCTTGATCCCACAGGAAGGGGGCTATCTCACAATCCATTTTCAGGGATGCACCCCTGCTTCCAAGCTGGGACCAAGAGAACCAGGCCCAAGAGATGGGTGACCCTCTCCTGTCTGCCTAAGACCAGTCTTATGAGCTCTGATTTCCAATAAAGATTTGCCCTTTCCCCACTTAAGTGCAGCCCTTAGTCCCAAGCCAACTCCTCTTCCCTTCCCTCCTCACGGAGACCGAGCTCCTGCCCTACAAACGTGACCTGGCTCACCATTCAGGCCACAAGAATGTACCAGTCATCCAATGTACCATCCAATGTACCAGTCATCCAATACCATATCAGTTTCATGTGTACACTATTTGGTTAAAACACTAAATTGTTTACTAGAGCCTAAGAGTCTGTTACACCATTTATCCATCCTGAGGGGGAAGAGGGCACTTTTTATGGGTTCCAAATGCTTGATGCGTATTATGCCAGTCACCGCTTTAGCAGTTCCTGGAATGGAGGTATTGTTCTTATCCTATTTTACAGATGAGCAAACTGAGGCTTGAAGAAGATAAGTAATTTGCCCAAAGTCACAGAGATTTTATGTGGCAGAGCTCAAGGGCTTGAACCAGACCATGATCTTTGAACTATTGAGTGTGGGGGTGATTTAAGAAAGATTGTTGTCATGGGAGAAGAGCAGGAAGAGAAGGGTAGAGCAACCATATGGTAAGAAAACTCATGGTGCATAGTCAGACACTAGAACAGAATGGTGGGAGTCGGGACTGTCCTAGAAACTGGAAAGATCTTGCCAAGAAGGGCAGTCAGGAGCTAACTATAGAACACCACCATGTCCACAGGAGCTGCGTCAGGCCCTGGACTCTGCCACTTCCCCCTGTTGGTGATTTTCCATTCTCTCCACTCTTCCCCTGCAGTGACTAGCTTTTAAACCTGAAACTGAAGGTGACAGCAAGGAAGCAGGTAGCAAAGGAGTCTTTGTCCAATTGTGCAGCTAAATTTGGAGAAGAAAAAACCCCCACAGTACAGTGCTTGTGTGGGCAGTTTTGAGAAAGTGTAAAAATGAGGGGAGGGTGTTGAATCCCTGGTGGTGTGGAAGGAGGAAGAAAAGAACTCACAGGAGCTGGGTCCCAGGGCTGCAGCTATCCATCCTTTCAGGAAGTATCTGCTGAGTCCCTGTTAGGGACCAAATCCTGGGCTAAGCTGGGGGTGGGGGCGGTGACGAGTAGATGGAGGGACTTACTTTAGTTTGGATGGCCAGGGAAGCCTCTCTGGGGAGGTGAGCTTAAGCTGAAATCTGAGGGATAGGAAGTTAGACATGCCAAGAGGTGGGAAAGTGATCTAGGTAGAGAACACCATATGCAAAGTCCCAGAGGTGAGAAACAGCTTTGGGCATTTAAAAAAAAATGCAAGAGAAGGCCAGTGTGGCTAGAGTAGACTGAACCAAGGGGGAGAGAGGCAGGGGGCCCAGTGGAGAGAGAAGAAGGTCTGGGTCAGGGGGCCCTTGTAAACCATGGAGGGGTTTTGCTCTATGTGTAATCAGATGCCACTGAATGTTTAAGCAAGGAGGTACATGATAGGATTTTTGTTTTAAAAAGTCACTCTTGCTGCTCTGTAGAGAATAGATATTGAGCGGGAAGAGGTGAGAACATAAATAGCTATTAAAGAGGTCCAGGCAAGAGATATAGTGGCCTGGACCAGGCTGGTGAGGATGGAGATGGAGATAAGTGGGCAGATTCTAGACATTTATTGGAGGAAAAGTAACAAACTTACTGATGTAAAGGGATGAGGGAAAAGGAAGAATCAGGAACCACACTGGGCTTCTACTTTTAGCAACTTAGAGAGGATTGTGGTAATTTTTTATAGAGAGGAACACTTGGGGTAAGGATAGGCTCTAGAGTAAGGGGTTCTATTTCAGGCATAGTAAAGATGAACTGTTTACACTTCATCTGAGTGGAGATAGCCAGAAGGCTTGTGGATATATGTGTCTGGAGCTCAGAGGGGAGCCTGGGACTGGAGCTCCCCAGTATAAATATGGGAGTCATTAGCTTGAAGTTGCCATTTAAAGCCATGGGAATGGATGAGATCATCTAGGGATAGAAGGGCAGAAGCCCCCTGTTTAAACCCTGAGGGATACTGACCTTTAGAGATCAGGTGGAGGAGACCAAGAAGGTGCAGCTGCAACTATTTCATTCAACCAAACATTTATCAAGCCTACAGGCTTGGCTGCATATGCCACAGATGCTGGGGACACCAGGGGAGTAGGACAAGGCCTTTGTCCTCAAGGAGCTCACAGTGTGTAGGAACAAGTGTATGAACTGATAACTCCAGTACAATGTGGTAAAGTAGTTTAGAGATGAACCCAGGAGAAGGGGCTGTTGGTCTCAGGTCTCTGAAACTGGGGGTATGGCCAAGTCTATGGGAGGGGCCATGGGCCCCCAGAAGATGAAGACAAAGGATGCAGAGGCTTGGAATTATTCCAGATCTGGTAGATCTCCCTTGAGACTCCTTGAGTCTCCTTGAACCCAGCTTCACCTCTCTTCCACCCTCCACGCCCTGGTCTTCCTCCACCAGAATGCCCACTGTCCATGCCAACACCACAGAGCCCTGCTCGTTCTTCATTTCCATCCCTGTCTCCAGTCCCCCAGGTCTCCACCCCTTCCCAGACAGGCTAGCACCCTTAGGAGGAGAACTGTTTTCAAAAACAGGATTAACTTCAGAGCAAAATGACCACAGCCTGGAGGCTTGCCCTCTATCAAGGCAGGATGTTGTCTCAAAAACTGTTGCTTAATTTCCTGCTGTCGAGAAATCATGTGTGTTGACCAACTTGTTTTTCATACTGTTTGAAGAAAAGAGAGAAACCTGTCTCACTGAGCTTCTCAGAGAGAAGCCAGGTCAGCCCCCTCATGACTGCAGGTGAGGACCCTCCACTGACCATCCTCCCTCCTCCCATCTGCTGCTGAGTGCAGGGGGCTGGGCTGCACTTGTTCACTTTGCTGCCTGGGTCAAGGTGCCCCCATGGCTAATTCTCCCATGGCTATGTTCAGTCCATGAACCTGCACAATCTGGCCCCAACCTCTCCTTCCGTCATTTTCTCATGCTGCCTCCTTCCTGTGTGCCATGATCAGTCACTCTGGACGTGCCCTGGGGATCCTGGAACTCAGTCCTTGCCTGGGTAATGCTCTGCCTCTGAGATTGAGGAAGATCTGAACCCACATTCAAGGCTCAGTCTCAGTGCTGGCACCTCTATCTGTTAAAGCCCTCACCAAAATCACCCAACCAAAGATTTCTTCTTCCTTTGAACATGTTTAGTTTGTTCATTTTTCACTGCTTATGGCTCATTTAATCTTGAACTATAATGCTTCATGGGCATGTTTATTGCCCCTTCTAGACTCTATAAACTCCAGGAGATCAAACTTTGAGTCTGGGGTCCAAATATCATTTATCTCCATCCACAGTCTCAGCAAAGAGCTTGGACAGGCTTGTGGAATGGATGAGTTTTGATTAAAGTTGTAGGGGGGAACCTAAACTGATGTGGAGAATGCAACCTAGGACTTGATTTTATTGGTTCTCTGGGAAAAATGCACCTCTATGCTAAGAACAGAGTCCGTAAAGGGATAGAGAGCAGTTTGTTCATCCATCCATCCATCCATTCACCCATACATTCATTCAACAAACAGTTATTAAGCATCTACTATGTGCCAGAAATAGTGTTAGATGCTGGAGATATAGTAAGAAGACTGATAAGTTCTTGCTCATGTGGAGATTCTGTTCTAGCCCAGAAAAACAGATGATAAGCAAGGAAAACATCAAGTAGTGGTAAGTGCCATGATAAAAAAAAAAATAAGTCATGGTGATGTGATAATGTGACTGGGAAGTGCTTGAAAGGGCTCTCTGAAGAAGTGACACTTAAGGAAAGACCTGAAGGATGAGCACAGGTGACCATGGAAAGGTCTGTGTATGAGCAGTCTGTGAAGGGGGAAACACAAAGCTTTGAGGTTGGGCAAAGTGGGGAGAGAGATGGAATGAGTTTAATGGGCGCAAGGAGTGGAAGGAAGGAAAGAGTGACTGGGTCATGGGGAACAAGTGTTCAGTAGGGAGGCAATGGTGAGATAGCCAATAAGAGATGGCGTGGCATGTAGAGGTTTGGAACAAGGTACGAATTTTAGTTCTGATTCTAATTATTAGTGGTGTGTGAACTTGGGCATCTTTTCTGGGTCTTAGTTTCTTCATTTGTAAAATATCTCATTTTTAGAGCTCTTGTGAAGATTAAATGATATAATAGAAATAGGCACCTATCATGTTGACTCTGTATAAGTGGTAACCTATAATCCACATAATAACTTAAAAACAAGCATTACGCAAAAACCACAGTTACAGAAAGATAGAGAAGATGAAAAGGCAGAGGGCTATGTACCAGATGAAGGAACAAGAAAAAACCCCAGAAAAACAACTAAATGAAGTGGAGATAGGCAACCTTCCAGAAAAAGAATTCAGAATAATGATAGTGAAGATGATCCAGGACCTCGGAATAAGAATGGAGGCAAAGATTGAGAAGATGCAAGAAATGATTAACAAAGACCTAGAAGAATTAAAGAACAAACAAACAGAGATGACCAATACAATAACTGAAATGAAAACTACACTAGAAGGAATCAAGAGCAGACTAACTGAGGCAGAAGAACGGATAAGTGACCTGGAAGACAGAATGGTGGAATTCACTGCTGCGGAACAGACTAAAGAAAAAAGAATGAAAAGAAATGAAGACAGCCTAAGAGACCTCTGGGACAACATTAAACGCAACAACATTCGCATTATAGGGGTCCCAGAAGGAGAAGAGAGAGAGAAAGGACCAGAGAAAATATTTGAAGAGATTATAGTCGAAAACTTCCCTAACATGGGAAAGGAAATAGCCACCCAAGTCCAGGAAGCACAGAGAGTCCCATACAGAATAAACCCAAGGAGAAACACGCCGAGACATATAGTAATCAAAGTGGCAAAAATTAAAGACAAAGAAAAATTACTGAAAGCAGCAAGGGAAAAACGACAAATAACATACAAGGGAACTCCCATAAGGTTAACAGCTGATTTCTCAGCAGAAACTCTGCAAGCCAGAAGGGAGTGGCATGATATACTTAAAGTGATGAAAGGGAAGAACCTACAACCAAGATTACTCTACCCAGCAAGGATCTCATTTAGATTTGATGGAGAAATCAAATGCTTTACAGACAAGCAAAAGCTAAGAGAATTCAGCACCACCAAACCAGCTCTACAACAAATGCTAAAGGAACTTCTCTAAGTGGGAAACACAAGAGAAGAAAAGGACCTACAAAAACAAACCCAAAACAATTAAGAAAATGGTCATAGGAACATACATATCGATAATTACCTTAAACGTGAATGGATTAAATGCCCCAACCAAAAGACATAGACTGGCTGAATGGATACAAAAACAAGACCCATATATATGCTGTCTACAAGAGACCCACTTCAGACCTAGGGACACATACAGACTGAAAGTGAGGGGATGGAAAAAGATATTCCATGCAAATGGAAATCAAAAGAAAGCTGGAGTAGCTATACTCATATCAGATAAAATAGACTTTAAAATAAAGAATGTTACAAGAGACAAGGAAGGACACTACATAATGATCCAGGGATCAATCCAAGAAGAAGATATAACAATTATAAATATATATGCACCCAACATAGGAGCACCTCAATACATAAGACAACTGCTAACAGCTATAAAAGAGGAAATCGACAGTAACACAGTAATAGTGGGGGACTTTAACACCTCACTTACACCAATGGACAGATCCTCCAAAATGAAAATAAATAAGGAAACAGAAGCTTTAAATGACACAATAGACCAGATAGATTTAATTGATATATATAGGACATTCCATCCAAAAACAGCAGATTACACGTTCTTCTCAAGTGCGCACGGAATATTCTCCAGGATAGATCACATCTTGGGTCACAAATCAAGCCTCAGTAAATTTAAGAAAATTGAAATCATATCAAGCATCTTTTCTGACCACAATGCTATGAGATTAGAAATGAATTACAGGGAAAAAAACGTAAAAAAGACAAACACATGGAGGCTAAACAATACGTTACTAAATAACCAAGAGATCACTGAAGAAATCAAACAGGAAATAAAAAAATACCTAGAGACAAATGACAATGAAAACACGACAACCCAAAACCTATGGGATGCAGCAAAAGCAGTTCTAAGAGGGAAGTTTATAGCTATACAAGCCTACCTAAAGAAACAAGAAAAATCTCAAGTAAACAATCTAACCTTACACCTAAAGAAACTAGAGAAAGAAGAACAAACAAAACCCAAAGTTAGCAGAAGGAAAGAAATCATAAAGATCAGAGCAGAAATAAATGAAATAGAAACAAAGAAAACAATAGCAAAGATCAATAAAACTAAAAGTTGGTTCTTTGAGAAGATAAACAAAATTGATAAGCCATTAGCCAGACTCATCAAGAAAAAGAGGGAGAGGACTCAAATCAATAAAATCAGAAATGAAAAAGGAGAAGTTACAACAGACACCGCAGAAATACAAAGCATCCTAAGAGACTACTACAAGCAACTTTATGCCAATAAAATGGACAACCTGGAAGAAATGGACAAATTCTCAGAAAGGTATAACCTTCCAAGACTGAACCAGGAAGAAACAGAAAATATGAACAGACCAATCACAAGTAATGAAATTGAAACTGTGATTAAAAATCTTCCAACAAACAAAAGTCCAGGACCAGATGGCTTCACAGGTGAATTCTATCAAACATTTAGAGAAGAGCTAACACCCATCCTTCTCAAACTCTTCCAAAAAATTGTGGAGGAAGGAACACTCCCAAACTCATTCTATGAGGCCACCATCACCCTGATACCGAAACCAGACAAAGACACTACAAAAAAAGAAAATTACAGACCAATATCACTGATGAATATAGATGCAAAAATCCTCAACAAAATACTAGCAAACAGAATCCAACAGCACATTAAAAGGATCATACACCACGATCAAGTGGGATTTATCCCAGGGATGCAAGGATTCTTCAATATACGCAAATCAATCAATGTGATACACCATATTAACAAATTGAAGAATAAAAACCATATGATTATCTCAATAGATGCAGAAAAAGGTTTTGACAAAATTCAACACCCATTTCTGATAAAAACTCTCCAGAAAGTGGGCATAGAGGGAACCTACCTCAACATAATAAAGGCCATATATGACAAACCCACAGCAAACATCATTCTCAATGGTGAAAAACTGAAAGCATTTCCTCTAAGATCAGGAACGAGACAAGGATGTCCACTCTCACCACTATTATTCAACATAGTTCTGGAAGTCCTAGCCACGGCAATCAGAGAAGACAAAGAAATAAAAGGAATACAAATTGGAAAAGAAGAAGTAAAACTGTCACTGTTTGCGGATGACAGAATACTATACATAGAGAATCCTAAAACTGCCACCAGAAAACTGCTAGAGCTAATTAATGAAAATGGTAAAGTTGCAGGGTACAAAATTAATGCACAGAAATCTCTTGCATTCCTATACACTAATGATGAAAAATCTGAAAGAGAAATTAAGGAAACACTCCCATTTACCATTGCAACAAAAAGAATAAAATACCTAGGAATAAACCTACCTAGGGAGACAAAAGTCCCGTATGCAGAAAACTATAAGACACTGATGAAAGAAATTAAAGATGATACCAACAGATGGAGAGATATACCATGTTCTTGGATTGGAAGAATCAACATTGTGAAAATGAGTATACTACTCAAAGCAATCTACAGATTCAATGCAATCCCTATCAAATTACCAATGGCATTTTTTACGGAGCTAGAACAAATCATCTTAAAATTTGTATGGAGACACAAAAGACCCCGAATAGCCAAAGCAGTCTTGAGGCAAAAAAATGGAGCTGGAGGAATCAGACTCCCTGACTTCAGACTATACTACAAAGCTACAGTAATCAAGACAATATGGTACTGGCACAAAAACAGAAACATAGATCAAGGGAACAAGATAGAAAGCCCAGAGGTTAACCCACGCACCTATGGTCAACTAATCTATGACAAAGGAGGCAAAGATATACAATGGAGAAAAGACAGTCTCTTCAATAAGTGGTGCTGGGAAAACTGGACAGCTACATGTAAAAGAATGAAATTAGAATACTCCCTAACACCATACACAAAAATAAACTCAAAATGGATTAGAGACCTAAATATAAGACCGGACACTATAAAACTCTTAGAGGAAAACATAGGAAGAACACTCTTTGACATAAATCACAGCAAGATCTTTTTTGATCCACCTCCTAGAGTAATGGAAATAAAAACAAAAATAAACAAGTGGGACCTAATGAAACTTCAAAGCTTTTGCACAGCAAAGGAAACCATAAACAAGACGAAAAGACAACCCTCAGAATGGGAGAAAATATTTGCAAATGAATCAACGGACAAAGGATTAAACTCCAAAATATATAAACAGCTCATTCAGCTCAATATTAAAGAAACAAACACCCCAATCCAAAAATGGGCAGAAGACCTAAATAGACATTTCTCCAAAGAAGACATACAGATGGCCACGAAGCACATGAAAAGATGCTCAACATCACTAATTATTAGAGAAATGCAAATCAAAACTACAATGAGGTATCACCTCACTCCTGTTAGAATGGGCATCATCAGAAAATCTACAAACAACAAATGCTGGAGAGGGTGTGGAGAAAAGGGAACCCTCTTGCACTGTTGGTGGGAATGTAAATTGATACAGCCACTATGGAGAACAATATGGAGGTTCCTTAAAAAACTAAAAATAGAATTACCATATGACCCAGCAATCCCACTACTGGGCATATACCCAGAGAAAACCGTAATTCAAAAAGACACATACACCCGAATGTTCATTGCAGCACTATTTACAATAGCCAGGTCATGGAAGCAACCTAAATGCCCATCAACAGACGAATGGATAAAGAAGATGTGGTACATATATACAATGGAATATTATTCAGCCATAAAAAGGAACGAAATTGAGTCATTTGTTGAGACGTGGATGGATCTAGAGACTGTCATACAGAGTGAAGTAAGTCAGAAAGAGAAAAACAAATATCGTATATTAATGCATGTATGTGGAACCTAGAAAAATGGTACAGATGAGCCAGTTTGCAGGGCAGAAGTTGAGACACAGATGTAGAGAATGGACATATGGACACCAAGGGGGGAAAACTGCGGTGGGGTGGGGATGGTGGTGTGCTGAATTGGGAGATTGGGATTGACATGTATACACTGATGTGTATAAAATTGATGCCTAATAAGAACCTGCAGTATAAAAAAACAAACAAAACAACTAATACTAAACTTTCATTGGGTTATTTGTATGGAAATATGTTATTATAAATGTTTCAGACATTACATGAAATTTCTAAAAATCTTATATTTGTATGTGTATGGAAATATGTATGGAAATATGTTAATATAAATGTTTCAGACGTTACATAAAATTTCTAAAAATCTTATATGTTCTGGTATAATGTTATATGTAATAATCCTAGTTATTACTTTAAAATGTATATCTCAGAAATAACTAATTTTCTTGTCAACTGCATTATTATGAACTTTCATCAAATCTTAAAAAAATAAAAAAAAATAAAAAAAAATAAAAAAAACAAGCATTACAAGGTTAGGGATGACCAGGAGCGTGAAGCCCAGAGGATGACAAGTTAGCAGTTGTCCTAATAAGCCTTCCTCGCTCTCTCCTAATTTCATCTCTTTCTTTCTCCCTGACTTTTCTCTCTCCTTCACCTTTTTTCTTATCTTTTTATCTTTCTTTCTTTTCTCCCAGCATAAATTTCTTACTTTTGCTCTCCTTCACATTATTTCAAGTCATATTGCAACTGCCCAAAATTTGGATTAAAGACATATTTTAAAATTTGCTTATTCTGTATAGTTTTGTCTTCCTTTTACAATCAGGTGTGTTTAATGCTTATACACCTCCTCTAAGTTACAACTCAGCAGCAGCATCCACACCTAAATTAAGTAATTTTATATGATTATATGACCCTTGGTTGTTGTTTTTTTCCACTGAGTTCACTGTCTCTTAATAGAAAATGGCTCCAACCTACTGGATTAAAGGATTGGAAAGAGATTGTTTCAAGGCATTTGAGGACTGGTGTGCTAAGAGATCTCTCCACCCCTGGGGAGTGGAGGTCTGGATGTCCTCCAAAGGCCAGTGACCTCTGAATCACTCCAAGGATGCTCTGGAACACAGCCAGAACATCATGCTCAGCTGCCGGCTGGCTTTCGCTCTGTGGCTGCTCCTGCAGATGTGGGCAGATGAGAGGGCAAGGAAGGCCTGGCTGAGGTCTGCTAGTGGAGATGGAGGCCCTGAGAAATGTGTAAAGACACACTCTGGCACGAGGGTAATATAAGATTCTCCATCCCAGTGTTGCAACTCCCTTTGCTTAGCTAAGAAAGCACAAGTTTCCTGTGTGTGTGTGTGTGTGTGTGTGTGTGTGTGTGCGCGTGTGTGTGTGTGTGTGGAGGAGAGAGCCACAGAGCAAGCCCCCAACATTCAGCTCAAGATTTATACTAAAAGGGGCCTTTCAGTTGGGAGAGCAGGGTAAAGGGGCAATACTTAAGTCAAAGGGAGGCTCTGGCCCTCCCTTGCTTTCCTGTTTCCTGGGAAGAGGTGTTCAGTGGTTGGTTGTGGCTGGCTGTGGCCAGTAAATCCAACCCACCCACTGTACGGCAGGAAGCTGAGGACTCAGGATAAGAAGCAACTTGCCCAAGGCCACACAGGGAGGCAGAGATAAAAGACTAGTATACTTTCTTCCTTATCAAGTCACTTTTGAGTCTGGGTGATTGTGGTAGGAATAGGATAGGGTGACAACCTCTCTGTACTTTGACTTTATGGGTCCCAGATGTCTAACTTCAAGTCCTGCCCTGGCTCATGTTACAGGGTCTGAGCCCCTCATATTCGAAGTCTGTCTTTCTGTGGGGCAGGGCTGAGTGAAGGAGCATTGGGTTGTACACTGGAAGGCAGCCCAAGACTTAACCATGGACACAGAAAAGCCATATCTGGCAAATTGAGAGCTAACTTTAAAAATGAATAGGGTAGGGCTTCCCTGGTGGCGCAGTGGTTGAGAATCTGCCTGCCAATGCAGGGGACACGGGTTCGAGCCCTGGTCTGGGAAGATCCCACATGCCATGGAGCAGCTAAGCCCATGGACCACAACTACAGAACCTGCACACTAGAGCCCACGAGCCACAACTACTGAAGCCCAGGAGCCTAGAGGCCGTGCTCAGCAAAGAGAAGTCACTGCAATGAGAAACTTGTGCACAGCAATGAAGAGTAGCCCCCACTCGCCGCAAGTAGAGAAAAGCCTGTGCGCAGCAACGAAGACCCAACACAGCCAAAAATAAATAAACGAATTAATTTAAAAAAAAAAAAGAAAAACAAACAGATAAGTCCTTCAATACAACTCTTTCAGAGAGTAGAGAGAGGGAACCTCCCCAGCTCATTTTATGAGGTTAGCGAAACCTCGGTACCCCAAATCAGTTTATTATAAGCCTGGAAGGCAGCAAGGGATGGCAAGGACATCCTAGAATGTGAGAAAGAAAACATGCAGGCCCATCTTACTCAATATATAAGTGCAAAAACATGAGACACAATATTAACCAGATCCAGCAATGTACAAAAGCAGTAATCTATCATAACTCAGTTGGATTTACCCTAGGAATGCAAGATGAATTTCACAGGGGAAAACTGATGACTGTAATTTACTTTGTTAACAGAATAAAAACAAAAAGTTACTATAAATAAAAACCATTTGACAAAATTCACAGCCCTTCTTTTATTTTCTAGAGCTTTACAATGTTTCAGCTTTATTCCTCAGATTTTTTTCTTCCAGTTTTACTAGATATAATTGATATACAGCACTGTATAAGTTTAAGGTGTACAACATAATGATTTGACTTACATCATGAAATGATTATCATAGTAAGTTTAGTGAATATCCATCATCTCATGTAGATATAAAATTAAAGAAATAGAAAAAATATTTTCCTTGTGATAAGAACTCAGGATTTAGTCTCTTAACTTTCATATATAACATTCAGCAGCATTAATTATATGTATTATGTTGTTCATTACATCCCCAGTACTTATTTATCTTATAATTGGAAGATTATACCTTTTGGCTGTCTTCATCCTATTCCCTCTTCCCCCATCCCTGCCTCTGGTAACCACAAATCGGATCTCTTTTTCTATGAGTTTGTTTGTGTGTTTCTGAAGTATAATTGACTTACAACACTAAGTTAGTTCCTGTTATATGACATAGTGATTCGATATTCCCATACATTTCAAAATGATCACCATGATAATTCTAGTTATGATATGTCAACATACAAAGATACTACATAGTTATTGACACTGTACATTTCATACTGGTGACTCATTTATTTTGCATCACAGACCTTCTCTTGAAAACTCTCAGCAAACTAGGAATAGAAGGAAACTCCCTTTGTCTTATAAAAGGCATCTACGAGAACCCTACAATAAATAGCATACTTAAGGATGAATGTTGCAAACATCTCCTTTCTGGCCAGAAACAAGATAAAGATGCCCACTGCTACTGTTTTTATTCACCACTGTACTGGACAGTCAACAAGAAAAAAAAGTCATAAGGTTTGGAATGTAAGAAACAAAACATTAATGGAGATGATATGATTGTCTACATGGAACTTTCTGCAGAATAATCACTGAAATTAATAAAAGGGTTGGAAAAGTTTCTGGGTACAACACTGATATCCAAACATCAATGACATTATTATACACTAGCAATAATTAGTGAAAAAATTTAATTTTTTTTTTAAATAAATTTCTTTATTTTTTGGCTGCATTGGGTTTTCGTTGCTGGGCGCAGGCTTTCTCTAGTTATGGCGAGCAGGGGGCTACTCTTCATTGCAGTGCGTGGGCTTCTCATTGCGGTGGCTTCTCTTGTTGCGGAGCACGGGCTCTAGGCACGTGGGCTTCAGTAGTTGTGGCACACGGGCTCAGTAGTT
The DNA here is from genome assembly GCF_949987535.1 of Balaenoptera acutorostrata. Classification (NCBI taxonomy): domain Eukaryota; kingdom Metazoa; phylum Chordata; class Mammalia; order Artiodactyla; family Balaenopteridae; genus Balaenoptera; species Balaenoptera acutorostrata. Next base: position 157,853,066 of record NC_080064.1, read on the forward strand.
GTGGCTCGCAGGTTCTAGAGCGCAGGCTCAGTAGTTGTGGCGCATGGGCTTAGTTGCTCCATGGCATGCGGGATCTTCCCGGACCAGGGCTCAAACCCTTGTCCCCTGCATTGGCAGGCGGATTCTCAACCACTGCACCACCAGGGAAGTCCAAAATTTAATTTTTAAAAAGGATAAAATTTATCAAAAATTTAAAATCTAGGAATAAGCATCATAAGAGATGTATGAGATCTTTAAGAAGAAAATTACAACATTTTATTAAGATATGTTTTAGAAGAAATAACTACATAAAGAGATATACCATGTTTTTAGAATGGGAGACTCAATATCATAAAAATGTCAATTCTCCCCAAATTGACCTATATATTCAATGCAGTTCTTGTCAAAACCTAAACAGAATTTTTAACGGAACTTGGCAAAAGGATTCTAACATGTACATGGAAAAGTAAGAGCTAAGAATAGCCAAGACATTCCTGAAACAGAAAACATAATAGAAGGATTTACCCTCCCATATACCAAGACATATTGTAAAGCTTTAGTAATTAAGTCTGTGAGTTACTGTGGCAGGGGTAAAAAAATAGATCAAGGCAGAGAAAGATACCCATGCATAGATAGAAACCTGATTTATTAGTATCAAAATGAAAATGATAGATTATGCAATAAATGGTGCTGGGACAACTGGTTATCCAAATGGAAAAAATATTATTTTGGATCCTACCTCACAGCATACTCAAATGTCAGTTTCAGAAGGATTAAAGATGTAAAGAAAAAGAACTATAAAAATTTTAAATGACAATCTAGGAAAATATCTTTCTGACCTCAGACTAAAGAAAGATTTCTTAAACAAGACACAGGAAGCACAAACAATAAAGGGTATAAGATTACATTAAACAACACCTAAAAAGAATGAAAAGCCAAACCTCAAACTAGGAGAAAATATAGCCAAACTTGTAACTATCAAAGGATTTGTGTTCAGAATATGTAAAGAACTCCTACATTTCAATAAGAAAGAGACAAACAACCCAAAAGAAAAATGGGCAAGGCACACTCACTCTATTCACAAAAGAACACAAATAGCTTATGACACAGGAAAAGATGCTAAAATAATGAGTAATTATGGAAATGCAAGTTTAAACCATAATGAGATACCATTTTGCACCTCTTGGGTTGGTATAAAGTATAGTGTAGTAAAGGTAGGGATGGAATGCAGTGTGAACTTTGCAATGGGAGGGAAAACCTGTACAACCACTTTGGAAAAATATTTGCCTGCACCTAGTAAAACTGAATTTGCATATGCCCCACATCCTATCAAGTCCACTCTTGGACAAATTCTACACATACTTACCAACAGTCATGCTCAAGAGTGTTCATAGCAATATTGTCCACATTAGCCAAAAGCTGGAAGCAACCCAAATGCCTATTAATAGCAGAATGTATAAATTGTGGTATACACATATGATGGAATACTGTACAGCAGTGAAGATGAGTGGGTTACATCTCTGTGGAGCATAAGAAGTGGGCCACAGAAGGTACCACACAGTATGTTTCTATTTATTTAAGTTTCAAAACAGACTAGACTAAATAGTATCTTGTTTAGGAACATACACACGGTTGGTAAGACTATAAGAAAAAAGAGGGAATGACTAACCAAAGTCTAGCTAGAAGGGTGTGGGACTAGGGAGGGGCACGTGAGTAACTTCAAAGTTGCTGGTAGTGTTGTTTCCTTACTCCCGTGATGGATTCCTGGGAGACACTGAACATACGTATTTTTTAAAACACTCTTTTGCCCATGTGGTAGATTTCATAATTGAAACAAAATAAAGACAACAGCGCTTCAGTTCCCATGGCTCCAGGTAAGGTGTGGTACATTAAGAAGTGTGGTACATTAAGAAGTGGATGATGTCAGAGCAGGGGACTGTGGGCCCACCAGGAGAGCTGGGTCCTCGGGTGGGGTGGGGGTTGAGGATTTGCCTGGTGTTCCAGCAGGTATATTAGACATGGTGGTGCATGCTCTGAGTCTGCTCAGAGAGAAGACCAGAGGAACTTCTCCTCTATGGGGCTGAAAGTGGTCATTGCTGTTAGAGAGAGTGGCCAGACATTCATGGACTAAGCCACTAAAGCATAAGTGACCCAAAATTCCTTTACAAACTATATTGCTCGGGGGCGCGGGGCGGGGCGCGGCAAAATGGCGGCCTCGCGGCGAGGGAGAGCTTCCTCCACGGTGGTATCCCGCTGCTGCATCCCTGTGGCCCTCTGTCAGCCCAAGACCCAGACCTCCCAGGCACCTGAAGTCGGCTCTTGGCTCCTGCTTTTTACTGCTTTAAGCCCCCAGCCCCACCTTCCCTATAAGTTTTGAGTAGTCATTCCACCTGAGTGGGAAGGGCGTCCACTAACAGGTGGAGAGAGTTGATATAACCTCCTCCACTGGTGCCTGCTGCTCAGCCCCACGCCGAGGGATGGCTGCCTGACTCCCTCCGGGCCCTGAGGGGCAGGAACACGAAAACCCCTTACTTGGAAAACTTACAGACTTGTTTCAGCATAAACAAATACGAAGTGTTCAGAGCTCAGGAAAGTTGCTAGTGGGTATTTAACTGCCCCCCAAAAGAGAGAAAGACATTTTCTTTGAAGAAAGTGAAAAAGGTCACTTTTTGCTCTCAGTGTTATAACCGGGACCTAGGTCAGGGTGATGCCACCTGAGGAAGCCCGGGGTGCCGAGGCCGTCCTGCCTGCAGTCACCAAGGATGTGCCCGGTCCTCTTGCTCCAGGCTAGGATGTCCCCTGGGGGTAAGCCCCAGCCCCACCCCGGAGCCCACAGGAGCCCTGCCAGGTGTGGTGACACCAGGAGGGGTGTCAAAGGAAGCCAGGCAGGGGGCCGTTGGCCGGGTCTCCGTGGCCACCCGAAGGTGCCTAGGCTGGACCCACGTGTTTGCAGGGCCTCTGGACAGGTGGCAGAGCAACCCCTCCTGTCCACCCTCCCCAGGTGGGTGCCCTCGGGCAGGGTCATTTGCTGGGCCTGAGAGTCCTTAACCGCTGGCCAGCTCTCATCACTCCCTCTTCAGATGCTGCTCTATCTGAGTGGAACGTACTATGCCCTCTATTTCCTAGCTACGCTCCTGCTGGCCGTATATAAAAGTCAGGTTTTCCGGCTTCCCTGGTGGCACAGTGGTTGAGAGTCTGCCTGCCAATGCAGGGGACATGGGTTCGAGCCCTGGTCTGGGAGGATCCCACATGCCGCGGAGCAACTAGGCCCGTGAGCCACAATTACTGAGCCTGCGCGTCTGGAGCCTGTGCTCCGCAACAAGAGAGGCCGCGATAGTGAGAGGCCCGCGCACCGCGATGAAGAGTGGCTCCCGCTTGCCGCAACTAGAGAAAGCCCTAGCACAGAAACGAAGACCCAACACAGCCATAAATAAATAAATTAATTAATTAAATAAATTTTTAAAAAAAATCAGGTTTTCACTTATCCTCACAGTTACCTGGTCCTCGACCTGACTCTGCTCTTTCTGATGGGGATTCTGGAAGCAATTCGGTTATACTTCGGCACCAAGGGCAACCTGATGGAAGCCGAGGTACTGCTGGCCGCCAGCCTGGTCCTCACGGTGGGCGGTGCCCTGCTGTCCATCTACTTCCTGCTCTGGCAGACCCTGGTGCTGTGGGCCGACTCGGCCCTCAGCGCCATGCTCTTCGCGCTCCACGGCCTGGAGGCCGTCCTGCAGGCGGTGGCCATCGCCGCCTTCGACAGCTAGGTAGGCGGTGCCCGGCCCGCGGGACAACCCTGGACAGGAGACCCTCCTCAGAGCCAGACTGTGCCCCAGCCGTCACCTCCCCCGCTGACGGTTGGTGAGCGGGAAGGACATCTTCGTGCTGACCTGCCTCGGTGTTTGTTAGAGGGTCAGATGGTGTGGAGGGTCTATGAGGCGGAGGTGGGGTCGGGAGCCAGGGCAGAACAAGGTGCTGAGCAGGGGCTGGGTGTGACGGAATCAGGGGTGGGGCTGTCCCGGCCGGTCTGCGGGGAATCATGGGGACGTCTCTGGCTGGTGGGGATCTGGCTTCAGCAGCCACCGACATCCGGGGTGCAGAGGGGGACGAGGCCTTCGGAAAGCAGGCAGCCAGGCCAGTGCCCTCGCGGTGTCCGTGGCACCTCCCTCTCAGGCAGGGATCGGCCGTCTCTGCTCTCCCTGCAGCTTCGGGGTGGCACAGGGACCAGGGGTCCTGCTCTGCGGGCCGAGCCCCAGGCAAGTGGTGCACTCTGCCGTGCACAGGAGGCACCTGCCAAAGGCCAGGCAGCTCGGGGCTGGGGGATTTCTCCTCAGCCGTGACACCTTTCCCTTGGGGAATTCTGGAGAAAGGCGAAGGTGACCTGGAAGCCCCAGCGCAGAGGGGAGGGAGGAGAACTGGTGAGTCCCCAGTAGGGGTGCTGTCCGGCTCCCAGGCCCTCTGCAAGTGCTCCTGGAAGGAGTCTGTGCCGATGTTTTCTAGTGACTTCCCTTGGTCTCAATTTCACATTTTCTACGTCTGGAGTAATGTTGTGTTTGAGCATCTGGATATTCTCTCTTCACAGTATTTTTAAATAAAGAAGCTTCTCTACCTCAAAAAAACACTATATTGCTCAAAGCGAAGCAAACCTAACAATCCAGGCAATATTTGCACTTGACTTCAAAGGCCTACTCCATACAAGGGTACATCACCTAGGTTATAAAGTTGGGGGTGGGTGGGTAGGGCAGACATGTGGGTAAAGGGAGACAGTCTTGTCTAAAGTACACAATAGTATTTGCTTTGGGACAGGGGCTCAAACCTCATAAGACTGACGGTGGACATCTGGGGGTCCCACATGAGAAGCTGGTGTGGCTGAGGTTAGTACCACCAGCTGGGGTATCTGGCACCTGAACTGGGGTTGGATGATAGGAATGAGAGCAGAAGAGACTGGGCCTGATAAAGTGTCTTGACACTGTGCTGATGACAGAGACTTTATTCTTTAGGCGGGAGGAAGCTGTTGGTAGTTCTTAGGCATGGGAAATGACAGGGTTAGATTCCTATTTAGAGAGATCAAGCTGGTCACAGTGTGGAGGTTGCACTGGATGAGGGAGGTACAGGAAGCACAGAGCCCAGCGAGAAGGTTAGTGAGAGGTGGTGCTGATCATGCTGGACCCAGCTAACACGCACTTACTTCCCCTAATCCTCACCCACCCTGACAGGAGGAGGCTGTCCCCAGCTGCCGGATGAGGACACCGAGCCTCCATTTCTTTGCCTAAAGTCACACAGCTAGTAGGTGGTGGGGCCAGAAGTTGGTTCTGCAGCTGTCTGGCACTAAGCCTCCTGCAGCCCCTGCCATAAGGAGACTTCCATCCTAGACTCCATTCTGAGCAGAGACAGGTCTCAGCTGAGACCTCAGAGGAAGGAACATGGGCAAAAGCAGACCTGTGCTCTGGAGTGAAGAAGAGCAGATTTCAAAAGGCTTGAGGACAGGCAGGGTGTAGAAGGGAAGTCACTGCTAGAGGGATCTGGTGCTGCTTGTACTCATGCGAAGGGCCAGCTCATCTCTCTCCCCACTTGTCCCCATCCCCAGCTGCCCGAGTCCCACCCAAAAAACCAGCTTTGGGTGAGTGCATGGCAAGCTGGACCATTAGATTATGTGCAGATTTTCTTCAAATTGACCAAGATTCAACTCAAAGCTTCAAGGACTGTTTGGATTACTCTATTTGTCCAGGGTACTGTATGTGCATGCCCTTCTGGCCCATATTGGCCCATTTAGGCCTTGGTTCTGGTCTCAGAACTGGGTTAGAATAGGTCTTCAGTTTAAATACCTGTTAAAGAAGGGTAATAAGTATCCCTGCCTCATCTGTCAAATGAGCGCTTAGTAGCAGGGGGCCTGGATTCTCATTTTAATGCAGAGTGGCCATGAGCGGAGCCCTTAAGGCAGGGGAAAAACTCTTCTCTGCTGCCATCTAGTGAGCATCTTGGGAATAACACCTGAATGGAGGTCACCAGGAAAAGTTCTCTCTCCAAGGGGTTCTGAGCCAATGAAGAATGTGTCAGATCCAGGGCCATGCCCCAGATGTGGTCATCTGTGCCCTGGAAGCTGCCCACTGGAAAGTGGAGTCTTCAAGGCGAGACCTGGTGCAGACCCCGACACACCCTGAATGGACCGCCTTCTCACCTGGCTCTGACCTAGTCATGCCTTATGTCACCCTCCCCTCTTGGCTCCCTACCTTCCTCAGGGTAGTTTTTGAACTAACAGAGTGCTTAGAGAGCCTCTGTAAGCCACCACATCTGGGGGCAGTGGGGTGCAAACCAAAGATTTATTTTTCAAGTAAAATAGGCAGCCCAGGAAGAGCAGAACAAGAGGAAACCAAGGCTGAGAACAGAAAGCTTGGATATGGAAAGACACAAGAAGCCAGATTGCAGCTGCCAGGGAGAGCTGGGGAGGCGGGCTATGGAGTGGTCCTGGGCCCTTGCCCAGGTGCTGGGGTCAAAGGGGCCTTGGAGACTCAACACCAGGTGCAGCATTTGCAAGAGGAGCTGAACACCAGGCTCCTCAGGCAGCTTTGCTGGAACAACCACCCCCCTGTACAACTGTAGTAGCTGGACCAGTCCAGAGGGTTGGGGTAGAGCCCGTCAGCTTTGCCCTGGCAGAATGTGTCTTGTCTGAGGCTGGAGCCATGCTCAAGTTAAGAGGGCTGGCCTGGTACAGAAGCTTCAGGCTCTGGGGGGCCTGAAGACATATATGGAAGACCTGGGAAAACAGTGATGATTCAACCAAGGCTCCTCCAAAAGATCCCAAACCCATAGGCCAAGCACACAGGCAGCAACCATAGGCAGCAGCAGCTCAACACCCCATACCTTACAGGCAGGGCATAGTCAGACACCCAAGGCAGAGGACAGCCAGACAACAGCCACACCTACAGCTGGAGCACAGCTCAAGAGAAAACACCGGGGCTACAAGTGTCATAGGCAGTGAATGGCTATCTACCATCTGCAAAGACCAACCAAGTAATGGTGAGGGCCAGCGGGGTCTCACAATGAAGGCTGAGTGCAGGCCTTGAGAAGAGAGGCTGAGGGCCCTCTGGAGGGAAGCCCTGGTTACCAACACCCTGGGCAGGCATTGGTACAATCAGAAAGAGGAAGAAGAGTGTGAAAAGAGAATCGTTTCTACAGCTTCCTCAGCTCCTGGGGGTGAAATTTGGGAAATCACAGTACTGGGGCAAAATCATTTCCTCAGAAGAAGCCAGTACCTGAGGTGCCCTGGCCCCATACTCACTCATCTCCAGCCGCAGCGTCTTGATGAGGGGGTATCGGTCCTGGTTGCAGAAGAAACCAGCAAAGTTGTCCATGTCCAGTGTCCAAACCATGACCCCACCCAGTCCCGTCTGCTTCAGATAGCTGACCTGTTTGAGGAGCGAGGTGGGGGTGGAGGAGCCCAGGGAAGCCCGGCCAGCAGCCCCAGAGCCGGTTTCCTCATCCAGGCAGGGACCTCTTTTCTCCAGCACCCATGAGTTCTGATCCTTGCTGGGCATGATTCATTCTGGAATCTCCCTGCCCTGACATAAACATGGCCAGGGGTGGGCATGAGGGTGGAGGTGTGAGGAGTACATGGATGTGTGACCTTCCTTAGGTTGGAAGCCTTAACTTCCCAGCATTTTCTGGGCTGAGCTATTGTGTTTGGGGTACTGTCTGCTGATTGTAATGAGTTCAGTTACCATAGGGAACGACTAACTTCCCCAGATATCTGAATCAATTCCCTGTCTTCATGTCTTTGTCCACCCTGAGGGTCTTCTCACCTCCACCAGTTCACTGAGGCTTCTTTAAGGTATGGCTGTGTGTCCCCTCCGAGTGGGCTTCCCTGGCCCTAGCCCTGCCGGGGGCCATGGCTCACCTCTGGCGTGAGGCTGGGGTTACAGGGTAGGGGTGGTCGGAACCCTTGAAGACCCCAATCTCCCTCCCAGCTACCTCCCTTTCTACACCAGTCCCCACTCAGGGTTCCAGCTACGGTACAACTTGCTCTCAGAGGCTAGCTTCCCCTTTCCTCTCCATCAAGTCTTTCTCCTGTGCTTTCCTCCCCAGAAGGCCCATCTTCTCTGCTTTAAGACTTTCTCAAAATCCCTTCCACCATGATGCCTTCTCTCATCTCCCCCAGCCAGGATCATGCTGCCACCTCAATTCTCCAGAGCACTTTGTCTACACCTCCAGAAGAACCTGCCACTGTCTGCCCTGCATAACTGACAAGAGATAAGCAGATGAGCAAATACAGGTCCCTCTGCAGGTGCCAATGACCTCACTGGGGAGAGAGACATGGAAACAGGTAAACACACTCAAGTTTTGAGGCAGGAATTGAGGGGGTGTCATATAAGTAAATCAAAGGATCTATAATTTGAACATGCACCAAATATTGTCAACGGACTGAATAAAATGATATGCCTTACTGTATGTATTTCTCCTCTTATATGTCTGTAGAATTTGTGTTTAATAAAATACAAATACTTTCAAGAGAGATACTCAATGTAGAGCAATTTTTTTGCCATTGTGTCTTTTCTTAACCAGTAGGTGATAATGGTACAAAATGCTATCACATGGAGATCTGTGAAATGCTGGGATATTTCTCCTTGAAGAGGTTCTGAATGCTGTCATTGAATGTTATTGACAGGCCTTGGGCCCACACAGGACCACACCTTCCCAGCAGGGCTGAACCTCACCTTGATTTTGCAGCTCTCCACATCATCAAAACCCACCCACTGGTTGCTCTGAAAGGCATAGGGCACCTTCTGGTCCTTGATTCTGTGCTCAGCAGCCCCCTTCCAAGAGCAGACCTGGAGGAGCAGAGGGCAGAGCTGGGAAGGAGGTGGGAGGCACTGCAAGCATCTTCTCCCTGTCATGAGGAGACTAGAGACTGAAAAATTCCCATCTGAGAAGCTTGGAGATTCTAGGAAGTTCTAGACTGAGTGACCTAGAACTGTTGATTCAATGAGGCACCTGGGCTTAAGGATAAATCCAAGATGACAGGCATGGGATGGAATTTACCCGACCAGAATTCACTGTGCCTAGCGTCCTCATTCAGAAATAATGGGAGAAGAAGCCCCTGCTCTGCACAATACTCGGGGTGGCTGTTGGTTTTCCTACTTCATAGTAAGCCAGGAGTCCTCCCTCTTTGGTGAAGGGGCCAGGAATTCCAGGCCCCGTGGCTTGGGCTCCCACTCCAGTGTCCAACAAAGAGGCCAGGGTAAAGGATCATCCATAGGTGGGCATGCCAAAGATCAGTTTGCTGGCAGGGTCCCTTTCTGCAGCCACCGTTGCATGGCAGAATCCTGGTGGTGAAGGAGGAATGTCAGGGCTAATTTTCTTTGCCTTTAAACTGGTTCAGATCATCCAAGCCTGGGGGCTCCAGAGGATTTTCATGAGCCTTTACTAGTGTTCCAACCCTGCCCCATCTTCTTTAGATCCTCTCTTAGACCCTGAACTACAGTGATTGAAGCTGCATGGCCCTATAGCCAAGAGCATGGGCTCTGGAGTCAAACAGTCATTGACTCAGTAAATATTTACTGAAGGCCAGCTGTGTGCCAGGCACTGTCCTAGACGCTTGGGATACCTCAGTAAACAAAGATCTCTGCCTTACTCAGCAACTTATTTGATCTTGCTGAGCCTCGAGCTTCCTGTCCATAAAATGGAAATGATAAAAATATTTGTCACTAAAGGCATTGTGAGAATTAAAAGATATAATGCATGTATAAGTCTAACATAGTGCAATAAAGGGGAGCTATGATCGTGATCATTACCATCACTGTTGTTTCACCCTCAGTACAAGAGCAGGGAATTTTATTTATCTCTGTAACCCCAGTGCCTAGAACAATGCTTGACACTAAGATGTGCAAATAGAAAGAACAAATGAGCACAGGACTTCTTCACCGCCTCTGCACAAGACCTTCCCCCATCATGTATTACTTGACATGACACCCCCAGGCCTGTGACATGAGGAGGTACCCAATACAACTCTGTGGAATAAACAAGTAATGAAGACTCTTCCCTCAAACCAGGATGGTAGGCTCACTTTCCCCAAGAATCCACCCTGTTTGAGTCCAGGTTTTCTAGTTACCCTGCAACCTCTTAGCACTTAGGTATTTTCACTGTATTGATTTACGTGTATTTCTTTTTGCTGGTCCATATGATTTATCTTTGATCAGACTGGAGCTTTCTGAGGGCAGAGGTCAGAGCACCCTGCTAAGTTCTGTGGCATTTTTGTGCAAATTTGGAAAAGTCACCCCTCTGGCCAGAAGCAACATGCAGGGTACATAGTATAGAGAGTAGAAGGCCTCTTTGTAGGAGGATAAAGGCCTCCCTTCCCCCACATGGATCCAGGGAACACAGCTTGGAGAGTACTGTGCCAGTGGGAGTTCAACCCCCTCACCTCTCAGCTGAATGTCTTTGTATGTCTCCCCACTTGACTTGGCTGGCTTCCCCTGGGACCCACACAGTTTCCCAGATGAGGGTGGAGGAACCAGGTGCAATGTGAGGTTTAGACGCTCGGCTCAAGTGCCTGAAGAAGTGCACTTTATTTGTGAAAGAGCCACGGAAGTCCTAGATGTTCCACCCAGCTGAAACACAAAGATGTGGACTCCCCAAAATTAACAAACATTTTAATTTAGGGTTTTTTGTTATTGTTGTTTGTTAAGAAGGAGAAATGATATGGTCAATCTTGACTTTTAAAATATAGAATGGGCTTATAAAAAAAAGTCTAGCCTACTCAATGAGGAAGAGCTGGGCAGGAAACCTCCACCCACCCCAGTCTACAACCAAGCCTGCCCTTTCCAGGGACTGGGGTGGCGTAGGGGGGTTCTGCCCTGAGTGACATCCCCTGAGATGTTATCAACTTGGGAAAGCTCTCACCTCTTTCCAGAAGGACATTCAGTGCCAAGGAGCAAAAGTTACCCATTATCTTGAAGGAAATGGGGCTGAGGGTGTATGAAGGGAGCAGGAGCCATTTTGGCTGGAAACTTGAGCTCAAAGACAGCCTCCCAATTAGTCACTCGTTTGTTTGATGTTGCTAGATTGGTTGGCTGTGTCTAATATCAGCTGAGATGCTACACAGAAGTGAGGTTTCTCCTCAGCAGTGACATGGAATAGGAAAATAAAACAAACAAACAAACACGAAAGAAACAAAAAAATCCTGGCTTCTCCATGCCCTGCTTGGTATCCTGCTTTTCCCTTCCATTAGGTTCTTCGAGGCTCAAAAAGGGCCACTGGCAAGGGCCTGTGCCAGGGGCGTCCTGCCCCTTACCACATTGAATTCGGCCATGGCCCCAGTCTCTCCCTGTCTCTCATGGGGGGGCTGTTATGCCCTGTGTTCTTTTCCCAAGAGCCATGGATGTCATAGGCCATGAAGCCGAGGAACTCCAGTTTCCTGCATGAGGCATGGGAAGAGAGAGTGAGGGGCTAGTGAGCAGGGTGGAGCCCTCCCCCTTCCTTGCTCCTCCGTCCCCTCACACGCAGTGTGTGGCCTGGGGAGAGACCTGCATGGTGGGGGCGGGTTCCCTTCTTGCTCTGGGAGATGCAGCAGCATAGGCAACACCTCCGGTGGCCCCCATCATCCTGGCCATTCTCATTCTTGGCAGCTCACGTCTTCAGCGTCCTCCTCCCAGCTGTCCCCTTAGCACCCTCAGGACAGAGTCCACTCAAGGACACCTCTTGCTATTTTGCTATTTTGAAGGGAAATCTAGCTTAGCATTTCTCAAACTTTAGTTGTGCACATATATCACTTGGGAATCTCATTCAGGTACAGGCTCTTATTCAGTAGGCTTGGGGTGGGAACTCATTCTCTCAGAGATGCTAAGTGCTTCCCTCTTTCCTCCTCCAGGGGTATTTCACTTTAAGACTGAATTCTTAAGGAAAAGGGCAAGACTCCAAAGAGAGGGGCTCCGGAGTGATGGAATAGCAGATGTGCTAAGGAAACCCTCCTTAGGTCTGCTGGTGGTGCAGGCGAGCCCCTGCTCCATTCTGGGGGAAGCTCAGCCTGCCCTTGGTCTCTTTCCCCTGCAGAGAACACAGGGTCCATGCCATCTGCCTGAGACTCACAGAGCAATTTTGTCCCCCTCATATCCAGCTTTTGTGCAGTGTGGCCCTGCTGGGACAGCTGTGCTCGGCAGGAGGTGTGCCTTCCCTGAGGCCTGGGCTTCCTGCTGAAAGGCATTGGCCAGGTCCTGCAGGGGCAGCTCAGAGTGAACACACAGGCGGGGAACAGGCAGCCCTGTGAGCTCCAAGCAGATGTTCCCACACAGGAGCCTGAAAACTGACCACAGAGCTGGTCTGTGCTATGCAGACACATGAAGCAGCTGAGCCTGGGGGCAGAGCAGCACCTATGTGGCCCCCTGGCCAACTAGGTCTTCCCTATCTCACCCAGCTGTACCTGCACCAGGGCTATGAAGCACTGCTTATCTGATGGAGGGCTCCCCCGGCTTCCTGCGTACTCCCAGTCAAGGTCGAGACCATAAACGCCATATTTGCACAGAAACCTGATGGCTGAGTTGACAAAGGTCTGTTGATTATTGGCTATAGCCACCATATCCATGAACCTATGGGTTGATAAAAGGCAGTGTGGGCCTGTCTTACACAGGAGAGTGGGTCATGCTCCCTCAGAGGCAAGTGAGAAACTTCTCAGGATATTGGTGCTCGGCTGTCTAGGCCAGAAGGGCTGCTTCAGAGACTGCTGGGATATTTGCAGGTGGGTTATGGGCCTGGCTAAGGGAAAGGGACAATGTAGAAGTGCCCCCAAACATTGACATCACCAGGGGCACACTGACTCACTAGGAGCTCTGCTTCCCAAAATTCCCTCCAGAAGCTTACTGCCACATCCCTGCCCAGGGATTTGTTCTAACCTGAATCAGAGCTGGCTGTCAACCCAGCAAGGAGATTGAAAAAAGAAGAGGAATCAGTTTCTAAGATGACGAGGAAGAGAAGCACGGCAGTTTAGTGAGGATCTGGGTAATCTTGGGGGCCTGCTGTTCTACTTCCCTGGCAGGTTAACATGGTTACTATTCTTCTAACTCACATTTGTAGAGTGCTTTGTGTTATTGTTATTACTATTACTAGTCCAGAGTTCTTTACAATTTCTGAGGTGCCCCAAGAACAACCTCCCCACATCTTACTTTCTCAAGAAGTCCCTGGACTTCTTGGGGGTCTTGAGTTTTATAGACTGTTTCTATTTTAATTTATTTTTTAATTTAGCTAATAGCATCAGTTCTTAAGTGGGGTTTGTATGCCTGGGAACCCCAGGCTAAGAATCCTGAATTTCAGTGAAAAATCTGTGTATAAGCAGTGTTTTGGGAAGGGGAGTCATAAATTTCATCAGGTTCTCAAAAAGGCTCATGATCCAAAAAAGTATTAGAAAGACTGGTTTAGAATTTTGGGGACCTTATAGTTAGGACTTTCTAGGAAAAGTATGGTTCCAAATATACCATTCCATTATCTCCATAAATCATCAAAAATGTCCTGGAAATGTCAATATTCTGGCATCCAAGCTCAATCTCGCAGACTGCCTTTGACACCCAGAAGGGGAACAAAAATTCTCAGACATACTGTTCCAGAGCTCAGAAAATATAGACATTATATGTTGTCTGGGATTAGTTGAGACCCTCCCTTTACACATTTCATGGAGGAAGAGACTGAGGCCTGGGAAGAGGTCAGACTCTCTGTGCTGCATTTAAAGCACGACTGGATGTATAACGGCCTGGAGCTAAGCCCACTCCACTGCCTCCTGATGAGGTACCAAGAAGTCAGAAGGAAGGTCAGCCCCCAGAGTCCACTCTTCTCTCCCACTCCCCCTCACCCTGGCTACACCTCTGCCTGGCTGATTCCCTGACTGGGGGTCTCTCTGGCCAGTGAGCCAGTTCCCCACTAGGGGCCCTGCCACATTGGTGCCCACAGACAGCTCACTTCTGAGTGCCGAAGCTCCAGCCCCCAGTGGCCTGCAACGTCTTCAGCTTGGGATTCCTGGGAAAGAAAAGAGAAATGCCAGAATTTATCCAGCCAGGTCCTGGGGGGGCTCACCTCACTAACAAGGAAGCAAGGAGCCTGGCAGGGCTGGTGGGGTGAGGTAGGGGATATATAAATCCCTATGTTCAGATTCTGTACCAGGGAAGCTCTAGATTGGGAAAGAAAAGACACGTTCCTGCCTTTGAGGACTTCTTATCTGGCTGGGGAGCCGTACACTCAAGGAATTCAGAAAGCAAGAGATCAGAACAGATCTTCAGAGAGGCTGTATTAAGGTAGTGATAACACTTGAGCTGAAGGATAGATAGATTTTAGGAGAAAGAAGGGCACTCATTCCCAGTAGAGGGAAACAGTTTCACAGTCCGGATTCCACTTAGACCTAAACTGGAAGGGCACTTAAGGAGTCACTATCTACCCCCACCTCTTCCACATAAGCACGGGAAAGCCCAGAGAAGTGATGAGACTTGCCCAAAGCCACACAGCGGGTCTGCAGCCAGACTGCAATAATGGAGAAGGTTTCTGGCTTTGAGAGGAGGCGCCTGTCTTCTCCACCTCCCATCCCCACCTCCTCCACTGCAGCTCACATCTTTTTCAAGATGTTGAATTCCTTGTAGAGTGTCTCATCATTCCACGCTATGGAGCTGAGCTGGTGATTGTTCATGCCAGCAAAGGCACATATGAGGTGGGTGCACAGATTGGGGTCCACATCCTTGGGCAAGAAGCGAACAGCCCCCTGTCTGTACTGGGCCCAGTTAGTGAAGTAGCAGACCAGTTTTGCCGCGGAGCCTGGCAAGTTGGGGCAAAGAAAAGAAATGGTAATCAGAAGGGCCTGCTGTGGACTGGCCTCCTCTGCCCAGAGGCAGAACTTATGTCATGCCAGAAGACGTTAAACATGGCCCTTCATCTGCTGGAGGCAGGGAGGCAGAACTTTCAAATCACAGCTTGGAATACTTCAGAATGTTAATTAAAATACAAATATATAAAGTGGCAGAGAGGAGGCCCCAGTTACAGCCTGGGTTTATGTTTCTTTAGTCTTGCTTTAAAGAGGTTTGCATTTATATACTATTATCCCTTGTAGAGAATTGGTTTAATATCACTGACAAGGTTCTAACAAGGAGACTATTTTCTCTAGGAAAAGGCAGCTTGTTTCTGTCATCCCCACACCCTGTAGAATGGCTTTGTGTGTAGGGCCTCTCCTCCCAGGTGGGGGCTTGTCTAGCAGTGATGGCTCCCACCGAGGGCAGCACTGTGCAAAGTTGACCAGAACACCAGAACACAAAGGCCTGCAGCTTCATCCCTGCAGCTGCCAGAAGTGTACTTTGGGCTGATCTTCTCTTTAGCCTTGGCTTAGGGGTCCCCATCTGAAAATGACAGTGTGGTCTCTGAGGGCTCTTCCAGCCTTGCAGACTATGATCGTGTGGTTTGCACACACCAGCATTTTATGCCAGGGACTTGGCAGAATGATGAGTTTGGACTGGAGCATGTCTGTGGTCATGGTCTAGACCCTAGGATTTCCTTTTGCACAGACAGGGTCTCTCTGCACCCTCCTCCAGCCCCCATGTGGCCAGTGAGAGGATGAGGAGGGAGAGCAGTGCAAAGTGGCTATAGGAGAGTGGGTAGGAACCCAGAGCATGAAGGGCTGGCTGAGACACCCCTGGGCCCATGGACGGCTCTCAGAAGGAGGAGTCAAAGCTCTTGGGTAGTCACTGGCCCTAACTAGAGGTCACCCGGGAGTGAAGTTTGCCGATGGGACTGGGGCGTTGCCTGAGTGACATAGAAGGAAGATTGGTGAACTCCCCAAAGCAAAAGAAGGAAACAGGGGATTAACCCAGCGAACACATCCCTGGGACCATCTAGAAAGGAGCCAGGAGGCTCTTTTTATTTTGTATCATATCCTGCCATAGCATGTTGAATATTGTGCATGAATATTTGTACTATAGAGGCAACAAAGTCTAGTGGTTAACAGCAGGGACTTTGGAATTTCACGCCTGGGTTGAAATCCCAACTCTGCAAATTTTTAGCCAGATAATTCAGCTTTCTCCTTCATAAAATGGGAATGATGATTGTTCCTATCTTAAGGACTATTGTGTGAATGAAGAGTTAATGTATGTGAAACACTCAGAACAGTGCTGGCAGAAAGTAAGCTCTGTTCTAAGTGCTTTGCATACATTAACCCTTAGCCCACACAAAATTCTATTATTATAAATATATACCATCCCATACCATAGCACACCATATGCCCAGAAGTAGCTTGGATTAAAGCTTTTGAGGAAATCTTCAACTTTTCTCTCTTCCCCATGTTTGCTATTTCTCTGGACCTGGCTGTCCCCTCCTGTGAGATGAAGAGGGGAAATGTGTGTCTAGTGCCACAGCCCAGGCTCAGGATGAGGGTCTGAGTACAGGGAGTGGTGTGGGATAGGAAGGGAACCCAGGAGTCCAAGTTGCTAAACATCACCCAGAGAGTTCTCTCTTGTCTTGCACAAGAAGGATCCCTCCAGGCTCTCCCAAGCTCCACATGCAATCAGTTCAACAGACACGGAAAGAGTGTGTTGTCCTTGCTGAGCCAAGGGGCTAGGACATGGAGCTGGAGAAGACTTAGGTTTCTTACTTCCAGTAGGTCAGAGCGCCCCTACTGGTGGTAGGGGAGACACCTAAGCCGGTAATTAGAAACACTGTGATATATACTGTAAAATGTGTTCCAGTGCTATGAGAGCACAGAGGTTGGAGCAAGTGACCTCAGGAAAGAACAGAGAGAGGTTGACATTTAAGCTGGCCCCACGGACACACAGGAGTTCAGCTAGTGGGTTAGGAGGCTAGACCCTTCCCAGAAGAAGGAATGGCAAGGCCATTATGGGGACAAGGACACTTGCTGGGGCCTGAGCTTTGGAGGCAAGAACCCACTGAAATCTGGCAAGAGCTCTTGAGGTGGGCGTAAATGTTGGGGGAGTGAATGGGAGAGGGTAGCAGAGCCCAGCGAATGGGGCTGAGGGAACGCAGGGCTAGCTTCAAGAAGGGCACCACTTACCCCACTGGATCGTCAGCAGAACCATCAAACCTGAACAGCACAAAAGAGAAGGCAGAGGTTAAGATGTCATTCTTACTTTCCCAGCCCTCTATGGCTATTGAAGCACAGGAGCGAGAAGTGGTCAGGGATGGGGGTGGGCTCAGGACAGTTTCCTACAAATCCAGCTTCCTCTGCCCACAAGTGACCCAGGAGGGCACTGTGTCCATCCCTTTACCCAGGCCAGACAGCAGGGGCCCCTACCTGGCCTGGGCTAGTCCCGGAGCTGATGGAAATCTCCATGAGCTGAGACTGCTCCCTCTCTAGAACATCAGTAGAGGGCAGTGTGGATTTAGGAAGATTCTAGGAAAACCACTGACTTTTAAGCTTTTTAGAGAGAAAGTTTCTCTTTTGAAATAAGCAGAAAACCTGTCCTCAGGATGAAAAGAGCCAATTTGGAAGGGCTAGGCCAGAGAGTTCATCTCTAGGTGAGGTCTCTGTACCTCTGCTCACAGCCACAATTGACTACTTTTTGCTGCTTTCCTGCCACACCCCACAAGAGGCTGGCTGAGTTACCTATATCCTTGGAGACCTAGGGCTCAGTGGGACTCCTTTAAAAGTATTTATTTCACCTCTCTGGTGACTTTGGATTTTCCCATTAACCTAATAAAACCTGCATGAAAATTTGTAAGGGCACCCAGGGTCATGGCTCCCAGGCTGCACTTTGCAGGGCAACCAGCTTCAGGGTGGGGAAGAATTCCTTGGCAGCGGGCACCCCTGGAAAGTAGGGGGCCTCAGAACATAGGAAAGACAAAACCACCCAATGCCGAGGGGTTCACTGACTCTGGGCTTCCAAAACAGGAAGAAAAGTCATTTTCAGCCTGTTGAGAAAAGCTTTTCCTTGCAACACAAAGCCTCTTGGGCTGAAAGACCTCGGGGGGGGGGAACCCACAGGAACTGCAAGCCTGGCAGCAGAAGGAGAAATGGAATGACCCTCCAAAGTTCTCCTGAAAGCTTCTGCTTCCTTACAAACAGCACCAAGGAACCATTTCACATACACATCCCCACTTCCCCACAGCTCCCGGGGCCCAGCCCATACTCCCTGACAGCACCCACTCACCTGCCCAGGCTACAGACCACACCATGGTGCTGGCTCAGTGACAGACTCCAGCCCACGCAACCAGTTATCCAGGTCCTGCCCTCCTTTTATCAGGCCTCCCTGTCCCACCACAGCCAGGGTGTTGAAGTCAGACAGGGGCAGTGGGAGGGCACAGGGGGCAGGGGATGTGGTATGGACGTCTAGGGTGCCAAGTAGCACGGACTGGGGACACCCGACACAATGCCCTTTAGCAATGCTTGGTTTTCTGGAACAATCACAGGGTGTAACCTGGGCTCTTATCATTGCCAAGCCAGGAGGCAAAGGGAGGGAAGAGGGAAGTGTTTCTAAACCTTCTGCTGGGCAAGCTTGATTCTGATTTTCTCTGTGTGGGCTGGAGAGGACCACGAGCAGCCCCAGGCTTTGGAGGAAGAGAAACACCTCATGAGTCAGGGAAGCAGGCTTCCAGACCAGCCTGCCTTCTTGCTTTACCACGGCCCTCTCTGAAATTTAGGTAATCTCTCTGTAAGATGATAGTGTTGCAAGTATAATCTATATTTTACAATAGTAATGTTTTTATTACTATCCATGTGATAGTAATATTTTATATCCATTGAGAAAAATACATAATGATAAATAGCAACTATGAGCTTAGTAATATTTTTAAATGCCTGTGTTTCTTATGAAGAATCAGAGGGACCTCTATCAGTGTCCTGTGGCTGCTGTAACAAATAACCTCAAACTAGGCGGCTTAAAGCAGCAGGATTTATTACCTCACAGTTCAGGAGGCCGGAAGTCTGAAATCGAGGTATTGGCAGGGCCATGCTTCCTCCAAAATTTCTAGGGAAGAATGTTTCTTTGTCTCTTCCATCTTCTGATGGCTTCTGGTGTTCCTTGGTCTGTGGCAGCATCACTCCGATGTCTGTCTCCATTCTCACAAGGCTTTTTCCTCTGTGTCTTTGCATGTCTTCTTTTCTGCCTCATATAAAGACCTTTGTCATTGGATTTAGGGCCCACCCAGGGTGATCTCATCTTGAGACTCCCACCTTAATTACATCTACATAGACCCTTATTCAAGTAAGGTCACATTCTGAGGTGCTGGGTGGAGATATTGGGGGAGGGGGCAGCATTCAGCCACTGCAGGACCTACTGGGACATGTTACTTATTCTGTATGCAGACAGTAGCCAGTGCATACATGAACTCCAAGGTCCTGGCAAAACTCTGAGCTTCTAGGGGATCTGCTCTTTGGTCCTAGGCCTTAATATGAGTGGCCTGAATGGCTGAGTGGGAACGTCCAGTGGCAGCAGACTCTGGAGTCAAGTTGCCTGGGTTTGAATCCGAACTCTGTCATTTACTATCTGTGTAACCTCGAGCACGTTCCTCGATTTCTTTGAACTCCAGTTTCTTCATCTGTAAGGAGAAGTCCTCAGAGGATGGTTATGAATGCACTGCCTGCTGGCTGCTCTTATTCCTGGGGCTGCCCGGCCCTGACACTTCTGCCCAGTCTCTGTTGGTGTCAGAGATCAGGGCTCTGGTAACCTCTGTGAGGTCTCTGAGGCGGTCAGAGTTCTGTGCCCAGATGGACAGTCCCTGTGTCCTTGCCTTCTCTTTCACTTAGGGATCCTGCCAAGGAGCCTGTTCAGAATCACCTGAGGTCTATAGAGCTGCCTCAGGTCTTGGGATGTGGGCAGAAGGGGAAGGGTGAAGGTGGGAAGTGAAAACCAGGAGACTTTGAGAGGCTTCTCCAGGGAGACAGGTGGCCTCCTTATCTTGCCCCCTACTCCCGTACACAGAGCTGACCTGTCAGCTTTGAGCTTTTCTGACTCGGCTTCATGTCACCAAAAGGACCCTGCATTGTGGTGTCCAGGATTCTGAGTCACTCTAAGTGCTGACCTGCCCCCAATCATCTGGGGTCTCCACCGTGCCCAGTAGCCCCACCATTAGCATCACTACCTTGGTTTATGCAGCTGTTTCTTTTCTTTCCCCCTGACTACCTCATTCCTGCTACTCTCTCCTGAAGCAGAATGCTCTTTTCCTTCCTAGCCCTTATCCTAATTTGAAATTATGTACTTATTTTGTGAGTTTATGAATTGAATGTGTGTCTCTCTCACTAGACTGGAAGCCCCAAGAGTGGGAACCATGTCTGTTTGTCCACTACTGTGCACTGACAACCCCAGTGGCCAGTACATAGAATAGTCATCAACAAATATCTGAAAATATTGAGTTTATTATTGAATGTTGTTTCCTCAGTCCTCTCACCACTCAATGTCAAGTGCTCAGAAAGTATCTGGTTGATGTGAGAAGTGCAAACCTCCCCATAAAACCTCTTAACTATTAGCAGAAGCTATTCTCCCATATTGCAGTTGAAGAAACAGAAGCCAAAGCTTCTGTTTCTTGCAAACTTGCCCAAAGCTGGATAAAAGAGGAGCCAGAGCTGGAGTGAAGGTTCCCAGGCTCTTCCCTTTCCTATCTGGGCATCTTCTGATGGGCCTGAGCCCCAGGCAGGGGTGGACCTTGTGGATGCTGGCCACTATGGCCTTCAGTCATGCTGAAATGCACATCTGGGAGCCCCCCCGCCTCTGGCAAGAAAGGGCACACTGAGCCCTCTCTGGCCATGTGGTTGTGGCCTTGCCTGTCCAAACGTCAGCTTGTTTCCTGATCCTAGTAGACCACATCCCAGTGGAAGCTGCTTTTCTCACAAATAACAACAGGTTTGAGTCTGAGGCAGTTGGCATTCAGTGGGTACCAGAAATGAGAGGCGAGGATTGGATCTAGGTAGTATGGGCCAAGGCCAGAACTACAGCCCATTCATTTCCCTGAGCTTCTCCCCCACTCCCTCCTTCAGAGCCTGACATTCCATGTAGACCTCTTTCCTCTTCCTCCTTTCTTCTCTCTTTCTCACTCTTTTTCTCTCTCTCCTTCTATTCTTCTCTCCTTTATTTCTACACATAATTATTAGTGTAAAATAATGTTCATTGTATACTTTTCAGCATTAAGCAACATAAACTTAAAATAGATTTATGTGTTGCCTATTGGAGCCCGGAATTCTATACCCAATTACAAAGAAATAAACACCTTCTCAATATATTGTTAAAAGGAAAAAGCACAGTGTACCCATTGCACATGGTAGATTGAACACAGGTGTTTATCTCCACTCTCTTCTGAAACCCCCTCAAAATAGCAGTTAAAGGATTAAAATGGTATAAATCAACTAGGACGAAGTAAATGGAAGAGGGGACCAAAATAGATGAGAGATATCAACAGCTGTTTGGAAGATGAAACAGAATGAACAAGTGGAACTCACTCAGCAGACCTGAAAAAGCTGAAACTTCAGCCAGCAGGTGGGGAATGCACAGGAAGCAGGGGATTCATGCCAAGGCACCCTGGAAAGGCACAGGATTTAGCAGAAAATTGTGAAGTGGAGTGAAGCTGACAACAGTAGGTATGAGTGAACTGTTTAGACCCCCAGATCTTCTTCTCCATCCCCATAAAACACAAGATGAACCAGAGTGACTGTAGATTTGGGAACACGTTGCCCAGCAGAGAGTGGAGGGGAATGGGGTGGGGGGGATGCCAGACTGAAGACTGAGACTGATGACAGGGGAATTAAATGAAAGTCTCTGAAAGTCTCTGGGATGGTCAGACCAGCCCTTCCCTCCACTAGAGCCCTAAGCAGAGCATTAACTCCTCTCAGGAAAACAAACCAGCCTAAGAGAAAAGTTACCAAAACTCAGACTACTGAAACTCAAATGACATCTTGAATGGAATAGCCATGTCCCTATCCCATCACCCCAAAGTGGGGGCCCTTAGATAAAAAGCCACCAAGCCCCTGGATCTTCCAGTAGCGATGACTCACTATTGCAGATGGAAGAAATGCAGGATCACCAGACATTTGAGGAAAGAGTCCCTACATGAAAGATAGATCAAACAAACAGAAAAAAAAAGGAACTTGGTGAAACCAGAGTGAGTGGCAGTGAGGGCTTCTGATTTTCTAAACTCAAACAATTATGTTCTGACTGTTAATAATGAGCACACATTACTTTTACTTTTTTACTTTTATTATTTTAAAAAATTTAGTCTACCTGTTTGCTGTACACCTTCTAGATAACAAGCACTGTGCCAGGCACTGGGGACCCTGAGATGAATTCACAGCCCCTGTGCTTGTGGAGCTTGCAGCCTACAAGGTTAAGTAAAGTACTGCTTCTCACTGGGGTCATTTCTCAAAATGCAAATCCCCTTGAGAATCACTCACGCTTCAACCTTTTCTCAGTGGCAGGGAGAATTTTCCATCCCCACAATGGGCCCTGAGGCTTTTCTATCTTCCCCCAAACGTGTTGAAGTTGAGATTCCTCATTACTCAAGGTTTTAAATGTGCAAGGGCAGTGGACTTTAGCTTGGGGCCTTGGGCCAGGGTCTGCTGGTCCCCCTGAGATGGGTTCCACCTGGCCTCTGGAGAGCCTAGCAAGGAAGGCTGGTCAAAAAAGGCTCCTTTTGGGAGCATCTTGGCTCTGGCCCATTGCCCCATTAATATGAAATCTCATCTCCCACTCAGGGGCGGTGCACAGGCTTCTATTTCGGGTGCTTCCACCCACTCACTGCCTGCTGACTGAGGGACTCTATAAGTATCAGCTTCCTCTCCCGTGAGCTCCCTAATATCATCATGGGATGCGCTATCACAGGCTCTGAACTGAGCTGGGCTTGGTCCAGCAAGACTCATTGTACATTGTGCCCATATATACTTGTTTATAATTCTCCTTCCCATTTCTAGGCATTTGAGTTTTCCTTTCTTTTTTTTACTTTAATTAGCATTGCCAAAGCTTTGTGTATATAGCTCATTATTTTTTGAATTTTTGAATTTTATTTAATTTATTTTTTTATACAGCAGGTTCTTATTGGTCATCAATTTTATACACATCAGTGTATACCTGTCAATCCCAAACGCCCAATTCATCACACCACCACCCCCGCCCCCCTGCCGCTTGCCCCCCTTGGTGTCCATACGTTTGTTCTCTACATCTGTGTCTCAATTTCTGCCCTGCGAACTGGTTCATCTGTACCATTTTTCTAGGTTCCACATATATGCGTTAATATACAATATTGTTTTTCTCTTTCTGACTTAACTTCACTCCTTATGAAAGTCTCTAGATCCAACCATGTCTCAACAAATGACCCAATTTCGTTCCTTTTTATGACTGAGTAATATTCCATTGTATATATGTACCACATCTTCTTTATCCATTCATCTGTCGATGGGCATTTAGGTTGCTTCCAGGACGTGGCTATTGTAAACAGTGCTACAATGAACATTGGGGTGCATGTGTCTTTTTGAATTATGGTTTTCTCTGGGTATATGCCCAGTAGTGGGATTGCTGGATCATATGGTAATTCTATTTTTAGCTTTTCAAGGAACCTCCATACTGTTCTCCATAGGGGCTGTATCAATTTACATTCCCACCAACAGTGCAAGAGGTTTCCCTTTTCTCCACACCCTCTCCAGCATTTGTTGTTTGTAGATTTTCTGATGATGCCCATTCTAACTGGTGTGAGGTGATACCTCATTGTAGTTTTGATTTGCATTTCTCTAATAATTAGTGATGTTGAGCAGCTATTCATGTGCTTCTTGGCCATCTGTATGTATTCTTTGGAGAAATGTCTATGTAGGTCTTCTGCGCATTTTTGGATTGGGTTGTTTGTTTTTTAAATATTGAGCTGCATGAGGTGTTTATATATTTTGGAGATTAATCCTTTGTCTGCTGATTCTTTTGCAAATATTTTCTCCCATTCAGAGGGTTGTCTTTTCGTCTTGTTTATGGTTTCCTTTGCTGTGCAAAAGCTTGAAGTTTCATTAGGTCCCATTTGTTTATTTTTGTTTTTATTTCCTTTACTCTAGGAGGTGGATCAAAAAAGATCTTGCTGTTATTTATGTCAAAGAGTGTTCTTCCTATGTTTTCCTCTAAGAGTTTTATAGTGTCCAGTCTTACATTTAGGTCTCTAATCCATTTTGAGTTTACTTTTGTGTATGGTGTTAGGGAGTGTTCTAATTTCATTCTTTTACATGTAGCTGTCCAGTTTTCCCAGCACCACTTATTGAAGAGACTGTCTTTTCTCCATCGTATATCCTTGCCTCCTTTGTCATATATTAGTTGACCATAGGTGCATGGGTTTATCTCTGGGCTTTCTATCTTGTTCCATTGATCTATGTTTCTGTTTTTGTGCCAGTACCATATTGTCTTGATTACTGTAGCTTTGTAGTATAGTCTGAAGTCAGGGAGTCTGATTCCTCCAGCTCCGTTTTATTCCCTCAAGACTGCTTTGGCTATTCGGGGTCTTTTTTGTCTCCATACAAATTTTAAGATTTTTTGTTCTAGCTCCGTAAAAAATGCCACTGGTAATTTGATAAGGATTACATTGAATCTATAGATTGCCTCGGGTAGTATAGTCATTTTCACAGTATTGATTCTTCCAATCAAAGAACATGGTATATCTCTCCATCTGTTGGTATAATCTTTAATTTCTTTCATCAGTGTCTTATAGTTTTCTGCATACAGGTCTTTTGTCTCCCTAGGTAGGTTTATTCCTAGGTATTTTATTCTTTTTGTTGCAATGGTAAATGGGAGTGTTTCCTTAATTTCTCTTTCAGATTTTTCATCATTAGTGTATAGGAATGCAAGAGATTTCTGTGTATTGAATATGTATCCTGCAACTTTACCAAATTCATTGATTAACTCTAGTAGTTTTGTGGTGGTGTCTTTAGGATTCTCTATGTATAGTATCGTGACATCTGCAAACAGTGACAGTTTTACTTCTTTACCAATTTGTATTCCTTTTATTTCTTTTTCTTTGCTGATTGCCATGGCTAGGACTTCCAAAACTATGTTGAATAATAGTGGTTAGAGTGGACATCCTTGTATTGTTCCTGATCTTAGAGGAAATGCTTTCAGTTTTTCACCATTGAGAATGATGTCATATATGGCCTTTATTATGTTGAGGTAGGTTCCCTCTATGCCCACTTTCTGGAGAGTTTTTATCATAAATGGGTGTTGAATTTTGTCAAAAGCTTTTTCTGCATCTATTGAGATGATCATATGGTTTTTATTCTTCAATTTGTTAATATGGTGTATCACATTGATTGATTTGCGTATATTGAAGAATCCTTGCATCCCTGGGATAAATCCCACTTGATCATGGTGTATGATGCTTTTAATGTGTTGTTGGATTCTGTTTGCTAGTATTTTGTTGAGGATTTTTGCATCTATATTCATCAGTGATATTGGTCTGTAATTTTCTTTTTTTGTAGAATCTTTGTCTGGTTTTGGTATCAGGGTGATGGTGGCCTCATAGAATGAGTTTGGGAGTGTTCCTTCCTCTGCAATTTTTTGGAAGAGTTTGAGAAGGATGGGTGTTAGCTCTTCTCTAAATGTTTGATAGAATTCACCTGTGAAGCCATCTGGTCCTGGACTTCTGTTTGGTGGAAGATTTTTAATCACGGTTTCAATTTCATTACCTGTGATTGGTCTGTTCATATTTTCTGCTTCTTCCTGATTCAGTCTTGGAAGGTTATACCTTTCTAAGAATTTGCCCATTTCTTCCAGGTTGTCCATTTTATTGGCATAGAGTTGCTTGTAGTAGTCTCTTAGGATGCTTTGTATTTCTGCAGTGTCTGTTGTAACTTCTCCTTTTTCATTTCTAATTTTATTGATTTGCATCCTCTCCCTCTTTTTCTTGATGAGTCTGGCTAATGGCTTATCAATTTTGTTTATCTTCTCAAAGAACCAACTTTTAGTTTTATTGATCTTTGCTATTGTTTTGTTTCTATTTCATTTATTTCCACTCTGATCTTTATGATTTCTTTCCTTCTGCTAACTTTGGGTTTTGTTTGTTCTTCTTTCTCTAGTTCCTTTAGGTGTAAGGTTAGATTGTTTACTTGAGATTTTTCTTGTTTCTTTAAGTAGGTTTGTATAGCTATAAACTTCCATCTTAGAACTGCTTTTGCTGCATCCCATAGGTTTTGGATCGTTGTGTTTTCATCGTCATTTGTCTCTAGGTATTTTTTTATTTCCTCTTTGATTTCTTCAGTGATCTCTTGGTTATTTAGTAACGTATTGTTTAGCCTCCATGTGTTTGTGTTTTTTATGTTTTTTTCCCTGTAATTCATTTCTAATCTCATAGCATTGTGGTCAGAAAAGATGCTTGATATGATTTCAATTTTCTTAAATTTACTGAGGCTTGATTTGTGACCCAAGATGTGATATATCCTGGAGAATGTTCCGTGCGCACTTGAGAAGAAAGTGTAATCTGCTGTTTTTGGATGGAATGTCCTATAAATATCAATTAAGTCTATCTGGTCTATTGTGTCATTTAAAGCTTCTGTTTCCTTATTTATTTTCATCTTGGATGATCTGTCCATTGGTGTAAGTGAGGTGTTAAAGTCCCCCACTATTACTGTGTTACTGTCGATTTCCTCTTTTATAGCTGTTAGCAGTTGCCTTATGTATTGAGGTGCTCCTATGTTGGGTGCATATATATTTATAATTGTTATATCTTCTTCTTGGATTGATCCCTGGATCATTATGTAGTGTCCTTCCTTGTCTCTTGTAACATTCTTTATTTTAAAGTCTATTTTATCTGATATGAGTATAGCTACTCCAGCTTTCTTTTGATTTCCATTTGCATGGAATATCTTTTTCCATCCCCTCACTTTCAGTCTGTATGTGTCCCTAGGTCTGAAGTGGGTCTCTTGTAGACAGCATATATATGGGTCTTGTTTTTGTATCCATTCAGCCAGTCTATGTCTTTTGGTTGGCGCATTTAATCCATTCACGTTTAAGGTAATTATCGATATGTATGTTCCTATGACCATTTTCTTAATTGTTTTGGGTTTGTTTTTGTAGGTCCTTTTCTTCTCTTGTGTTTCCCACTTAGAGAAGTTCCTTTAGCATTTGTTGTAGAGCTGGTTTGGTGGTGCTGAATTCTCTTAGCTTTTGTGTGCCTGTAAAGCTTTTGATTTCTCCATCAAATCTGAATGAGAGGGAGGATTAACCAAGATGGCGGAGTAGAAGGACGTGCTCTCACTCCCTCTTGTGAGAGCACCAGAATCACAACTGGCTGCTGGACAATCATTGACAGGAAGACCCTGGACTTCACCAAGGAGGATACCCCACGTCCAAGGACAGAGGAGAAGCCACAGTGAGACGGTAGGAGGGGCGCATTCAGAGTAAAATCAAATCCCATAACTGCTGGGTGGGTGACTCACAGACTGGCGAACACTTATATCACAGAAGTCCACCCACTGGAGTGAAGCTTCTGAGCCCCACGTCAGGCTTCCCAACCTGGGGGTCCGGCAACAGGAGGAGGAATTCCTAGAGAATCAAACTTTGAAGTCTAGTGGGAATTGATTGCAGGACTGTGACAGGACTGGGGGAAACAGAGACCCCACTCTTGGAGGACACACACAAAGTAAGGTGTGCATCGGGACCCAGGGGAAGGAGCAGTGACCCTGGGGGAGACTGAACCAGACGTACCTGCTGGTGTTGGGGGGTCTCCTGCAGAGGCAAGTGGTGGCGCTGTTTCACCGTGGGGATAAGGACACTGGCAGCAGAGGTCCTGGGAAGTTCTCCTTGGCGTGAGCCCTACCAGAGTCTGCCATTAACCCCACCAAAGAGCACGGGTAGGCTCCAGTGTTGGGTTGCCTCAGGCAAAACAACCAACAGGGAGGGAACCCAGCCCCACCCATCAACAGTCAAGTGGATTAAGGTTTTACTGAGCTCTGACCGCCACAGCAACAGTCAGCTCTACCCACCACCAGAGCCTCCCATCAAGCCTCTTAGATAGCCTCAACCACCAGAGGGCAGACAACAGAAGCAAGAAAAACTACAATCCTGCAGCCTGTGGACCAAAAACCACAGTTACAGAAAGACAGAGAAGATGAAAAGGCAGAGGGCTATGTACCAGATGAAGGAACAAGAAAAAACCCCAGAAAAACAACTAAATGAAGTGGAGATAGGCAACCTTCCAGAAAAAGAATTCAGAATAATGATAGTGAAGATGATCCAGGACCTCGGAATAAGAATGGAGGCAAAGATTGAGAAGATGCAAGAAATGATTAACAAAGACCTAGAAGAATTAAAGAACAAACAAACAGAGATGACCAATACAATAACTGAAATGAAAACTACACTAGAAGGAATCAAGAGCAGAATAACTGAGGCAGAAGAACGGATAAGTGACCTGGAAGACAGAATGGTGGAATTCACTGCTGCGGAACAGACTAAAGAAAAAAGAATGAAAAGAAATGAAGACAGCCTAAGAGACCTCTGGGACAACATTAAACGCAACAACATTCGCATTATAGGGGTCCCAGAAGGAGAAGAGAGAGAGAAAGGACCAGAGAAAATATTTGAAGAGATTATAGTCGAAAACTTCCCTAACATGGGAAAGGAAATAGCCACCCAAGTCCAGGAAGCGCAGAGAGTCCCATACAGAATAAACCCAAGGAGAAACACGCCGAGACATATAGTAATCAAAGTGGCAAAAATTAAAGACAAAGAAAAATTACTGAAAGCAGCAAGGGAAAAACGACAAATAACATACAAGGGAACTCCCATAAGGTTAACAGCTGATTTCTCAGCAGAAACTCTGCAAGCCAGAAGGGAGTGGCATGATATACTTAAAGTGATGAAAGGGAAGAACCTACAACCAAGATTACTCTACCCAGCAAGGATCTCATTTAGATTTGATGGAGAAATCAAATGCTTTACAGACAAGCAAAAGCTAAGAGAATTCAGCACCACCAAACCAGCTCTACAACAAATGCTAAAGGAACTTCTCTAAGTGGGAAACACAAGAGAAGAAAAGGACCTACAAAAACAAACCCAAAACAATTAAGAAAATGGTCATAGGAACATACATATCGATAATTACCTTAAACGTGAATGGATTAAATGCCCCAACCAAAAGACATAGACTGGCTGAATGGATACAAAAACAAGACCCATATATATGCTGTCTACAAGAGACCCACTTCAGACCTAGGGACACATACAGACTGAAAGTGAGGGGATGGAAAAAGATATTCCATGCAAATGGAAATCAAAAGAAAGCTGGAGTAGCTATACTCATATCAGATAAAATAGACTTTAAAATAAAGAATGTTACAAGAGACAAGGAAGGACACTACATAATGATCCAGGGATCAATCCAAGAAGAAGATATAACAATTATAAATATATATGCACCCAACATAGGAGCACCTCAATACATAAGGCAACTGCTAACAGCTATAAAAGAGGAAATCGACAGTAACACAGTAATAGTGGGGGACTTTAACACCTCACTTACACCAATGGACAGATCATCCAAAATGAAAATTAATAAGGAAACAGAAGCTTTAAATGACACAATAGACCAGATAGATTTAATTGATATATATAGGACATTCCATCCAAAAACAGCAGATTACACGTTCTTCTCAAGTGCGCACGGAACATTCTCCAGGATAGATCACATCTTGGGTCACAAATCAAGCCTCAGTAAATTTAAGAAAATTGAAATCATATCAAGCATCTTTTCTGACCACAACGCTATGAGATTAGAAATGAATTACAGGGAAAAAAACGTAAAAAAGACAAACACATGGAGGCTAAACAATACGTTACTAAATAACCAAGAGATCACTGAAGAAATCAAACAGGAAATTAAAAAAATACCTAGAGACAAATGACAATGAAAACACGACGACCCAAAACCTATGGGATGCAGCAAAAGCGGTTCTAAGAGGGAAGTTTATAGCTATACAAGCCTACCTAAAGAAACAAGAAAAATCTCAAGTAAACAATCTAACCTTACACCTAAAGAAACTAGAGAAAGAAGAACAAACAAAACCCAAAGTTAGCAGAAGGAAAGAAATCATAAAGATCAGAGCAGAAATAAATGAATTAGAAACAAAGAAAACAATAGCAAAGATCAATAAAACTAAAAGTTGGTTCTTTGAGAAGATAAACAAAATTGATAAGCCATTAGCCAGACTCATCAAGAAAAAGAGGGACAGGACTCAAATCAATAAAATCAGAAATGAAAAAGGAGAAGTTACAACAGACACCGCAGAAATACAAAACATCCTAAGAGACTACTACAAGCAACTTTATGCCAATAAAATGGACAACCTGGAGGAAATGGACAAATTCTTAGAAAGGTATAACCTTCTAAGACTGAATCAGGAAGAAACAGAAAATATGAACAGACCAATCACAAGTAATGAAATTGAAACCGTGATTAAAAATCTTCCACCAAACAAAAGTCCAGGACCAGATGGCTTCACAGGTGAATTCTATCAAACATTTAGAGAAGAGCTAACACCCATCCTTCTCAAACTCTTCCAAAAAATTGCAGAGGAAGGAACACTCCCAAACTCATTCTATGAGGCCACCATCACCCTGATACCAAAACCAGACAAAGACACTACAAAAAAAGAAAATTACAGACCAATATCACTGATGAATATAGATGCAAAAATCCTCAACGGGGCTTCCCTGGTGGCGCAGTGGTTGAGAGTCTGCCTGCTAATGCAGGGGACACGGGTTCGAGCCCTGGCCTGGGAAGATCCCACATGCCGCGGAGCGGCTGGGCCCGTGAGCCACAACTGCTGAGCCTGCGCGTTTGGAGCCTGTGCTCCGCAACGAGAGAGGCCCGCGCATCGCGATGAAGAGTGGCCCCCGCTTGCCACAACTGGAGAAAGCCCTCGCACAGAAACGAAGACACAACATAGCCAAAATCAATCAATCAATCAATCAATCAAACATACGCATCTGATTCAAGATCCTCATTAAAAAAAAAAAAATTAAAAAAAAATTAAAAAAAAAAAATTAAAAAAAAAAAAAATGTTTCAAAAAAAAAAAAAAAAATCCTCAACAAAATACTAGCAAACAGAATCCAACAACACATTAAAAGGATCATACACCACGATCAAGTGGGATTTATCCCAGGGATGCAAGGATTCTTCAATATACGCAAATCAATCCATGTGATACACCATATTAACAAATTGAAGAATAAAAACCATATGATCATCTCAATAGATGCAGAAAAAGCTTTTGACAAAATTCAACACCCATTTCTGATAAAAACTCTCCAGAAAGTGGGCATAGAGGGAACCTACCTCAACATAATAAAGGCCATATATGACAAACCCACAGCAAACATCATTCTCAATGGTGAAAAACTGAAAGCATTTCCTCTAAGATCAGGAATGAGACAAGGATGTCCACTCTCACCACTATTATTCAACATAGTTCTGGAAGTCCTAGCCACGGCAATCAGAGAAGACAAAGAAATAAAAGGAATACAAATTGGAAAAGAAGAAGTAAAACTGTCACTGTTTGCGGATGACATGATACTATACATAGAGAATCCTAAACCTGCCACCAGAAAACTGCTAGAGCTAATTAATGAATATGGTAAAGTTGCAGGTTACAAAATTAATGCACAGAAATCTCTTGCATTCCTATACACTAATGATGAAAAATCTGAAAGAGAAATTATGGAAACACTCCCATTTACCATTGCAACAAAAAGAATAAAATACCTAGGAATAAACCTACCTAGGGATACAAAAGACCTGTATGCAGAAAACTATAAGACACTGATGAAAGAAATTAAAGATGATACCAACAGATGGAGAGATATACCATGTTCTTGGATTGGAAGAATCAACATTGTGAAAATGAGTATACTACCCAAAGCAATCTACAGATTCAATGCAATCCCTATCAAATTACCAATGGCATTTTTTACAGAGCTAGAACAAATCATCTTAAAATTTGTATGGAGACACAAAAGACCCCGAATAGCCAAAGCAGTCTTGAGGCAAAAAAATGGAGCTGGAGGAATCAGACTCCCTGACTTCAGACTATACTACAAAGCTACAGTAATCAAGACAATATGGTACTGGCACAAAAACAGAAACATAGATCAATGGAACAAGATAGAAAGCCCAGAGATTAACCCACGCACCTATGGTCAACTAATCTATGACAAAGGAGGCAAAGATATACAATGGAGAAAAGACAGTCTCTTCAATAAGTGGTGCTGGGAAAACTGGACAGCTACATGTAAAAGAATGAAATTAGAATACTCCCTAACACCATACACAAAAATAAACTCAAAATGGATTAGAGACCTAAATATAAGACTGGACACTATAAAACTCTTAGAGGAAAACATAGGAAGAACACACTTTGACATAAATCACAGCAAGATCTTTTTTGATCCACCTCCTAGAGTAATGGAAATAAAAACAAAAATAAACAAGTGGGACCTAATGAAACTTCAAAGCTTTTGCACAGCAAAGGAAACCATAAACAAGACGAAAAGACAACCCTCAGAATGGGAGAAAATATTTGCAAATGAATCAACGGACAAAGGATTAATCTCCAAAATATATAAACAGCTCATTCAGCTCAATATCAAAGAAACAAACACCCTAATTCAAAAATGGGCAGAAGACCTAAATAGACATTTCTCCAAAGAAGACATACAGACGGCCATGAAGCACATGAAAAGATGCTCAACATCACTAATTATTAGAGAAATGCAAATCAAAACTACAATGAGGTATCACCTCACTCCTGTTAGAATGGGCATCATCAGAAAATCTACAAACAACAAATGCTGGAGAGGGTGTGGAGAAAAGGGAACCCTCTTGCACTGTTGGTGGGAATGTAAATTGATACAGCCACTATGGAGAACAATATGGAGGTTCCTTAAAAAACTAAAAATAGAATTACCATATGACCCAGCAATCCCACTACTGGGCATATACCCAGAGAAAACCGTAATTCAAAAAGACACATGCACCCGAATGTTCATTGCAGCACTATTTACAATAGCCAGGTCATAGAAGCAACCTAAATGCCCATCGACAGATGAATGGATAAAGAAGATGTGGTACATATATACAATGGAATATTACTCAGCCATAAAAAGGAACGAAATTGAGTCATTTGTTGAGACGTGGATGGATCTAGAGACTGTCATACAGAGTGAAGTAAGTCAGAAAGAGAAAAACAAATATCGTATATTAATGCATGTATGTGGAACCTAGAAAAATGGTACAGATGAGCCGCTTTGCAGGGCAGAAGTTGAGACACAGATGTAGAGAATGGACATATGGACACCAAGGGGGGAAAACTGCGGTGAGGTGGGGATGGTGGTGTGCTGAATTGGGCGATTGGGATTGACATGTATACACTGATGTGTATAAAACTGATGCCTAATAAGAACCTGCAGTATAAAAAAACAAACAAAACAACTAATACTAAACTTTCATTGGGTTATTTGTATGGAAATATGTTAATATAAATGTTTCAGACATTACATGAAATTTCTAAAAATCTTATATTTGTATTTGTATGGAAATATGTATGGAAATATGTTAATATAAATGTTTCAGACATTACAGGAAACTTCTAAAAATCTTATATGTTCTGGTATAAGGTTATAAGTAATAATCCTAGTTATTACTTTAAAATGTATATCTCAGAAATAACTAATTTTCTTGTCAACTGCATTATTATGAACTTTCATCAAATCTTTAACCATGTTCATTTTTAAGTCTTTTGTCATTTACAGACAGTTCTGGGTGTACTCTGATGATTTTGCAAATATGTTCCTATAAAAGGGTTTCATCTTCAAGAAATTCATGGAAAAGACTCTGACAAGTACAGGTTTCTGGTAACTGACTGTACTGCTGAACTGAATGAATAAGCATTTTCAGAACTCTAATCAAAAACTGATGAACTCATAAAAGTGCTAACAAAAGATCAAGATGAAAAAAAAAATTAATTACATGGGACTGAGTGAACTGATGAGGATGAGTATAATTTTTGTGACTTTCTGTCTGAATTAAAAAAAAAAATCCCACAAGGACTCAGAGGCAAAGAATATACAAATCAATTTTCACTGCAAAGTAAAGGAGCTGTTACAGTGGAGGATTACTGGACTGAATGTCAATATTATGACATAGTATGAGTGTGTTTCATGTTTGGTAACTGCAATCATTGTTGCTTTTGTTGTGGTCATCCATGTACAATGCTTGGTGTCAGTCTATTTATCTCTTGTAAAAAAAAAAAAAAAAAATCTGAATGAGATCCTTGCCGGGTAGAGTAATCTTGGTTGTAGCTTCTTCCCTTTCATCACTTTAAGTATATCATGCCACTCCCTTATGGCTTGTAGTGTTTCTGCTGAGAAATCAGCTGTTAACCTTATGGGAGTTCCCTTGTATGTTACTTGTCGTTTTTCCCTTGCTGCTTTCAATAATTTTTCTTGTCTTTAATTTTTGCCAATTTGATTACTATGTGTCTCAGTGTGTTTCTCCTTGGGTTTATCCTGTATGGGACTCGCTGCGCTTCCTAGACTTGGGTGGCTATTTCCTTTCCCATGTTAGGGAAGTTTTCGACTATCATCTCTTCAAATATTTTCTCTGGTCCTTTCTCTCTCTCTTCTCCTTCTGGGACCCCTATAATGTGAATGTTGTTGCGTTTAACATTGTCCCAGAGGTCTCTTAGGCTGTCTTCATTTCTTTTCATTCTTTTTTCTTTAGTCTGTTCCGCAGCAGTGAATTCCACCATTCTGTCTTCCAGGTCACTTATCCGTTCTTCTGCTTCAGTTATTCTGCTGTTGATTCCTTCTAGTGTAGTTTTCATTTCAGTTATTGTATTGTTCATCTCTGTTTGTTTGTTCTTTAAATCTTCTAGGTCTTTGTTAAACATTTCTTGCATCTTCTCGATCTTTGCCTCCATTCTTATTCCAAGGTCCTGGATCATCTTCACCATCATTATTCTGAATTCTTTTTCTGGAAGGTTGCCTATCTCCACTTCATTGAGTTGTTTTTCTGGGGTTTTATCTTGTTCCTTCATCTGGTGTATAGCCTTTTCGTCTTGTCTGTCTTTCTGTGAATGTGGTTTTTGTTCCACAGGCTGCAGGATTATAGTTTTTCTTGCTTCTGCTGTCTGCCCTCTGGTGGTTGAGGCTTTCTAAGAGGCCTGATGGGAGGCTCTGATGGTGGGTAGAGCTGACTGTTACTGTGGTGGTCAGAACTCAGTAAAACTTTAATCCACTTGACTGTTGATGGGTGGGGCTGGGTTCCCTCCCTGTTGGTTGTTTTGCCTGAGGCAACCCAACACTGGAGCCTACCTGGGCTCTTTGGTGGGGCTAATAACAGACTCTGGGAGGGCTCACACCAAGGAGTACTTCCCAGAACTTCCACTGCCAGCGTCCCCGTCCCCATGGTGAAACAGAGCCACCTCCTGCCTCTGCAGGAGGCCCTCCAACACTAGCAGGTAGGTCTGGTCCAGTCTCCCCCGGGGTCACTGCTCCTTCCCCTGGGTCCCGATGTGCACACTATTTTGTGTGCGTCCTCCAAGAGTGGGGTCTTTTTTTCCTCCAGTCCTGCAATCAATTCCCACTGGGCTTCAAAGTCTGATTCTCTATGAATTCCTCCTCCCATTGCCGGACCCCCAGGTTGGGAGACCCGATGTGGGGCTCAGAACCTTCACTCCAGTGGGTGGACTTCTGTGGTATAAGTGTTCGCCAGTCTGTGAGTCACCCCCCAACCAGTTATGGGATTTGATTTTACTCTGATTGCGCCCCTCCTACCATATCATTTTGGCTTCTCCTTTGTCTTTGGATGCGGGGTATCCTTTTTGGTGCATTCCAGTGTCTTCCTGTCGATGACCGTCCAGCAGCTAGTTGTGATTCCGGTGTTCTTGCAAGAGGGAGTGAGAGCACATCCTTCTACTCCACCATCTTGGTTCCTCCCATTGTTTACATTTTTATTTTCTCTTCCTGTTGTCTATAAACATAATTCCACATAGCTTCAATATAATTTGCCATTCTTATCTTTTCATACTAAATTTAAATTTTATGATTCATAGTTATACTTTTTAACATTGGATTCAGAAGGTTTCATTGAGTTGGTCCATTTTTGAAATTGGTGAAAAATTGGAAATAACCTAAAATAAACTATTGTAAACATCTTCATAAATACAACTTTTCTTTTTCTACTTAAAGATGTATGTTCTTGATTTCCATTAATCAACTTGCTTGGACTATAGTGTATTAAATAGAAGTTGTTAAGAGTGTTTATGAAGTCAAAAAAAAAGCTTATGATTTGTCTGCCAATTGTTATTTCAAGACAGTGATATTTTAATAATCAAATAGTACATACAAAGAAGTTAAGATTTGTGGTATCACACTAATTACATATTATCATTAAAAATTTATATGATATGTAAAGCATTCTTAAAATAGCTAAGTTGCCTTTTGCTATAATATTAGAAATGGAAATATACATAAATAAAACATGTATATGTAAAATATATTAGGAATTCTGTAATATTAGTACCTGGTGGTATATAATATGGCATCATGGAATGAGAATAAAACAATTAAAAAAAATTTTTTTTTTTATTTAGCATGATTAAACAAAGTGGAAATGTAACTGAAGTATACAAGCTCATAGAGCTATTTTAAGAGTAATTTTATTTCTTGGGCTATTTTTTGTATTTGCCTCAGTTATTTGGAGACATAGAGGTAAGCCAAATCAATAGCTGGGTATATACTTAGATCCAGGTGAGTATAGGGGTAAGATAATGGTGTGAATTGTGTCACATTTATATTGTAATTATGTATGCCTAAAAAAGATGGGAACTTTTATTAGAAATTTTTTTTTATATCCTAACACGAAAGGTGTAATTTAAAAAAATTTTAATACAAATGTATTTGCATTAGTTTCTGAAAGTAAAGGAAGGGTATACACATACAAACCACATGCATACAGACATTTTTTTTGGAGGGTAATTAAGTTAAAAAACAAAATAAAATAGCACAAAATGAACTGAGCTCCTATATATTTTTAAGAGGCATGTTAAATCACACAGGATCATGTGGTGATTATCAATAAGCTACACTCTACGAAATAGTTATCCTATATTACCACATACACTCTATTTTACACTCCATCCTAATGCTGCTAAAATGTAGTAGAAAGCAGCAGCATAGCACAGGGAGATCAGCTCGGTGCTTTGCGATGACCTAGAGGGGTGGGATAGGGAGGGTGGGAGGGAGGCTCAAGAGGGAGGGGATATGGGGACATGTGTATGCATATGGCTGATTCGCTTTGTTGTGAAACAGAAACTAACGCAGAATTGTGAAGCAATTATACTCCAATAAAGATCTATTAAAATAAATAAATAAAATAACATGAAATATAGTAGATCTGAAGGATAAATATAACCATTTTAACCTATGATGTTTGTTTTCAGTAAATTCAAATTAAATATTTAAATGTGAATTTCAATATATGGCTTGTTCTAAATAAAATATTAACACGTAGGTCTAGTTTTTGCAACCAAATATTTCATATAAAGATACTTGCCTCTTTACTACTGAAATATAGGATAAGTCTCCACATTTCACTCTTTTATCCAGTGGGTTTCATTTGTATTTTTGTGTGTTTTCTATATGAAATCAAAGGAGCAGTGAAGGTTGACAGGCTTATAGGAGAGTAACATTGACTCACCTACCACCCAGCAACTTGCAGTCTTATAACTTTTACTGTTTTTACATAGAAAAATTCATCTTAAATTGAAATTTTGGTCTAATTCTGAAGATTCTGTTTGGCAGAAGTCATGGGTGTACCTGTGTTTCGCTATCCTTGAGATTCAGAAATGCCAAAGGTGTTCTAAGATTCAATAAACTTGAGTGTTTCTGTATGATACATAAAATGTATCATACTTTGGGATTTTTTAAAAATTTATTTTTCCATTTCTGCACATCTCAATACTTTTGTTTTAGTTAAATTAACTTGTTACTGTAGAGAACTTATACTTTTAAAAAATGCTGGCTTATGTAAAACCTTTTTACAAAACGATCCTTTTTTTTAATGGCCTTGGCATCATTGTCCAGTGCCTGTTTGATTCCTTTCAAACTGTACACGTTTGAGAGTTGCTCTGTAGACCTTTGGTGCATCTTGATTCCTTCTTTCGTGCTTTGTCAAACATAGGATTGGCCACAAAGAAACCTATAAGTAATGGAAGGAAACACTCTGCTGGTAAAGAATGTTATGGTCCTGAACCTCCACCACCTGGTGTGTCTGGTTTCCTGCCGTGGCGTACTGCAGAACGTGCAAAAAGCAACAGGTAATGTGTTTGCATTCCCTGTCTTTTTCAGTCGTTCAGAATTCTTTATTTTGGAACTTCTATTA
This sequence comes from Balaenoptera acutorostrata, assembly GCF_949987535.1. Taxonomy (NCBI): domain Eukaryota; kingdom Metazoa; phylum Chordata; class Mammalia; order Artiodactyla; family Balaenopteridae; genus Balaenoptera; species Balaenoptera acutorostrata. Next base: position 157,891,395 of record NC_080064.1, read on the forward strand.
CGTGGGCGGTCTCTGGTGCTTTCCATAGAGGAAAAAAGATAACTCACACATGGCTTCTGCCTAATGAGCCCTCTAAGGAAGAAAAACAGAAAGTAATTGGGAGTTTCGAGTTGTTTCTCAAGTGTCACAACAGAGGTAACCCCGTGGGAGTCATGAGGAGACTAAAATTATCTCCAATGGTGCAGGTGAGAAAAGTTTCACTAAAGGCAGGTGTAGTTGAGCCAAGCCCTACAGCACAGAAGTAGGAATTTGGATATGTACGAATGGGAAGAAAGACATTTTAGGCATGGGAAGTAGTTTAATGCAGAATGGATGAGAAATCTGCATTAGACCTATTCTAAATCAACTGGCTTATTAACTCAGTAAATCAGATTTAGTGAGTCAAACTAGCTTTAGCTGATTACTTATCCAGGGGATAGCTGTTCATAGTAATTTTTGTCATAGAACAGTAAATAAAATTGTTGAATTATAGCTTTAGGCTTGCTAAGTGAAATAGATTGCTCTAGATGATTTTCAAGTGACTTACTTGGTAGTATTCATGAAATTGGGGGTTAACAATTGCTTAAGAAAACAAAGAGAATTGATTTTAAATAGTACTTGAAGGAGTTACTGTGTAAAGTATCTGTTCAGTAGCTCATGTTAAATGGATGTTTATAATCCCTATTGGACAACCAACTAATTTTTTGCAAATGGTAATGTGAATTGCTGTTGCATAAACTATAGTGTTGAATCCCCAGTCTTTGCACTTGAGTTTAACAACTCTGTGGTTTCCTATCTTCTTGGTGAGACACTATCTCAGGTCCATCCTCGTCACACAGAGTGGTAAATTAGAGACGATTAATATCACCATTTAAAGAAGTGAGACTGAAATCTCAACCATCCTGAACATAGGAACTGAAGGGGCCTCTCAGCAGTTCAGAGAGTTATCACCAAGCCAGTCGGCTGAATTCTGTTCAGTTTTCTCTGTAGCAGAGCCCTCCAGGTCCTTCTTTTGAGCTTATTTATTTTTATATACAATTCTGTATGGATACTGTACATAATACTAAATAGTTGTATTAACTGGATTTAACTGGTGATGTATTTACATCAAGATCTAACTTCATTTTGTTGATATCCTTTTAGGGGCTTTCCATTCATCAAACTCGTGATGTATGTAGTCAGGTGCAGGTATGTAGCTATCATAGTTATGACATGTAGGAGTCGAATTGGGAAAGGTGGGTGGTCATTCTTTTTGCTTTTTAAACTGACAGAGCCTTAAAAGAAGCATTTCCCTCTCTGAAATAAATCCATGTAAAACTTGTCTGGTCGCTCTCCCAATGCAACTGTGTAGTTGTGTGGATTTTGCACACAACTGGCAGCCTTGTGGTTATGTCTGTAAACAAGGAAGCCTGTTCTTCAGTCCACAAATCAGCTGTTACCCAGTGACACAAACCTGACTGCCATTGCTGACCCCTCACATGGAGCTGTCATACTCAAGAATGTTCATATGTTTTCAAGAAATGTTGTTTGCAGGCTATATGTACAACTTCCTGATATGAAAGCCAATATAAAGCAACATCTCCCAAACCTCTGCTCTCTCACCAAGGCCACACACATTCCCTCGCTTATGGCCTCATGGCAAGCTAATACTGTCAGTATCACATTCTCCTTCCCAGTGGTCTTGGGAGACTGCATAGTTGCTCTGTGAAAGGCACCACTGCTGAGATTGAGAGAAGAGCACCTTGGGTGTCAGTCCTGCCCTTGCATGCCCAGAGGGAGGGGTGTGCACCTCGTTCTCCTGTTGGGAATTTCCTATGCTGCAGGTTTGCTGCTTGTTGTGAAAATGATGTCCTAGTGACTTGTCTTCTGCATAGTTATATAATCCCAGCACACTTCTGTATGATCTGTAGACTTTTATGGGGTTGTGGCCAGGTCAGTTTTTAAATGTTTGGAAATGTCCTATGGAACAACATTGCAGTGGCAGTGATGCTTGACAGGAGAATTGTATTACTGTTACCCTAGTTTTGGCTTAAGGGTGATGAGAAGATGAAATTTTTGATGGGTCAGTTTTAGTTGTGTATGTGTATGTGATTTATTTTTTAAAATTCAAACGTCTGTTATTCACAGCTTAGATATGCTGACTTTCTGATTATTCATCAGTCCCTTTACTGATGTATTTTCCTCCGAAAAACTACATTTTCTTCCAGACTGTTTTTGTCTGATGGTAAAGAATAGATTTTTCATTTGCAGTATAAAGTTGATCTGAGAAAAAATGTTTACCTTGGCTCTTCACTTGGCTTCTGTGAAAGAAACTTAATAAAATAATATGGGCAATTCCCATTACTAATCCTAACCATGTACAACAGAGGTCTGTACAGTAACATAGCAAAAATAAGTTACTGTACTTTTACTTAGTCATTGCCTGTTTTAGACTAAGGAGCAGTGAGAGACATTTATAAATAATGATACCTCAGATCACTTTTGTTAAATGTCCTCTAATATTTGGATATTTGGTATCTGGCTTGTGTTATCTTTTATACAATCTTGTCTTCTTTCTTTGTACTTCAGTTTAACAACTCTGTGGTTTCCTGTCTTCTTCTTGTGACACTCAGGTCCATCAGAATTTCCTGTGACTGTGACAATAGAGAGTCCTTCCTCCTCAGAAATTGAAGAGGTCGAAGATTCCTCAGAAAGTGTTCAGGAAGAGCCAGAGAAAATCAGTTTGAAACAAGAAGCATTGCAGGTACAAAGTTATCACTTTAAAGCTATAGAGAAGATTATTTTTCAAATGGAAGCCTGATTGCAACACTGCACAGCTTGAGTGAGGGTTCTGTTTTCTCCTCCCATCTGCATTGTATCCCCTTGAATGGTTCCTTAAGCTTACACCAAGGTTAAAGGTGGACATTTGAACTCTAAGAAATAAAAATCAAAACATGTCGTTAGTAATATAGTTTCCTTTCCTTAGAACCTTAGGATATTCGATTTAGGGAGAACCTTAGTGATCATAAGATAAAGAAATTGAGTTCTGAATGAAAATAGTCAGCTGATTCAGTGCTCTTGTTTTACAAATGAGAAAATTGACAGTTCTAGTTGAACTCTCTTTTTATAAGAGGAAAATATGGCCTCATTTTAAATAAAAGTAAGGTTGAAAAAAGTTTTGATGTTAATATTCTCCTTTCCTAAAATAAAAAACATCAAGAAGCTACATTATATTCCCTAATAAACCCGACATCTAATGTGATTCCATACTTTTGTTTGTACGGACAGAAAAGAAAAATTGATTTTCATAAGAAACTTTTGCACCTCAAAAATAATATATTTGTTTTATTTCAACTTTAATGCAGAGCTGAACATTTCTAGTAAATAAGGGAATACCATTTGGGGGAACCTTGTCTTTGTGCTACAAAGTCCATGTTTAATTTTTAAAAATTATTTAATATGATTCTCTTTTCGTATGAAACATGAAACTTGACAGGTTTCAGAACTAATTATCCCCTTATTGTAGGACTATGGTAATTACTCTTTGATTTTCAAAAGAGAAAGTTAGATTTTTATGTTTTTAATTAAAATTAATGATAATATAGAGAAATTTTAAGAAAACTTAGAAAATTATGAAATGTTACAGTAGGAGAAATCTATAGTTCATGTAGAGTTACCGCCTTTCGTTTTATAAATGAGCACCTACAATTTGTAGCACATAAGTGGTTTCTTAGTAAATTGCAGAGTACGACAAGACCCTAGAGCATCTAACCCGCATTCCTTGTCATTTTAGATGCGTTGTATTCATTTCCTTCATGAGTAGAACAGGAGATTGTATTTCTAAAAGCAGTGATAGACTGGGGAAGACCAAGAACTTTAAACACTGGGACCACAGAATAGCAGATTCAGAATGCACTGAGAACCCTTGCAGCTCTTCTCCGTTTTGACAAGACACTACAAGGATGGTATCAAAGTGTTTAAGTACATAAGCCAACAACAGTCAAGAGATTTCAACATAGTTTTGAAAGGCGGAAGACAAGTGGAAGAGTGTGAAACTGAAGCAGTAGAACAGAGGAAAAGCATCACCTAGAATATGCACAGGGACCACCTGCAACTGAGGAGGATTCTGACCCCACCTGCAGAAGTAGCTTCATGCTTTGATGCGCATGTAGGAGAGAGGGTAGATTTAGTTAAAAGTGTGACTGAAATAGGGGAGCTCATTGAAGGGTTGTGTTTGGAGGAGTGAACTCCCAGCCCCGCTCTCACGCTCCTGAAATGAGATGATTTCATTTTGAAAACAGTGAAACTGGGGAGAACTAGGGCAGCTAGTGTGAGTTTTTACACCCTAGAAAAGAGTGTTTGGGGGGGATCCTATTACAGTCACTCCCCACTTCTTCCTGCATAAGAAGCCAATCAATCGTTGACTTCAGGGAGCTTTCTGTGCTCATTCTTAAATAGAAAATAACTGTCATTTGCCTGATAGTTGAGTAAAGCTTACAACATGAGAGAAGGGGAAAAAGAGTGAAAACATATCCTGGTAGGACCGGGGACAATTTAGGGAACAAAATAATTTAAGCAAAAACCCTAATTAGTACCCTGAGAGAGGTTTAAAAAGAGCTAGCAACTATAAAATAAGACTAGGGTGTTAATTAAAAAGAGAATGGTCAGAAAGTAAGAGAGGTGTCTTGGAAATGAAAATATGGTTGCTGAAACAAATTCAGTAGGAATTTTAAAAATTTCTCAGTATATAAAAAAGAACGACACAATGGAAAATGTGATAGCAATATGTTAGAGAGGCTGCATCTGGGAGATCCAACATGTTACTATTAGAAACTCCAGACCCAGACAAAAAATGGAGGAAAGCTGTCAAAGGGCAACAAAATTCCCCTCAGCTGAAAGTAGACATCAGGCCTCAGATTGAAAATAGTTACTCAAGTTTTGAGCAAGATGAACAAGAATAGACTCATACCTAGGCACCCTTCATTGTGAAACTTTGAAATACTGAAAAAATAAATTAAAATAGAATAAAATACTGAGAGGATACATCCATTCCAGAGAGAAAAATACTGGTCACCTAAAAATAAAGTTAAAATCTGACTTTATCATAGTTGTCATCAGCACCATGGATGCTGGAAGGCATTAGAAAGATATCTCCAAATTTTTCCAGCACATAATTTTCACCCTAGGGTTTTGTATCCAGCCAAACTATTAGTCATAAGTGGAGGCTGAATGAGATATTTTGTACACAAAGAAATTTGAAAAATTTACCTCCTGTGCTACACCTTAAGCTATTTATAGAAATAATCCAGCAAAATAAGGCAATAAACCAAGAAGGAAGGTAATAGGGGATTCAGTGCAGAGAGCAGCTAGTCTAGATTGGAGAGGCTTCTATTGATTGTGTGATTGAGAGCTTAGAAACACCTTGAGGCATATTGTACTTACTAGGTATTAGGCACTGTTGGAAGGCAGGAGGGAGAGGAAGAGGAGAAGGAACTTGAACTCCAGAGGAGAAAAGGCTATACTGACATAAACATGAAGCAAACTAAACTATGGTTGATTTTTAACCTACTATTGGTGAGGAAGAGAAGAATCCACTTAAACTTGACACTATAGATGCCCCCGTTTTCAGTGACACACAGGGGTAATGACCACTTATCTAATTTGTTGTCCAAACCAGAACTTGTCCAAACTCCTTACACTTCAATAGTGTAAGGAGGCACTCTGATGCTGTAATATCAGGACAACAGGTATAAACTGGAACAGCCCAAGGCGGCTTGGGGTATGTGGTCACCCTGCACAAGGGCAGTGACACTGACACAGTATGGAACGAGGTGTAGTCTATACACAAAGACACAGTACATCTGCAGTGGGCAATATTAATTTAATTGTAATAATGGCAATACTGTCTTGGTTTGCTGCTTTTATTGTCAACTTGCATGTAATAACAAATAACTAACCTAAACTATACTTAGTATGTATTAGTATTAACTTGGTATGTACTGAAATGTATTGTGTGCTAGTATGTACTTAGTATATGTTAGGCTCTAAGTGTTTTTGTCATTTAATCCTCTGAATAGCCTTATGAGGTTGGTGCTAATATCATTCCCACTTTTGAGAAAAGGATGCTAAGACAGGGAAGGAACTTGCCCAGGCTGTACGGAATTTAGGGTTGGATCGAGGCTTTGAGTTTAGGCTCTCTGCCTGTTCTCTTAAACCTTACTCCCTACTGACTCTCAAATAACAGAAGACTTAACTGCACATAGAACAAAATATAAATTTCAACTTTGACAACGTAAAAGCTAGGTTTGGAAGGTAGACAGGAGGTAGAAAAAAGGGAAGATGGTATGAATGTCCTCATTTTACAAAGCATGACGTTGAGAGAGTTTATAGTGGATCAACAATGTAGGTTTTTAAATATATCACTACAAGTCAAAGAGATCATGAGCAGTGGAATAACTAATGATGACATAACTTTACTGAGCAGTGTGGACATAGGAAAGAGTGTAAAGGAACTAAACCCTTACTTAGTAAATCAGAAAGTGAACAGATAATGCCTCAAATTTAGTCAGAAAATAGTCATGTAAGAGTATTACTTGGAAATGGAGAAGAATTCAAAATAACAATAGTTGGACCTCCCTGGTGGCGCAGTGGTTAAGAATCTGCCTGCCAAGGCAGGGGACACAGGTTCGAGCCCTGGTCCAGGAAGATCCCACATGCCACGGAGCAACGAAGCCCATGCGCCACAAGTACGGAGCCTGCGCTCTAGAGCCTGTGAGCCACAACTACTGAGCCCACGTGCCACAGCTACTGAAGCCCGTGCGCCTAGATCTTGTGCTCCATGACAAGAGAAGCCACTGCAATGAAGTGTAGCCCCCACTCGCCGCAACTAGAGAAAGCCTGCATGCAGCAACGAAGACCCAACACAGCCAAAAATAAATAAATAGTAATTAAAAAAATAAGAATAAAAAATAACAATAGTTGACGTAAACCTCATAAAAAAGGAAATCCAAACAACCAGTAAACACAGAAAAGTGTACGACTTCATTAAGTAATAAGAGAAAAGTGAGTCAAAACCAATGAAACTTCATGCCAATCAGATTGACAAATACATAAATAAAGTCTGGTAGTATCATGTATTGTAGACCTGGAGTACTATGGGAATCTTCTACCTTGCTTATACTGGAGTATAAATCGACACAACTACTTTGGAAAGCATTTAGCACTCTCCATCAACTGAAGGTATATAAATAGCCTGTGACCCAGCAGCCCTCACCCCCGCCCTGCGTAAATGCACCAGAATAACCGGTACAGCAGGATTCCTGTCCATGATTTGCATTAGCACAAACTGAAAACAAACCAAATATCCATTAAGAGTCAAAAATTAAATAAATTATGTGTATTCGTACAGTGGGAAAACTATCAAGTAATAAAATTGTATGAACTAGAGCTACAGGCTGCAATGTGGATGAATTTTTTAAACCAATGTTGAGTGAAAGAAATAAGTTAGAAAAGACTTCATATACTATGATCCTCTACATAAAGTTAGATGTTGACAAAACTAAACTCTTTTGTTAGGGATGCATGCAAGTTAAAGGAAATGATTGTCGAGAAATGAGGATGGTGTTTAACCGGGAAGAGGGAAGGAGCTTGTGATGAGAAAACGATATGGGGGGTTTTTGAGATGCTGACAAGTATCAATACTTTCAGATTCGAGTAGTGGTTATGTAAGTATTCTCTTTTTATTTGTCACATTGACAGTTTTGTCCTGTGCACTTCTCAGTACACATATCGTATTTTACAATTAAAAACCTGCTTACAGGGGCTTCCCTGGTGGCACAGTGGTTGAGAATCTGCGTGCTAATGCAGGGGACACGGGTTCCAGCCCTGGTCTGGGAGGATCCCATATGCCGCGGAGCAACTAGGCCCGTGAGCCACAGCTACTGAGCCTGCGCGTCTGGAGCCTGTGCTCCGCAACAAGAGAGGCCGCGATAGTGAGAGGCCCGCGCACCGCGATGAAGAGTGGCCCCCGCTTGCCACAACTAGAGAAAGCCCTCGCACAGAAACGATGACCCAACACAGCCAAAAATAAATAAATTAATTAATTAAAAAAAAAACCTGCATACAGAATCGGTCGCTTCTTGAGTGCTGGATGTGGGAGTGGGATGAGACTATTTCATTTTAAGCCCTTCACTACTGCTTGCGTTCACATGTTCATTCATTCAGCATTAATTGAACATATGCTGTGTACCAAGCACTCTTCTAATTTTATATGTGTTTTAAGTCATGTAATCCTCACAAGAGCTCTGTGATATGGGAGCTTATCTCCATTTTATAGATGAGGAAGTTGAGGCCTAGAGTTGTACAACTTGTCCAAGGTTATATAGCTAATGGGTAGTGCCAGGCCCATTTGCCTCAGAGAATCTGAATTTTTACAATATAATATAAAAGAGAAATTTAATTACTAATTATAAGCAAAAAATTGCACATTAAAGAAGATGACAAGTTTTCATCTATCCAGTTAGAGAAAAACACACGTCTGTCTTTCACACACGTACATCTTGTATTGGTAAGGATTTTCCTTATTAAGCAATTATTTATTGACCGTCTACGTTGTGCTAGGCACAGGTGCTGGGGATAAACACTTAATAAAATACACCCCCTATCTTCAAACAACTTGCACTCTAGGTGAGGAAGTAAGCCAACAGTTATAGTAGAGGTTATATACCAAGTGATACATCGCTGATGGCAGTATAAAATCTCAGAACTCTTTTGGAAAGAAGTTTGGAGATAGGCACCTCAGAGCCTTAAAAATATTCATTTGCTTTGATCTCAAACTCATTTTTATGGATTTATTTTAAGAATGTTATTCTCAATATGGAAAAAACCTTCATGCATAAAAACGGTTATTTTGTCTTATAATATTGAAAAGTTGGAAAGAATTTAAATGTGTAAAATGGTTAACCAGTAAACCCACTCAGTGGAATATATTGTAGCCCACAGAAAAAAATCAAGGTTATGAATCCCCTGATTATATGAGAAATGATTGATTTCAATGTTAAATGGAGAAAAGTTGAACATAAAATTTGATATCCAATATGATGGGAGCTTTGTCCCAGAAAAATCACCCTAGCCAGTGTACAGAAGGGAGGAAGGAGAGCAGATGACAGGAAGGAAAATTATTCCAAAGCCTTATCATTAGTCTTACTTAAGTAATAGAATATCAAGCAATTTTACTTTCTAACATTTTTGGTTCCATATTTCCATGTAAGGGACATGAATTATTAATACTTTGTAGGAGGAGGGTACACTTTTTCACAAAAATTTCACACTGTGTTCTAATTCCCTCCATTAGAGGGAGAAACTATTTCATGTAATTGCACTTTGATGTGCTATTTAGAACCAGTCAGGAATTTTAGTCTACTTTCCTCTGACTGTGGTGAGGATATTTTGTTTGTTTGCTTATTTGCTTAGAATTTCTTTGAAATCAGTTTTAGAAGATTGATTAAACCATTATACTAAAAGTAGAGGAATTTTGCAATTTTTTTCCCTTTTTCCCCATTGAAAACTTGACTGGCTTTAGTAATGAAACATTAAAGAATTTGAAGTTCTTAGACTCTCAATTTTTTAAACATGCTCTGAATATAAAAATATATGTTCATTGAGCAAATCTTTGAAAACAGTGAACAACTTATTGAAGGAAATAAAAGCCACCTCTGCATGTACACACACCTAATCTGCTCTTTTGTCTTAAAAAAGTATCAAAAATATTTTGCCATGTCACTAAATACTCTTCTACATCAGAGAATTTGATTAAGCTTATGCATCATCTCCCAGGAGAAACGCACAGATATATTTTGAATGTAGAACTCCTGAAGCCCATTCATTAACTCTGGTTGAGACCTCTTGTCATTCTTTTCTTAGTGGCTTCACAGCGCATTCCTTCATACGGTGAGCTATTTTTATTGAAACCAATCCCAATTTGGAGGCTCTTAGCTTTCTTCTAGGGTTTGGTTATAAACAATCTTATGACATCATGTTGGTAGATAAATCTTTGCCCACATCTTTGATTTTCTTAGGGTAAACTCCTGATGTAGGACTGTTGTTAGGTACCTAAAGCTACTCTCCAGAAAGTGATACCAGTTCCTCTCCCAATGATGGCATATAATAGAGTTCCTCATTCTTTAAGTGATTGTTCAAAGCAGTTAAAATGTATAAATATACGTATAAATATACCTTACTGTTTTCATAAGTATTCTGATTGTTTATCGCTGCATAAGAAACCACCCTGAAACAGTGGCCCAAAACAATGACAATCATTTATTTTGTCCACGAACCTGGAGGTTGAGTAGAATATTAATTCTTTTACTACACTCTCACTGACTGAAAACAATACCTATTTGACTAGCTCACAGTTCTGCAGGTCAGAAGTCCAGGCACAGCGTGACTGGGTTTCCTGCTCAGATACACACTGGAACATGTGGGTTCCCTCCTGAGAGTGTTAAAGCACGTGAAATTTAAGTGTAAACATTGAGCCCCAAAGGTTGGATGTTCACCATAGTTTGTGTGGGTCACAGAGCTGAAATCAAGATGTCAGTCTGGCTGTGTTAGCATCCAGAGGCTCTGGGAAAGAATGCCTCCAAGCTTCTTCGGCTTGTTGGCATAATTCAGATTCTGCAGTTGCAGGACAGAGGTCCCCATTTGCTTGCTGGCTGTCAGTCGGGGGACGGTCTCAGCTCCTAGAGGCCTCTCACTTGCCTTCCCTGCCGCAGCATTGGACTTCTTCAGAGCGAGCAATGGAGAGTCTCCCTCTTGTCCCTTTTGTACTTCAATTCAGGAAGAGTTCAAGTCCTTTTCATGGGGTGCCCGAGTAGGTCACATCCACCTAGAATAATCTCCCTATCTTAAAAAATCAACTGATTTTGAATCTTAATTCCGTCTGCAAAATCCCTTCACTACAGCACCCAGATTTAGGGTTTGATTGGATAAGTGGAAGGTTTGTGTACTTCAGTAAGTAGGAGTCTTAGGGGCTCTGTTAGAATTCTGCCTATTGCAAGCAGTGTCCCCACTTCAAGGACCGAAGTGTATTAGTTCCTGAAACTCCTAAGAGAGTTTATCAGTGTTCATTTTATTTGATTGACCTTGGTGAGTGGGAAGACTACCACCTCCATGAACAGGAATGGCACCCAGCTTCCTGAGTCCACAGTGTGGCTCTGCTACTTAGTGGTGTCACCTTGGCTGTGCTGCTCTACTTACTCTGCTTCTCTGCCTCCGTTTCCCTCATCTGTAAAATAACATGGAGCTAGTGATTGTTCTTTCCTCGTAGGTTTTTTTTTTTAATAAATTAATTTTATTTATTTATTTTTGGCTGTGCTGGGTGTTTGATACTGCTCACGGGCTTTCTCTAGTTGCGTCGAGCGGGGGCTACTCTTCGTAGTGGTGTGCGGGCTTCTCATTGCGGTGTTTTCTCTTGTTGCGGAGCACGGGCTCTAGGCACGCAGGCTTCAGTGGTTGTGACACAGGGGCTCTAGAGCGTAGGCTCAGTGGTCGTGGCGCACGGGCTTAGCTGCTCCGCGGCACGTAGGATCTTCCCGGACCAGGGCTCGAACCCGTGTCCCCTGCACTGGCAGGCGGATTCTTAGCCACTGCGCCACCAGGGAAGCCCCCCTCTTAGGGTTTTGATGATTAGATTATTTAATGCCCAGGGAACTCCAGGAACAGTGCTTGACTGTAAATTGCTTTAAAAGTGATTACTTTTTAAAAAATGCTTTTGAATCTGCAATTATGCAATTCAGGTATATTAAGCATGTTCATTAATAGGACTTCCTACTATAAAGAGACCCACAAATAAAAATAGAAGTTTTCTTTCTTGGTCTTAACTATTTATTTCTGACTTGCTATGTTATACGCATATGCCTTTTATGGTGGGCTGCCACAAATTTATGTTGGAAAAAGTGGAATTTAAATAAATCTTTACTATGCTAATTTGATAGATTTTGATAATTCATTTCACTAGCATGGTATGATATTACCAGTAGCAGACTAAAACCTGAGTTCACTTCTGGCTCTGCCCCTAAATCCTGATGAGTCCTATAGCTGGAAAGGCTTTTGGATATTATACTACGAATTAGTTATAATATTTACTCTGTTTGTTTAGGAAAAACTGGAGGAGTGCCTAAAGCAGTTAAAGGAGGAAAGAGTAATAAGACTTAAGGTTGATAAATGAGTCAATGAGGCAAACCATTTCTTACACTTTTGAGAGTGTTTTCGTTTTATTTTGATTTGATTTTAAGCCATATACACATAGTTTGTAAACTTTAAAACTGTAATATGATGGGCTTCCCTGGTGGCGCAGTGGTTGAGAGTCTGCCTGCCAATGCAGGGGACACGGGTTCGAGCCCTGGTCTGGGAAGATCCCACATGCCGCGGAGCAAATGGGCCCGTGAGCCACAATTACTGAGCCTGCGCGACTGGAGCCTGTGCTCCACAACAAGAGAGGCCATGAGAGTGAGAGGCCTGCGCACCGCAATGAAGAGTGGCCCCCGCTTGCCGCAACTAGAGAAAGCCCTCGCACAGAAGCGAAGATCCAACGCAGCCATGAATGAATAAATAAATAAATAAAAATTAAAAAAAAAAAAACAAAAAAAAAAAACAAAAAAAACTGTAATATGTTGCAAATTGGTTGTATCATATGGACTTTTGCATTTACTGGTATTTAGTGATCATATGATCTATATTCCAGAAAGCATGTTTTTAAAAATGTGAAAATCTCGTTGTGTGTGTGTGTGTGTGTGTGTGTGTGTGTGCTTTCATATGACACTAGCTTATTTTCTGTTCATGATTCTTTGATTCAAAAAAGCACTTTTTGTGCATATACTGTATATACAGTAGCATAAAAGACATGATGAGACTCTCCTGGCAATGAATTAGGAAAGTGAATCATTTAAATAAATTTAAGACATTGGAAAACTTGTACGAATGCAATGCAAGATAAAAATATATACTATAAGAATTACATTAGGTAATGTGCATGAAAGCAAGGCATAATCTAAAAAGTTCCATCTAAATATACTTTATCATAGGTTGAACATAGGGAGGAATTTTTCAAAGTGCATCCATTGGATTGGTGGACACTCATTCAATAAATGTTGAACATCTGCTTATATAAGGCAAAAGGGGCATCATGAACATAACAGCCTTTCTGAGAAATACTAGAGTTGAGCTTATAGGGGCTTTTAAGTGCATAGGTGATGAGTGGAAGGGGAAGAGTGCACGGGAGTGAATATTTTCAAGAAGCCAGAGAAAATATTGGTGATCGTACATTTAATAAATTGGGTTGGGTAAGATTTAGGACTTTTAAACGTAAGCATTAGATATTTTGCTCACTAAAGTTAACTCTTAACATTCAGCAGAGTTGTAATATGTTTTGTTCAAATCAGATTCTATAATTCACTTTCTAATTTAAGGGAAACTTAAAGCAGGTAATTTTCTAATGTGGAATGAGGCTTCATTATGAATTTAACCAGTTAGAAATGTGATCTTTTGTGAAAGGTCATTAATAAAACGATAACTTTGGTTTATTTATATACCACCTGTTATATAGGAAACTTTGTTGGGTGCCTGGGGGTTTTGGTTATTATGTGATATGGTCTCTGTCTTTACTGGTGGAGAGTTAGGTTAATTACAGATTAATTACATTTTGAGTGTTTTAGTTTTGTTCCTTGAAACTAGACAAGACTACTTTTGATGACAATGAGAAAAAAGCATGTCAGACATTTTCAGTCTTCTTTTATACCTGGAACATGAAAATGCCCAGTTAAGTAATATAAATTTCTCTTTGTCTGAAGGCCTTCATGCCCACTCATTGACAAGCATGATCCTGGATGATGAAGGTGTTTTGGGCAGCACTGAGAATTCTTTTCAGAAGTTCCATGCTTTCTTGGATCTCCTTAAAGATGCTGGGTTAGTTCATTTCTCTTCATGGCGTTCTTCTCTTTGAGACTATAATGGTAGTTTGCTGAGGAACTGGAGCAATTTTCATCACTTACGTGGCCATATTTAGCCAAATTTAGGGGAATTATAGGTAATATAGTTGACGTTTTAAAATGAGGAATTACATTTTTTAAGAAATGCAAATAGGGGAGCCTGCCTTGGTAGAGTGGGGAGCCCATTATAAAAGAGTAACCTGTAGACAGAGTAATTAGTAGGTATAGTTTTTTGTAAAGACTAAATTGAAGGCAGTTTTCATTGAAAATATTCGGGAATGGATAAGAATTTTCCTATCTTTCATTTATTTTGCTTGTTTGATAAGTTTGCATTAAAGTTATTTTTGTCTTAGACATAAAAATTATTATTAATCTTCAGGGAAGATATAGGTCAGTGGTTCTCAACCGGGAGCAATTTTGCTGAAAGAGGGAAGTGGAGATTGATAGTTGATGGAGTGGTGTTTTGTCAGTGAATGAATTGGTGTTGGGAAGGAAGGAACAAACACATTCTTGGAAACTGGAGGAAAGGTGGTAAAGAAGTGTGGGAGTGGAGGTGTGACAGGCAGTGGACGGGGTGGTACATGTTGAAGCTGCTAGTGAGACAGTGGGATGTTTCCTAGAGGATGAATCTGGAAAGGGCTGAGAATTTGGGGGAGAGAGAGGCTTGTAGTCTGGAGTAGGATGTTGGCTTTTAAGATTTTAGAAGTATTTCATGATTGTAGGTCCGGGGAAATCTAAACTGCTCTTATGTGATTATAATAACCTTTGTCTTTTCTCCTTTCCTCCTCTGGTCCAGGCTTGGGCAGCTGGCCACAATGGCTGGTATAGATCAGTCAGATTTTCATTTACTAGGTCGTTCCCAGATGAATTCTACTGTTAGTAGTCCACCTAAAGAAGAAAAGAAGGCACTTGAAGAAGAAAAATCAGAATCAAAGCAGAGTGCCCCAGTACAAACGCAAAATCTCCAAGTAAGTGGACAGGACAGCAGTTAATGATTCTAAGAGTGATTAGCAAAAAGGAAATGACCAAGTCAGAGAGAAAATAATAATGGTCAGTCTCTAATAGTTCACATGCTTGGGAGCTAGAAGATTGTGGAGTCCTCTCCAAATCTGAGATTAGTAAATGTGGGCCCATTTCATGATACTGTATTGTTGTACATAAGAAAACTGGAAGTTCTTTAGAAAATTTATGAGTTAAAGCAAACTCTCCTTAATGAAGAAAGAAAACATTACAGAAAATCTTCCAAATTTTAAATTGTATAAATGTCTATTCTATTCATATTTTATCTAGGTTTCTATTTGTATGCAGTCAGCTTACAACGAAGGAACACTAATGAAGGTACACGTATTGACAGAATTTTTAAAATAAGTAATCTTGATATAGCTAATACATAAGATATTATAGTGACTCACCTGGTCATGGGAATGGGAGGGGAAACATGTCAACTTTTCCTCTAGTCTTACTTAGAGCCCCCTTCGCCCACCTCAGCCAATCTCAGACTGGTCTTGGGAACTGACAACTTGAGAACACAGTCTGGTCACAAACAATATACTGTTTACATGTGCCTGGAGGATAGAAAAGAAATTAATTTTCTTACAGAGTAGGGTTTCATTTTTAGTGAGGGAAAGGAAATGGGTAATAACTACCCCAATCACCAAAGTCTGAAAATGTAGCGGACATAGCCTTGGATATAGCTAGGTTAAGTTGAGAATCACTTGGCAAGATATAATTAGAAAAAAACTGGCTCTGAAATCTTCTGAATAATCAATTACTGTGTTAATAATAAGATCACAGAATAACATTGACGTTTTGAACTCTACTTTTTAATGGTTGGCTTTGTTCATCACTAAATTTTTGTCTTGTCTTTTGTCTTTCCCTCCAGTTTCAGAAAATTACAGGTGATGCTGGGCTTCCTTTGCCTCTCGACTCCTTCCATGTCCCAGTCTCTACTCAGGAGGCCTTAGAAACTTCCAAAGACAACCTAGGGGTCCCAGTCACAGAGCAGCGGCAGGAGTCTTTTGAAGATTTCATTGCTAGAACATGTTCTCCCTTCAGCAGACGTCATTTCTGGAACTGGAAGTCAAAGAAAAGAAGAGGAATTATCTAGAAATAGCAGGTCTTCTTCAGAGAAAATGAGCAAAGCAGGTGAATATACCAAAAAATACTCTGCTAAGAAACAACCTGGGAAGGACCTGTATTCCTGCTCTGACTCACCTGTAAAGCAGAA
Organism: Balaenoptera acutorostrata; assembly: GCF_949987535.1. NCBI lineage: Eukaryota > Metazoa > Chordata > Mammalia > Artiodactyla > Balaenopteridae > Balaenoptera > Balaenoptera acutorostrata. The sequence goes on from NC_080064.1 coordinate 157,907,562, forward strand.
AAGCAAAGGAATTGGGCAAAAGAATTCTTTGGTTAATAAACCAATTAAAAGTGAGTCTTTGAAAAAACACATTTCTGTTAAGAAAGAGAGTAGAATAGTGACTGTTTCATCAAAGACAACTAAAAGTAAACTCAGTCTACTAGAACATTCTGAAAGTGATACTCTTGGATCTGATTGTGAATTTTAAGAAAGCATCCATACTCTATTACGCCTAACATAGGACTAAATCTTTTAAAATTATGTTTTTGCCTTCAAATTTTAATAAACTACTTATGTTTTTATTATAGCATATGGTGTTTTCAATTACTTGACTGGAAGCCATTAGAGAAAGATTTATCTATACTTTTTTATTATAATGAAAGTTTTGGTGTATTTTTCCTTGTGACACTTTGCACCATTCATTCAGCTAGTGTTTACTGAGGTCTTCATATGTACAGTACTTTTCTGGGTGCCGTTGCTTTCAGCAGTGAACAAAATAAAGCCTTTACTCTCCTGGAACTAGCACTCTGTGGTGGGAGAAAACATAAACAACAAAACAGGGTAAGGGGTAAAAAGAGATGGGAATAATAAATGGAACAGTTTTACCATTTGGTTAAATGTCAAACTATTATAAATCACATGGCCAGAAGCCACGTATTTTAATTCACAATAACCAGAGAGCCTCAAACATTTATCAAGGCACTTAACCGTGTTTATGGATTACAGCAACGTTATGAGGTTGGGAACTATTACCATCCCCATTTTATAGATGAGGAGTCTGAGGAGACATTATGTGAGTTGCCAAGAATTACACAGCTATAAGTAAGTGGTAAGCTGCGATCTGACCCGAATCCATGCTCCTTTGTTTTTAAATGTACGGACTTTATTATGTTTCATTTGTTTCTGATTTATGTGATTTTTTTCTTTAAAGATATTTTTTGATGTCGACCATTTTTAAAGTGTCTATTGTATTTGTTACAGTATTGCTTCTGGTTTATATTTTGGTTTATGGCCGCAAGGCATGTGGGATCTTAGCTGTCCGACCAGGGATCAAACCCTCACCCCCTCCATTGGAAGGTGAAGTCTTAACCACTGGACCACCAAGGAAGTCCCCCTTATGTGATGATTTTTATGACAATTTTTTTAAATTTTATTTTTTATTGACGTATAGTTGAATTACAGTGTGTGTTAATTACTGCTGTACAGGAAAGTGACAGTTATACATTTATATACATTCTTTTTCATATTCTTTTCCATTACAGTTTATCACAGAATATAGAGTATAGTTCCCTGTGCTCTACAGTAGGACCTTTTTGGTTTTTTTAAAATACATCCACTTTTTTTTTAATAAATGTATTTATTTATTTTTTTATTTTTGGCTGCGTTGGGCCTTCATTGCTGCACACGGGCTTTCTCTAGTTGCGGTGCACAGGCTTCTCAATGTGGTGGCTTCTCGAGTTGCAGAGCATGGGCTCTAGGTGCATGGACTTCAGTAGTTGTGGCATCAGACTTAGTTGCTCTCTGGCATGTGGGGTCTTCCCAGACCAGGGCTCGAACCCGTGTCCCCTGCATTGGCAGGCGTATTCTTAACCACTGCGCCACCAGGGAAGTCCCATGTAGGACCTTTTTGTTTATCCATCCTGTATATACACCAGTTTGCATTTGCTAATCCCAAACTCCCAATCCAACACTCTCCCACCCCCTCCCCCTTGGCAACCACCAGTCTATTCTCTATGTCCTTGGTTATGTTTCTGTTTCACAGATAGGCAGAACCCAGGCTCTTAATTACTTTGTTATCCTGTTTCCTTGTTAAGAGAGGAAGGGTTTAAGGAAGGCACCGAGAGAGAAGCCAGTGAGCACTAGAGGTGCAAAAGAGTGGGGCTATCAGAAAGCACACCTGTCTCCTTCCCCCATCGTGAGCCTAATTTTTAAATGGCAGAGTATGTAAGAGTATGTGATGACACATCTCTGGATTAAATTATGTCTCCTGGTAAAACATGTACAGATAAGTCTTTAGTTCATTCAGACTGAAAGGTGAGATCAGAGAAGAGCTGGAGTGTCAGATTTCTTCTAGAAGTTCCTGCCTGATTGTTACTAAGAGGGCTACTACAGTACTAGTTAGTTCATTAGTCATGGATTGAGTGTTAGAGGAGCGAAACAATGAGCAAGATGTAGCGTTGGCCCTTTAGCAGTGGAGTGAGAGGGGAAGACACACAGCAGATGTCTCATCCTGCACGTGACATGCTGTGACAGGCATATTCAGGGCGTTTTGTCAGTGTTTGTGGAAGAAGAGGGGGAGCTGTGAGGCAAAGAAAAGTCATCAAAAGAGGCAGTTCCTAAGCTAAGTCTTAAAGAACTCGTGAAAAACTGGTGAGTCAGCCGGTGGAGGGCAAGGACACTCAAGGCAGAGAGGACAGCGGAAGTCCAGAGCCGTGAGTGTGCGAGGCGTGTGTCACGGCGCCACAGGCACAGGCTCTGGAGCATCAGTGCAGTGTCACCAGGCAGTGGCAAGCGCCCCTAAAGGAGGCAGCGAGGAGGAGGAGAGCAGGTCTTAGCCATCCATGTGCGTGGAGCTGGTTTCCTCAGAAAATAGCTAAGAATGGAAAGGACAAGTTCAGGTGGCATTTTAGACCACTGACGTCAGTATGGATGAGGAATCTGAAGAAGCCTGGAGACAATTATGCCCCACTCTTCTGAGGAGCAGTGTTTTTTATTTTCGAGTGGGACTTTCATGCTGCCACCTCCTCTCCTGGCCCTACTGAAAGGTTTATAGGCCGGCAGAAGGGAGAACCTGGCTTAAGTAAAGTTAATCAGGTTTCTTTACTGCACAGCTTCTCGGGGCTGCTGTAGGCTAATGTTCATTCTGGATCGTCACAGCAGGCGTATGGTACACAGCCATCCTCAAAGCTATTTGACTCTAGAGTCCTTTTTTAATAGAAGTGTCTAACAACTGGTTCCAGCAAACAGCAATTTGGTAACTTCTAGACCAGATAATAACAAGAAGAAAGGAGTCTGAAATAAGGTATAGAAGAAGCGAGGAAATAAGTTCTAATTGTATTTAGGAAATTACAAGCAAGACTTGATCTTGGGAAGTAAGGAAGAAGTAGGAGGCGGAGGCTGAACCCCCATCTGTGTGACTAAGGTTGGGTGGTGGTATCATTGAGTTTGGAAATAGGGGATAAAGAACTGAATTGAGGAAAATACTTTAGTCTGGACATGTAGAATTTTAAAGCACATGTAGAATTCAGGAGACAAACTGGTAGATAACTGGACCTGCACGTGAAGACATGGAAAGATAAAAATTTGAATTTCATCAGCACTTAGCAGTCATTAAAATCATGAAAATGGATGAGATTTCAGAGAATTGTGAGTACTGACAACGTTTAAGTAGTAAGCAGAGAAAGAATTCTGGGAAGGAGAGAGGTGATAGAATTTCAAGAAGGAGGAAGTAGATGACAGTGTCATCCTTCAGAGAATGTAAGTGTCCATTGGATTTGGGCAGTTAGGTCCCCAGTGACCTTAGAGCAGTTCAGTGAAGTGGTGGACAAGAAAGCCAGATGGCAATAAATTGAGGGTGTAGGGCTGCTTGTGGGGGCCAGGCGGGGCTAGTGAAGACAGTGGGAATAGGCTACTCTGAAGGAGTTTGGATGAAAAGAGAAAATAATTAGCAAAAAAGAATTTTTTAGAATGAGAAGGACTTATATTTTATATGTTGAAATGAAGGAACCGATAAAGGAGATCCTGAAGATGTCGATAATAATTTAGAGAACTGGGGAAACATGGACATAGGAATAAGAATAAAACCTTGCACAGTATATAAAAATCACTTGTATCCTTCGAGTTGGATGGATACTGGTAAGTCTGGGAGGAAATAAAGGTAAGAGGAGATAGAAGTTAAATGAGTTTATACTGATAGCCTCAGTTTTCTTTGACACAGATTTTTCAGAGACACATATATACACATACATAATTACAGTTTTAAAATTCTTTCATAGTTACATGTTTTATTAATCATGTCTGAGAAAAGTCATTGATTTTCATTTTGTACAGCATTATCTTGTAAGGACAAGATACAGTGACAACTTCCAAGCTTTTTGCATATCAGAGCTGAAACTGAAAGTATCTCCATAATTGAATTTTCACTTCTTATTTGTAATCAGTTTATCCTTAGGAGGATACTTTCATAGTGTTTGATCACAGATGAGTTTAGGCACTGCTATCACCCAATAATGTTAAGCATCTGTCAGGTTCTCTCCTATACTATATATTAATTTTTTCTCCATTAAGCAAATATTTATTGGTGGCCTGTGGGAACAAGATACACCTAGGTCCTCTTTCCTTGGTATATTCACAAAAGCCTCTGAAACTAAATTTCCAAGTCAGGCCATACTAAGGCTGGCATAAGTTTTCATCATTAATAGTTTTTTTGTGTTTGTGGGGATTTTTTGTTTTTGTTTTTTTGAAGCAAGGATAAGACACTGTCTTAACTCAGTAGTTGTCCATTGATTAATAAGTCAAAGAAGACATAGATGAAGCATGGTACTTTGAATATCCTTTCCACAGAATAGATAATGGGCCGTCCTGAAACTCTGGTGAGATGCTTATCATTTTCAGATTTTGGAGTGGCAGAGAAAACCCTATTACACCTTGAATTATCACTAGAAACATGAATTCAGCCAAATAAAAACAGTGCCTCTGCCTACTGAGGTTGTCAATTTCCATCTTAACAAAAGTGAACATTTCTCCTTTAGATTAAAATCAAGAAAATCCCCTCTGTCCGGGATGCAATAATGGGGTACAAGAAAGGAAAACTGAAGATATTCCCTCTTTACACCTGAACAGTGAATTCATTCTGATATCAAATATTTGTTATGATTCTGCTATGACCAGGTGCTTTATTGTGTTTAGAGATCAAGTTACTGTTCATTCTTGGTAAGTAAGAAAAATCCATGTTTTAGGACTCTGAATAGTAACTTTATATATTTTATATATATATTAAAAAAATATATATTATATATAATATATATTCCACCTATTCAACAAACTTGTAATTTTCATCATCTCTTATGAATGATGAACTGTATTTACTCTTTGGAAAGGGCTTATAGGGAATTAAAGTCTCCATATACTTTTCATATAAGACCATGGAAACCAAATTCTCAAGTGGGAGCAAAGTTAGGTTTTGCTATGAAGGTTTATGCTTGCCTGGCCTTAGAGTGGTAGGCCAGGAACTCAAGGTGGAGTTTCTTTCCTCTAAGTTACTTTCATTGATGCCACCCTGAAAAAATTTGGAGGGAGTATTTTTTGAAATAGCTTTATCTCAGTAACCCTTTAAAAATGCTTCAGGGTATGGGGAACATAACTGTCAAAATGTTCAAGCAACTCTTGTTGATTTAAGTGTAATTGATCAGGAGCAATACAGGAAAGAGCTGGGTACAAAAGACAAAAGGCCCGAGGCTATTTCATGTATAGTTTTTGGCTTATTGTACAAAACAGAGAAAGTCTCATACACTCACACAGCCAAGGTCCCCTACTGTTCTCTCCTTTTAGCATAAATAAAAGAGAGCTAGTTTCTCAATAGCAGCATTCTATCCTTAAGTGGGTACACAGTGATATTCTAATGGTCTCTGGAGCAGGGAATAATTCCGTGGCAGCTCTGACCTCCAGTCACAGGGCTCTCTGTAACTTAAGTCTTTCATAGCCAAGGACTATAATCATTATTTCGATTTCTATTTAGCATCTCAAAATTGAAAGGATTCCATGGACAACAAAACAGTAAGTGATTTCATGAAGTGTTTTAGTATGGATAAAGTAATAAACTATAAAAATACAAATCATCAGTAAATCTTTTTCTTTCCGGAGAACTATATTCAGAAATTAATGCAAGCATCTAAGGTGCGCATGTGTGTTTTTTCACCCGTGATCATGTTTGTGTGTGTGTGTGTGTGCATTCCACTGCTACAGGAGACATGCAAAATAATATCAGATTTGCTACTATATGAAGTACTGGTTTCTCCCAAGAACTGTGTTCATTCAGGAAGGTGAGTGCCCTACCACCACATCGCAGTCATATCTCATCACCTTCGGCAGGAATAATTTACACTTTAACCTTACATGCAGGTGTATTAAATTAGTATTACTCATCAGAACTTGCTTATTAATAAAACAAGCTGAATTAGCCACTGCAGAATCATATTTGGAAATTCAATGACAATTTTACATTTTTAATAAAGGCTCAGAAATATTGCAGAGCAGGTGGTACAGAAAACTGTGGTCAAATTTGACATTCATTAATAATTGAAGTGTGGAATGTGACAGGTGAAAATTGATATTGATTTCTTTCCTCTAATATTTGGAAGAGTTCTAAAAGGTAAATAAAATGACATAACAAGACATATCAAGTCTCACTGATTTCTTTGATCACCTCCTCCCCACATATCACTCCTTCGCCTACCATGTTTTGAATAATTCAATGCCCATAGTCTTTCCAGTTCAGTGCATTATAAAACACTCAAGCTGGGTTTCAATCATATTAGACTGAAAGCTGAACTTTTTATGAAAGATTATTTAAAACAAAATGCGTCTTGAGCCCAACAGCTTTTGAAACCAAACAATCCTGGGAGTTCAGTAAGGAAATGTCAACACTGTGGAGAACTTTGGGATTCAGAAAATTCAGTAATATTATTTGATGTATGTTAACCGTATCAATATTAACAAGCTTCTGCTTGATTTCAGCACTGATTTGAGAGCTGTGTTACTGATTTGAGAGCTGAGTTAACTAGTTGTGAAAGCACTGAGAGAGTTGTTCTTGGGTTGAACTTGACCTGCCTCATGGAATGCTCTCTGTTTTATCCATCTTGAAAAGCTTTATTCAAGTGCATTTCTCTGCCTTCCTTCTTCTCACCTGCACCCCTTGGGAAAACGAAAGATGCTCAAATATAGATGTTAACACTGCAGATGCTCTGTTTGGCAATGGTGTCTTTCAGCTTCCCAATAAAAATTTATATTGCTGACCACCCATTTGACTGAAAAGTGACTCATTTTACTGACAGATATCTGGATTGAGATGCCAAAAGAAATAGGTCATTTCAAATTTCCTTTTTAATTTGAAGTCATAGCTTTGTGTTGCAACACTACTTGTTCAAAAGTTAGATCATGAAGGTTCCTTTCTATGACCTCCAAATAATTAATCAAAATGGTCTTCAGGGCTTCCCTGGTGGCACAGTGGTTGAGAATCTGCCTGCCAATGCAGGGGACACGGGTTCGAGCCCTGGTCTGGGAAGATCCCACATGCCGCGGAGCAAATGGGCCCGTGAGCCACAATTACTGAGCCTGCGCGTCTGGAGCCTGTGCTCTGCAGCAAGAGAGGCCACGACAGCGAGAGGCCCGCGCACCGCGATGAAGAGTGGCCCCCACTTGTCGCAACTAGAGAAAGCCCTCGCGCACAGAAACGAAGACCCAACACAGCCATAAATAAAAATAAATAAATAAATAATTAATTTAAAAAAAATGTTCTTCAATCGGCTATATAAAAAGCAAGCAGAATATTCCTAATTATCAATCTTTCTCTTGAGTCATATAGTTCTTGTAATTTCAAGGAAGAGAAACTCAAATGTAAAGTGTTACAATAGCCAAGCATACCAGCACTGTTGTCTAACCATTCAGCAATTTTCTCTGCCAAGTCACTCTGAACCATAGACTACTGAGAATGTCTTTTTAATTAATTTTTAAAGTTCTCCTCTTTTGAGTTAAAAAATGGTCACAATTTTATAAGTAAAATTAAAGAAAAAACACAAAATAGACCATCTGAGATATTTTCATTAGGCATTATATATATATATAAATATATATAATTTTAATATATATACATATATAAATGCACTGGGATAAATCTCCATCTTCTGTGTCAGTCAGACTACAGGTCCATTTCCTTAGGAATGGGGAACTCCTTTCACAATGGAAGTGAGGAAATTGGCTGGACCATCCTTCTTGAATATAATTCCATGAAGCAGCCATTTAAGGTTGTCTAGATCTTGGTTCCTTCTAGCAATCTACTACTCTAACAGTGTGCAGTTCATCAAATTCAGGTCTTTCTGAAGCCAGGCTAGAAATACAAAGTGAGGTGGATGACTAAGGTAACTGACCAAAAAGGAGGAGAAAGAGAGCAAAACAATTTCCCAATTTCATTTTTTCCCATAGTCTCTGTGCTTTACAAGGGAAAAAAATATTTGGGTCTGAGTTCCTTTCTTTCTTAGCCATTGTTGGTTCAAAGTCTGAGAAAAAAATAAAAAAAAGTAAAAACGAAAATATGGAGTCCAGAATTCCGTTAGCTCTCTTGCATGCAATATCACAACTTAAAAGGCCTTCCAAAATGAAGGGATAAACTTTTAAAAATATAGCCCAATCTTTTCAATCTAAACAAGTAAACACTAAAAATATATTTTAGAAATCCAGCAAACACACTAACCACAGTCAAAGCAAAGAAAGGCTTATGGCTTACCAAATGACAGTGGCTGTCTACAAGAGAGATAAAGAATACTCCAAAATTCTATCTGACCTGGCAGAGCTCAGCACAGCTACTATTCTCCTTTCCTAAAATCAAGGCATAAAGAAATTGAATAAAACTTGCCAAAATGTCCCCCGCTGCCTCCAAAAGCAGATTAAAGAAGGGAATGTCCAGAAATCAGGATGAAGAAAACTACTTAGAGAAGCCCCTTCTCCTATCAGTGGACCACCAGGGTTTATCTGGGTAATAAAATGATAATAGGCCTTTTTGTCATCTTCTTTTTATAATTTATACATTTAAATTTCAGTTAACATTTTAAAAATATCCAATCAGAATGACAGGCATTTCCAGAAGTATCAGTTTCTTTAATCCTCACCCTTTTACAAATGTGAAAACTGAGGCTCAGTATAGCTGTCAAGAAATTTTCCTAAATCATTGAAGCTGTAAATTTGGGACCTAAGTCTAAATCAGTTTCTCATTGTATCTTGGTTATCTTCTTAAAATTCTGTTTAGGGACATGGGGAGAGAGAAGGGGAAGCTGGGAAGAAGTGAGAGAGTGGCATGGGCATATATACACTACCAAATGTAAAATAGATAGCTAGTGGGAAGCAGTCAAATAGCACAGGGAGATCAGCTCGGGGCTTTGTGACCACCTAGAGGGGTGGGATAGGGAGGGTGGGAGGGAGACGCAAAGAGGAGGGGATATGGGGATATATATATACGTATAGCTGATGCACTGTTATATAGCAGAGACTAACACAACATTGTAAAGCAATTATACTCCAATGAAGATGTTAAAAATATATATATGAAAGCTATACTATAAAATAGATACAGTGATAATATATCTGAGAGGTGGAATTATGGCTGCTTTTTAATCTATTTTTGGATTATTTGATTACTTGATTTCTCTATAAAGAATATGAATCCCTTGTGTAATAAAAGTTACTCAAAACCAAAAAACAAAACAAAAAAACCCAATTCTGTTTAGGAAGAGAGGATAGAATGAAGGTTTGAGCATAGAAATCATCTAGAAATCACTGAAGATACTGGGCCTGTAGTGCAGTATCATTTGTAGTGGGTTTGGCTTACATTCTTATGTTTAGTTTTGTTTCTATACAACTATCAAAGAAGGAGAAAGAAGTTGGGTAATATTTGCATTTGCAACTAATCAAAGCAGAATTGCTTTTAGCTTTAACAAAAAGATCGTTTTGTGATCTCAGATTAACATCTTTATTCTTAAATGGAGCATAAATAACATTTATTGGCTAAGATTATTTGCAAGAAACAAGACTGTTTACTGTTTACCACCTAGCAGATGACTATTTGTAAGTCTCACTGAGTATGCTAAAAGCTTATACTGAGCTCTCATTTTACCAGAGTGAATTTAAATTAACTTCAGCAGCCAGAATTAATGAAACCGGGTAAATGATGCAAAGATATTCCACAGGGTATTCTGTTTTAATTAGAGATACAAAATGTGAGTCATTAGAGGTTTTTAAAAATGTTGCATTCTATTACTTTCTCAGATTTTAAATCTAGGAATATAGATGAAAACTAAAAAATGTTAGCCACCTTAGTTCAGTTTTTAATGTATATCAGCTCTGATTTTATATTGAGTGAATAGTAAAGAGTCTGAATGAAGAACATAATCTGGAGGCATTCAGGTACAAGTCATAAATTTTATTAGAAGTTGAGTCTCTGTTAATTAGCAGGCAGCTATATAACTTAACTATAAAGCCACTACAATTCAAACATTGTAGCATTACTACATGAATGAACACATATACAAATTAAACAGAAAAGAATATCCACAAATAGTTCTAAGTATGTCTGGGAAGTTTGATTGTGATAAAGTCAAGTTATAATCTTTAAAATTGATGCCTAGAAAACTACACGCCCATTGAAAACTAAAGTCTGTACCTCACACTACATACCAAAATAAATTACACCAGTTGCACATGTAAGAAGCTTGCAAGTTGCCACTTTATCTTAACAAGATGCGTCTTTTTTTTTTTTTTAAATAAATTTATTTATTTATTTTTAGCTGTGTTGGGTCTTCGTTTCTGTGCGAGGGCTTTCTCCAGTTGCGGCGAGCAGGGGCCACTCTTCATCGCGGTGCGCGGGCCTCTCGCTCTCGCGGCCTCTTGTTGCGGAGCACGGCTCCAGACGCGCAGGCTCAGTAGTTGTGGCTCACGGGCCCAGTTGCTCCGTGGCATGTGGGATCCTCCCAGACCAGGGCTCAAACCCGTGTCCCCTGCATCGGCAGGCAGACTCTCAACCACTGCGCCACCAGGGAAGCCCAAGATGCGTCTTTTACAAATGTTTTCTCCGACTCTGTGGCTTGTCTTTTCATTATCTTGATAGTGATTTTCACAGAGCAGAAAATTTCTATTTTAATGAAGTCTAGCTTATCAATTCTTTCTTTCATGGATTGTGCCTTTGGTGTTATATTTTAAAAGTCATTGCCATACCCAAGGTCATCTAGGTTTTCTCCTATGTTATCTTCTGGGAGATTTACAGTTTTGTGTTTTACATTTAGGTCTGTGGTTCATTTTGACTTAATTTTTATGAAGGATATAAAGTCTGTGTCTAGATTTTTTTTTTTTACTATGGACATCCAGTTGTTTCAGCACTATTTGATGAAAAGACTATCTTTGCTCCATTGTATTGCCTTTGTTCTTTTACCAAAGATCAGCTGACTGTATTTATGTGGGTCTATTTTGGGGCTCTTTATTCTGTTCCATTGATCTATTTGTTCTTTCACCAATACCACCCTGTCTTGATTACTGCACCTTCATAATAAGTCTTCAAGCTGGGTAGTGTCATCCCTTCAACTTTGTCCTTCTTCAATAAGGTGATAGCTGTTCTGGGTCTCTTGCCTCTTCATATGGACTTTAGAATCAGTTTGCCAATATCCATAAAATAACTTGCTGAGATTTTGATTGGGATCGCACTGAATTTCTATAGATTAAGTCGGAAAGAACTGACATTTTGATAATACCGAGTCTTCCTATTCATGAACATGCAATATCTCTCCATTTATTTAGTTATTCTTTGACTTCATTCATCACGGTTTTGTAGTTTTCCTCCTATGGAGGTTGTACTTATTTTATTAGATTTATACTGAAGTCTTACATTTTTGGCAGTGCTATTGTAAATAGTGTGGGGTTTTTTTAAACCTATTCCACTTGCTCATTATTGGTATATAGGAAAGCAATTGCCTTTTATATATTAACCTTGGATCCTGCAACCTTGCTATAATCACTTATTAGTTACAGGAGTTTTGTGTCAACTCTTTAAGATTTTCTACATAGATGATCCTGTCACCTGTGAACAAAGACAGCTTTATGTCTTCCTTCTCAATCTGTACACCATTTATTTCCTTTTCTTGCCTTATTGCATTAGCAAGGACTTACAGCACAATACTGAAAAGTTATAATAAAGGAGGACATCCTTGCCTTGTGCTTAATCTTAGTGGGAAAGCATTGAGTTTCTCTCCAGTAAGTATGATGTTAGCTATTGGTTTTTTTGTAGATCGTATTTATCAAGTTAAGAAAGTCCCTCTCTATTCCTAGTTTACTGAGAGTTTTTCTCATGAGTACACACTGGATTTTGTCAAATGCTTCTTCCGCATGTATTTATATGTTATTTTTCCTTTTTTTGTCTTGGATGGATTATATTAATTAATTTTCAAATGTTGAACCAGCCTTACTTACCTGACACGAATCCCGTTTGGTCATGGTATATAATTGTTTTTATACTTTTGTGGCTTCAATTTGCTAACATTTTGTTGAGAATCTCTGACACAATTTTTATCACATTTCTACTATAAAAGGTTTGGGAGTCTAACGAATTTAAGCTATTAATTAGTCTTATCAAATTGCACTTTTTATTCAAAGATACACCATAGCAGAACCCTGAGGGAATGGATGGTGAATGGTAAGGCCTGAATTTACACTTCTTTTATTCTTTATACCCTGAACCTGTCTCTCAACAAGTGTTTACAGCTGATGTTTATATTTTTGGAAATTAGACATAGCTCACTCCATTCATTCATTCAACAGATTCTACAGCAGAAGGGAGGCTTCTAAGGAGGTAGTGTGTATTAGTGGGGCTGCAGGTTATTACAGGGAATCCAAGCAAGGCCTCATAATGGAGATGGTGATATTTGAGAAAAGACCTAAAAAAGTGAGTGGATGAGTACTGTAGATAGTAAAGAGAACAGCAATTCAGGTAAAGGGAACAGCAAGGGAAAATGTCTGCCTACTATACTTGTTGAACATCAAGGACTAAAGAGTATAAGGTGTCTGGAAAAGAGTGAGCAAGGAGTAGAGGTAGAGGAGATGAGATCAAATATATAATGTGGAGGGTAAACATGTAGCAACTTTCCAGCATTTTAAGAACTTCAGCTTCAACTATGATGAAGGGGAAGACACTGAAGTCACATAATTCTTCTGACTTAGATTCTCAAAGGGTTCTCCGGCCACTGTGTTAAGGACACATTTCAGAGGGATAATAATTAAGATGACAGACAACAAAATCTTAATCCTGAGTGATAATAGTGGAAAAATCGAGAAACTGTCAAATTCTGGTTCTATCTCAAAGATAGGGCCAACACATTTTGCTTCTGTATTGGATGTGAAAGGAGAGAGAAAGGAAAAAGTCAAAGATGAATCACATTTTGTAACTGAGCACCAGGAAGAATGGAACTGCCCTTTTCTGCTTTGGAAAGTCTACAGGAAAAGCATGAGTGACTATGTGTGTATTTGATTGCAAGGTATATTAAGTTTGGGATGTCTATTAAATGACAAAACAGAGATATTCTGTTAGTAAGCAGTCTTGTTAGGTGGACCCAGTCCATAAAGGACAACCATCAACCTACCTAATCTGCTCAATTTGAAGACCCATAAAGGACTTTGGGGCATTAGTGTGAAGAGGGCTTCCTTTTGCGTTTGTGTGTATGTGTGTTATTTGCTTTGACACTGTGGTTAGGCTAAAGTAGCACTATTCTCGGCTTTCATCTTTGGCAACTTTTTTCTCACCAAGAAGCTTTTTTATTGGGTTGACGCCAAATGAGTATTTGCTTGATTCATGTCCTGATTCTTTAACTATTTTCCTAGTTTGGACAGCCACAAATTTGGTTAGTATTTGTTCATTTCACCCTTCAACTTGGACACACTTGAAGCGAAGTGAACTCCCACCACACTGATGGTAGACTCCATCTGAGCATGCTCAAAAGAGCACAGAAGGTTGTCCACGGGGAGGGTACTATCAGAGGCTGATTGACAGTATCTGTGTTGTAGACCAACTTAAGGGCAAACACATACGGTTCTTACGCTTTCCTGCTCCTGATAATAGGCAATGGCAGGCTCTGGATCACAATGTTTGAACCCAGCAGGAATAGTTTTGCACTCTATGTGGCATGACTATGATAAGGGGTCTATATCTTATCTAGCATGTATCTTCTTTTTTATGCTACACAAATACAAGGCTGTCACTTTCTGAGACAATAAACTTTCTCTGGTTGTGACAGATTCAAAGCAGATGCCAAGTTAGAAACATTTCTGAATTAGGTGATTTGGGTTCCTTGACCAGGTGAAAAAAACAAAACAAAACTGTTTTTCTTCTTGGTTTCACATTTAAACAATATGAGTTAGTCTAAACTATATGACCAAAAAATAGAACTACTAAAATAACAGGCCCTTATCATTATTATTTTGATATAATAAATAATAGAGGGGTATTGTTTTACTAATAATTACCAGCATTTAGTAATGACAAGCCAAACATCAAGCCTTTAGGAAATTTGTGAACTCCTTCATTTCTTACAATAACTCTGTCAGATTGGTTACCAGTATTTATCACCATTGATGAAGAAACTCAGTTTCAGAGGAAGACACTGAGGCACAGAGAGGTTAAATGTAACTTGTCCATAATTGCCTTAGCTGCTATGCTAGTCTGCTTCATCAACCACTATCACCACTATCACATTTCTTTAATTGGACTTTAGATTCAGATAAACAATTTTTCCTGGTTGCAAGGGAATCATTTAACAAGCCCAGATTGCAATGCTTGAAATGCAAGTCTGAGCCCAAATCTGAGAACCCTAAACCATGTGATCACTAAAAATACTGAGTATCAATTCTGAGCCTTCTAATATGAGTTTGCATTTAAAATAACAGGTCCTATTAGGAATAAGTGTACAAATGGCATTCTAGGAGGGAAGATATCCAACAGGTGTTTTAAATTCCTTTAGTGGCAATGAAAAAGTATGAAGGCATTTCCTGCAATACTAAATGAGCTGATTTCCTTTTGGTGGGTAAACACTGAACTTTGTATACAAAACTTAACCTGAAAGTATTTTCTAAGTATCTTGCTATTACTCTACTCAAAGTTAGCCTTGTTATCTCCTTTAACAAACAAGAATGGTAAGACACAGTCTCAGTCAGTATAGTACGGATAAATCATTTGCAGTCTTGGGGAAACTTGTACCTTAACGAGTGTCTTCAATTTGGGGAAGACGGGAATTCACAGTTGCCATTCTCTAAGCATATTATTGCCATATAAACTAACTCCAGCAAAAGAAAGCTATAGTTAGGTAGATCCTTTCATAAAGTGACGCAGTCACTCAGGAATACTTTATAACCTAAAACGACTGGACAGTCGGTAACCAATGAATTATCCTAATGCTGATTCATCTGAGAGGTCCTTTATTCCAATGACTTTCGCTGCTATCCTTCTCTTTTCCTTTTGGGATTAAGAACTATGCATAGGGCTTCCCTGGTGGCGCAGTGGTTGAGAATCTGCCTGCTAATGCAGGGGACACGGGTTCGAGCCCTGGCTTGGGAAGATCCCACATGCCGCGGAGCGGCTGGGCCCGTGAGCCACAACTGCTGAGCCTGCGCGTCTGGAGCCTGTGCTCCGCAAGGAGAGAGGCCGCGACGGTGAGAGGCCCGCGCACCGCGATGAAGAGTGGCCCCCGCTTGCCACAACTGGAGAAAGCCCTCGCACAGAAACGAAGACCCAACACAGCCAAAATCAATCAATCAATCAATCAATCAAAACATACGCATCTGATTCAAGATCCTCATTAAAAAAAAAAAAAAAAATTATTCTTCCTTTAAAAAAAAAAAAAAAAAAAAAAAAAAAAAAGTACCCAGGTTTTCTCTCTCTTCACAGCCATCTCCTGATTTCTCAGGCACTGGGCCCTCCTCATCAGTCCTACTACTTGTCTGAATCGGCTGAATTAAAAAAAAAAAAAAAAAAAAAAAAAAAGAACTATGCATAAAGTCTTACTTACTCTAAGGTTCACCTTGTACCTCTCCTGTCATACAACTCGTCAATTTTCCCATCATATGCCACCAAATGCCAAAAAGAAATCTGAGTACTCTGCGGTCATGGCACAGGCATTTCTAAAGAGATGAACACCTGTTCAAAAATCACTAATCCGAGAATAAATATATGGGGAAATGAACTGGGGACATGACTGGAATCAGCTGAAACTGTGAGAGGCCAGCAGGGCAGATATGTGTGCTTGTATGTGCCTTAAAGAATAATGTTCTCTATGAGAAAAAATGCTTTATTGCCCCAAACTTTAATCCAATTAATATCTGGGAATATATTTCAAGACCACTTGTATATATGTGTATGTACATAATGTTAGCATTGTATATTATTTGTGTTATATTCTCCCTTCTATTCATGGGACTATGTTGCCTTTAAAGTTTAACCTTTCTTGTTGATTTTGCACATGGATGAAGGTTCACACAGTAAGATAAGTTCAAGGATTTCTTTCTCCAATATCATTGATATGAATTCCTATTACTTAATTTCTTTTTGATAGATTTTCAGATGACAGTCCAAGATAGTTCTGCCAATGGAAATCACAGGACTACCAAATATGGAAAAGACTTTGGAACACTTACAGTGTGTTTTCATGGTCTGCATCAGAATTCTACAGAAGGCTTTTGGCTGAATTGGCAGTGAAATGAGAATGGAAAGTTAGTGTATCAGTTACTTTTCAGTGTGGTATTTTTTTCTTTTCTACTATTCTACTATGTATTAGAAATTATGTAAAAATCAGGAGAAGAGAAATGGTTAAGAAAAAATATGATCTGTCATGTTAAAGACATTCGGCACTTACCTAGACTCACAGGTAACATGAGAGAACATGAGAGCTGGCTTGTGAGAGCTAACCTTGTTCCAATTCCCTCACTGTCTTGATGATAAGCTTTGAGGCTCAAAGAAGGAAGTGACCCTGCCAGAAGCATACCATGAATCAGTGATGAAAGGGAGACTCCTTGGCTTCTGTAGAGCCATGCCTCTGTGCACAAGGTATTAAAGAAACATTAATTAAATGCCCCTTTACCTAACAACGTGGAGCTTAATCATAAGGTTTGGGCTTCTTGTCTCTTCTTTCCTTTTGCTTTCTCTTTTACATCCTTGGGGGCCTTAGTTTTTAGTTGCTCTCTTGAACTGGATTTACAAGACATTTATTTTCACTAGCCCTTATTGTTTTGGATTGTAGGCTGAATTTTTACGAAGTTGGGGAAGGATACTGAACTGCCAAAAGTTAACAGATTATTGGCAAAGATATAAAAATAATTATAATGCCAGTTTCCCTGGGTATTCCCTGTGTACTTTAGGGGTAAAAATAGTATTTGTAAAGTGATTTCAAAATGTGCAAATATTACTTGTGGGACATAACCTACTGGTTAAGAGCACTAACTCTGAAATTAATTTGTCTGGATCTTTTTTCCCCAGCTCCACCACTTATTAGTGGTGGGACTTCAGGAGTGTTACTTCTTTGTGTTTCGCTTCCTCTTTGAAAAACAAGGGCTTAATAACCTCACCCATTTTACAGAGCTGTGGCGTGGAGTTAATACAGGTAGAGTGCTTAGGAATCCATGCCACTCTTAAGGCTTTTAAAATCAATCTTACTATTTTTGTTACTACTATTATTATTTTGTTAGCTGTCCTTGAAAAAGTTTGCCAGCAGTACTCACTTGCTTTTCTTTTTGTTGTATATTCTCTACATCCCACTTAAGCATTCTACCAAACACTAAAAGGCTCTTTTCAGATATTTTACACCTTTTTACTTGTTTGTCACAGCAAAAGTAAAAGGAGTGTGGCTCCCCTTGATCGAACAGACCAGAACTTTGGTTTTCTCCCATTCATACACATTGGTGAACAGATGTGAAAAAACGACTCCATGGGGCTTTCAGTCTGGAGCCAAACATCCAGGCTCTGTGTAACTCGACACTATTATGCGTACATGTTGTTCCCTTAGGACCCAAAAGAATCTCAACTAAGCCCATCATTATTTCAGGAATATGAAGAATGCTTTTTGTGAAGTAGCTGAACATAACAGAAATACAAGAAAAGGCAGAGGTGTTTCGTATCACAACTTTTTGAGAAATGCTCAGAGCTCTAAGATGTAGCTGACAATTCCCCCATCAGCTAATGCTTTCAAAATTACCATAAATTTCACCATAAATACATTTTTTCAGCAATGGCAATAACGCGGTGACTATACCGCTCAATTCCTCACAGTGTCAGCATTAAATGCATTAAAAGGGTAAGTTAAAATATCTGTCTGATTGCTTCTGACATAACCCCGAGATCTCTTTTATTTCTGTACTCCACCAATTATAATGTGGAACATTAACACAAATTATTTCTAAACACTAACAAGCAATGTAGCAACAAGTGGCAGACAATCAAGGGGAATTTTGCCATAGCACGGTGCTTATTTTGTTACAAGCAGGAATGCAAATCCAAAGGATGTAATTTAGAGGAAACTCTGTCCTGTCTATTCTCTAGGAACTAGAACAAGGAGACTGAGAGAAGATGATTCTGGGTAAATCAAACCGTTTTCTCCTAATTACAGCTGAATAATAGGGAGCAAACTCCCATGGAAGGCTGTGACCTGCTTGGAAGAAAGCTAGGAGGTTGCCCTGGCTAGGGTCTTTCATATACGGTTATTCAAGCTCAGACTTGATCATCTGTCAGGGATGCTACAGTAGGGAGAGTTTTGCCATAGCTGTGAGACTCAGCAAGATCACTTCCAACTCTAAAACCTACAATTTTAATTTAATCACCAACACCAGCCATCATTAAGAGCGACCTCAAATAACTCCAAATCTGTTCATCTACTCACATATTCTTTACACAGTCAACAGGCCTCAAGTGATTACTACATGCCATCACTTGCAAGTGTTTTTATGCCTCATTCATAAAGCCCCTTTTTTCCCCTCACACTCCACCCCTCCACACCCCCAAGTGACCACTGATATGCTTTCTATCATTACAGATGTGTTTGCAGTTTTCTAGAAATTTATATACATGGATTCACACAGTGAGGACTCTTTTATCTGGCTTCTTTCACTCAATGTAATTATTTTGAGAGTAACTCATATTTTTGTGGGTATCAATAGTTTATCACTTTGTTTTGCTGAGTAGTGTTTCACTGTATGAGTATACCACAGTATGTTTATTCATTCGCCTGTTGATGGGTGCTCGAGGTTGTTACAATTCTGTCTATTAAAAATAAACATGTTATGATGATCCACGTACAAGTCTTTGTATGAACATATGCTTTCATTTTTCTTGCATAAATATCTAGGTGCAGAAAGGCTGGATCATACGGTAGGTGTATGTTCAACTTATAAAGAAACAGCCAAACTGTTGACTGAAGTGACTGTACCATTTTCCTTCCCACTAGCAGTGCAGAAGACTTCCAGTTCCTACACTGCCTCACCAATACTTGGTGTGCTTGGACTTTTCTAATTTTAGCCATTCAATAGGTGTGTAGTGGCATCTCCTGGGGCTTTCATTTTCATTTTGATAATAATTCATTACATTGAGCAACTTCATGTGCTTATTTGCATCCGTACACCTCCTTGGCAGGATCTCTTTTTAAATATTTTACCCATATTGTTAATTTTTAAAAATTTTTCTAATTACTGAGTTTTGAGAGTTCTATACGTGTTAGAGACACAAGTCTTTTCAGGTATATAATTTGTACATATTTTCTTCCAACCTGTGGCTTTTCTTTTATTAATAATGGCTTCCAAAGATGAAACCCGATTTATCACTTTTTTTCATTTATGGATTTTGTTTTTGGTGTCATCACTAGGAAATCTTTGCTTAAACCAAGGTCAAAAAGATTTTGTCCAAGTTTTACAGATTTATGTTTTGATCTACATTTAGTTAATTCTTTATATGGTGTGAAGTAGGGATCAAAGGTCATACTTTTGCATATGGCTATCTATGCACAATATCCGTGTGCTATATGCTTCCAGCACCATTTGTTAGGAAGACTATCCTTTCTGCTCAAAACTGGCTTTGCAGCTCTGTTGAAAAATCAATTGTCCTTATATGTGTGGATATGTTTCTGGGATCTACATTCTATTTGACTGACGTATTATATCTGACTCTTGGTTATAATATATTCTTTCACTGATGTCTTTTCACTTGCTTATGTAAATAGTCTCCCAGTAATATAGCCTTACCATTTGACTGGACATACCTAGGTATACCTGAAATGCATTTGATAAATCGATGGATCTTGCACTCAAACTAGGGTTACTTTCCAAAAACACTTAAAATGTTAAGGTGTAAAAACGATGTATTCTACAGCCTTCCTGCCTCAACCAAGTGTATGTTAACACATCCCCACGAGCTATTTTGCATGTGTATGGGGCTGTAGAGTCTGGGGAGTATGAGAGTGGTATGTGCTGTCTATCTCAAAAGATCATCATACGAGGCAAAGGAAACTTTAAGGAAATAGATAGGAATAGTCAAATGCCAAATGTTAAGATATTTCTCATGCGTTTTTAATATTTACATTGAGATAAATAAGCAAATTATTATAAAATAAAATATAAAACTTTAGAGAATATTTCAAAATGCTCTTTTTTGCCAGATGCAACAAGACACTAGGAATAAATAGAGGAATTTTCTGGAACCAGCTTGTCTTTCCTTTTTTTATCACCATCGAGTGATGGGGTTGTATTTTATTCAGTCTATTGTACATGTGGGTGTGAATAAGATGGAACTTGTCTCAAAAAGAGAAATGAGCAAAGAATATATGTTGTCAACTTGTCTAAAACATTTTTTCATGTTCTGACTCATTTTTCCTTGTACTGGCATTTCAAGGGATTTTGCTTTTTAATTTGACTATTAAAAAACCTTGATAACTTCAGTGAAATCCCATGAAGATAATATAAACAACTGTAATGGAAAATGAAAAGATGATAATAGCAACCAGCACTGTGATATTTCTTGTCAGTGTTCTTTACTATTTAGAATAGTAACAAATCCCATATTAATTTGACTTTTTGAACTTTGGGCTTTACTTTGGTGGAAGAAGTTCCTTTCACTTTGCTTATTATCTGTTTGCAATGAAAAACAATTAATGACCATACTTTGATATGATCATCTTAGAGTTGTATAGAGGGAGGATAGTTATGCAACTATTTATATATCTATGGGTTCAAGGAAGTTTAAAGGCTTGATATTTGAATCCTGTGGAATGTAGCCTCCTTTCCCACAGGGAAATGAACATATACATGTACTTAATATAGTTTAAAATAAAGCAACACCTGTTCGTAGAGGGACCTTCTATTCCAGGCATGTTTAGGTACAGGGAAGGGGAACAAGAGCTATAAAACATAATTCTTGTCTATAAGGAGTTTACAGTTTAGGGGGGTTGAGGGCACTCAATGACTCAACGAGGATGAGCCTGATGCAGGTGGCTACAAGGTCACCCTTGGATGAACTCTGCTTTAGGAAAGACCAGCCTACTCTTATTCTGGTAAACTCTTTAATGCGGTGTCCAATAAACCTGAATATCAAGCTCAAACGCCACTTTAGAAATGTTTCCAGGGGTGCTAACAGCCAACAAGTTAATATGATTCCTACACACTTGACACAACTCACCAGAGGTCTTGAATTTGGTGAGCATATTGACCTCCTTTAAGAAAGATCACCATTGAAACTTGGAATGCTAAGTTCTAAGAGAATGAAGTAAGTAATAAGTGATATTCAGGTTCAGAGGTGGAAGAGAAAAGAGGTCTCAACTTGAGTAGAACATTTTGTTGGATTCTCCAAAGTGGCAAACGATAAGGAGAACACTAACCAACTAAGACTCTGAATAAGTTGAGGAATAAGATGAAAGCCTAAGATGGAGGTCAAAATGTCCCCTAGATTGAAGGATACACTTATGCTGAAAGGGAAACTATTGAAAAAGGTGTAGAAAATGCTAAATATTTCACAAAAAAATTATTAGAACTAATAAAACAACTTAGCAAAGTTTGTTTGCAGAATATGAAATCAACATATACGCATCACTTGCATTTCTGCACATTAACAATGAACAATCCAAAAAAGAAATTAGGAGAACAATTCCATTTACAATAGCATCAAAAAGAATAAAATACTTAGGAATAAGCTTAACCAAAGTCATGAAAGACTTGTACACTGAAAACTACAGTGTTACTGAAAGAAATTAAGGAAGACATAAATAAATGGAAAGACATCTCATGTTCATGAACTATTGTTAAAATGTCCATATGACACAAAGCTATCTACAGACTTAATGCAATGCCTATCAAAATCCCCTATTTTTGCAGAAATAGAAGAAACGACTCCAAAATTGATATGTAACCACAAAGGACCCTCAATAACCAAAGCAAACTTGAAGACCTCACACTTTCTTTTGAAATGAAGTTTTCTTGTTATTGTGGGTTAAAAATCCAAAGTCCTAAATGTCCATAAATTATCCTCCTAAATTTACATTTTGGTTCATTCTCAGTGACAGGGCTTTCAGTGCCTGAGTGGCATTGGGGGCTCCTTCAATATCTCTAGCTTGGACTCCTGTCACTGACATGGTGTGGGTATCTCAGAGCCTTGGCTCTTTTACCGGTTGATCAAGTCCCGCATGAACCATGCTCAGAAGGGCCCCACGCTTGCTTGCTTTCATGCTCTGCTTTGCTGTCTTGAAATTCTTAATGATTTTATCTTTGAACTTACATTTTGTAAGTAAAGTTTATGGGACAATAAAATATACGCATGAGCAGAGGAGACATGTGCAATATGTGTGTCTGCCACCATTCCTGCTGCCCCATTCACATCTAGTTTTCACCCTGCTTATGGTGTGCTTTCCATGACATGCTTATTTGGTACCCATTTGGAGTCTTACTGAGTTCCACCAGAATTCTGTGCTACTGGTCACATCCGAGACTAAGTGAAGGTGTTAACAGCTCCGGGAGACCATGCTTTCCATTTGAATCTGAACTTACTTCTAACACAGAAAGAAAGCAGTTGTTTTTTAAGAAACAAGAATGTCCAAGGAATCTTATCATATCCTTTCTTACTCGTGTCACTTCCCAATATTAGCCAAACACTTCTGCTGAAAAAGATGACATATATGAAAAAGAGAAGAGAGAACAACCCATAGAACCCATTTAGGGCTCACCCTAATCTAGTATGATGTCATCTTATCTCAATTCTATCTGAAAAAAGAATTTACTTGGGCACATTCACAGGTTCCAGGTGAACATGAATTTGGGGAGGACACTGTGCACCCCAGTGCAAATACTTTCAACAACACTTTTTCTTTGCAGTTTGAACAAGAGGCACTATATTTTCATTTTGCACTGGAGCCCACACATTATGTCACTTTTTACTGTTAGAGCCTATGTTGGAAAAAGGGGCTTCATGAGACAGCCAAGTGAGTCTGTCAACTGAATTCTAGAATTATCCAGACTTACCCACTTTGTTGCAGCAAGTTGGTTCCAGGCAAACCCATGTGAAAGGGTCTACCAAACTCATGTCCACAGTGGAGCAGAGAACTTTTGTCTATCACCAGACTCACTCCCAAGATGAAGGAAAGAAGAGCTTAGCAAAGCATGGCCAGTTACTCTTCCTAACTTTGCCAGTCAAGTAGGTCACCTCACCCAGCCAGTGTCAGTGAACATAACAGCAGGGAGGTTAAAAGTTATACTAATCAAATTCCCTTCATATGGAGGTACCATTAAGAAGGAGAAGGGAAATTGTCACTAATGCTTCCCTGTTTTTTCAATCTTTTAACCCACTCAACTATGCCTTTAAGCCTGTAATTAACGGAATATCGCTCTCCCTTCAGGAAAAAGAATAGACCTTTATCAGGACAGTCCTGCTCACACTTTTATAGGGCTACTCATTTGAGTGGCCTCCGGGAACTGCTGGTGGACGACTTAAGAGTTTCATCCCAGAAGTCTCCGATATGGGTGAGAAATTGCATTAATTTAAGTTAACTCCAGGGCTACTCATATCCAATGATCAGAAACAACTCTTTGTTCTACCAGCCATCCACAGCACAGCTAACCACAGAAAGTTGATGAGGTTAAATGACACACTAAGGTTAAATACATAAAAGCATCCAGTAATACAATTCAGAAATCATAGAAATGTTGCAAATTTGAAAGTACAACTTTGCCAGTATTAAGTTCTTCACAGAGAAATTAAAAGGGCACACATTAAACGCTCTTATGAATTAAGGTCCCAAAGTATTAAAGTCCAATTTTGAAATCAAGTTTCCTTGTTACTGTGGGTTAAAAATCCAAAGTCCTAAATGTCCATAAACAATCGTCCCAAATGTACATTTGGTTCATTCTCAGTGACAGGGCTTTCATTGCCTGAATGGGACTGAGGGCTCCTTCAGTATCTGTAGCTTGGACTTCTGTCACTGACACGGGTGTGGGTCTCTCAGGGCCTTGGCTGTTTTATCAGTTTATCAAGTCTCTCATGAACCATGCTTTTAAAGAGTCTAAAGAGTTACTAAGATACAATTTGATTTTACAGCACTATCCCCAAAATTTAAAAACAATCTCAAAAGCAAGCCAATCCCCCACTCCTAGAAGAGTGAAACTAGGCACATTTTTGTTCCCAGAATCCAGTACAGAATTTGACCAAAGAACATAGCAGAAACTCAATGGCATTTGAGAGAAAGATAAAGTCTCTTTCGTTTTAGCCTCACTAGGATGTCCATTAGTCTATGCCATTTATTTGAAATTTCTGACCTGCAAACTTCGAACCAGGAGGAATCTTTGAAGCCTGATGAATTTGCCATGTGCAGTGCACAGCCCTGAGCATCTGTCACACATGGAGTCTTGAGTTATCCTTCCTCCTTGATGACCTTGTGGTTCACACTGCAGTACTGAACTGATTATGGCTTCTGTCGAGTGACATTACACCTCCAGTTCTGATGCGTAGATTTGACAGTTCTATGCCGCCATGGCCATTTTCACTGCCTCCTGCTATGGAACTGCATAGACCAAAGGCGGCTGCCTTTAAGAGAACATTTCTTTCTCCAACATAATGGACAAATCCAGTGTCAGCTTGGGTCCACATGTAAAGGGAGTCACTTGAGCCTACGGTAGACCATATGTGTCAATGCCAACAAGTTCTACAAAACATGTTTTCCTTACAATTGAGTCTTTGTCTCAGTCAAGCCTGCTTGGGAAAAACTGTACCTGAAGAGTAAGGCAAGGTGGATGGCAGCCTGAGACTTTCCTGCCCTGTAAACTCCTGCACACTCTCAAGTCAAGTGCCAGGTAAAGGTCTCTGTATACTAAAGACCCTCCAGGTGCCTTATTCATTCCGCTCCAGGTATTACTCAGTCACCTACAACTCCCTTGCGCCCCTTTTCTTTATGTCAGACTTTTACTTAAGTGGCTCTAAAGAAACAGCCACTCTCCCACGCCATAAGCTGCAGCCATCAGCCAAAATCAAAGTATCTTACGGCTGGTATAGTGGGTTGGATGGTGGCCCCCAAAAGGATATATCCATGTCCTAATCCTTGACTGTTACCTCGTTTGAAAAAAAAGGTTTTGCAAATTTCATTAAGGATCTTGAGATGGGATTTCCATCCTATATTATCTGGATGGGTCCTAAATAGAATGACAATTGCCCTTATTATACAAGAAGGGCAGAGGGACATTTGAGACAGACAAAAGAGAAGATACACACACAGAAAGGGGGTGATGTGAAGACAGAGACAAAAACTGAGTGATGTGGCCTCAAGCCAAGGAAGCTGGCAACCACCAGAAGCTGAAAGAGGCAGGGATAGAATCTCCCCTAGAGCATCTGTAGGGAGAGCAGCCTTGCTGACACCTTGATGTCACACTTCCGGCCTCTACAACTGTGAGATAGTAAATTTCTATTGTGTTAAGCCTCCAAGTTAATTAGTCTCCCAGCAAGCACGGAGGACACTTATACAGCATGCATTAAACCTTTTCTAGGCTTCAGCAGTTTACTGCACAAACCTAAATATTTTCAAACAGTCAAAGGTCTCAACTTCCCACCATACATTAAAGACCAAGGCACTAGACTACCTTCCTTGGCAGTACCAAAATATTTTCCACATGGACATTTTCCTCTCCAAAATGTCTGCTCCTTTCTTTTTATTTCTCAGTGTTCCCAGGTAATGCACCAAATGTTAGGGTCTTTTAATTACCTTCCAGCAAGTACAATGCCTTAATTCCATTTGGTTTGGAATAAATTAGGAAATAAGATAAAAGAGAAAACTGTTACTGTTACTGTTGAGAACCCTGGCTTGAGAATCCAGTTTCAATGAAATGATCACATAACAGAACCCCAGAATTGGGGAGATCTACTAACTAGTAATACGCAGAATGAGAGAAACAGAAGACACTCACTCACACTCTCAAGGGAGAGAACAGAATTAGTCAAGGCAAGCATGCTCACTTAATTCTTTTCAAGCTTTCTATATAAGACACTTGATCACCCTGGGGCAGAGTCAGTAAAGAAGCAGGGCTGAAATGTCCCTAAGAGCTCTCTTGACAGGACTGAAACATCAGGAGCAGGAAAGGAACATTCCCTCACTCCCCACCACCACCACCCCCAGCAGTAAAAAATGATCATCCACATTGACAATGTAAAAGAAATCAGAAACTATGCTAACTCTGATTCACTCTCAGTATACCAACAGCTAATCAGGAGCCTTGTGCAAAAGCATCTTGATTAGTTGCTAATAAAACTCTTTAGAAGCAGACCCCTCCACATACCTCAAAGGGAAGATGCAGACCTGTATGCTTCAGGATTTTCTCACCAAAACCCCACACAATTTCTTTACTATTCCAGCCAAGTATGGCCTAGCCCTACCCTCATACCTGTTTTTCTTGGTTTAGCGATAAAGAAACATAGATGGAAATAAAGAAGAGCTATCAGGTAGAAAGATATAAAATAGTGGGGAAAATATTATAAGTAGAGTCAAGTACCACCACCATTTACTAGAAGTGAACTTTCAGCACCAACATTAACATTTTTTCCTGTTATATCTGTAAAGTGATAATAAGTAATATGTACATAACAATTTTTAATTTATTCAAATCTCATTTTTATAACTAACTACTTCACAACAAGTAACATGCTAAGGCAGCATCAATAGATGAGAAAAGGTAGTCCCTGGCCCCAAGGAATGTTGCCCAGAACATTCCTTGAACACAGAGATATGTGAAAAATACCGTCACAATACAGTGTAGCGAGTGCAACAATCAGGCATGCAGAAGTGCAAGGGTAGCAAAAAGGAGCGTGTGATCACAACACTAAAAAGAAGAGTGCACAAAAGACATAATATGTAAATTGAGTTTTGAAAAATGAAGTGGGTTTCCCAGGTGCCCCATAGGGAGAAAGGAATTCTTGGAGGAGGGAAAAGCATAAATGAAGACAGTGAATTGTTCATATAATCCAGAAGTGAAGTAGGCAATGGCAGGAGAAATGATTGGACACAGGCGTCATGAATACTTGCATGTCTGCATTTTAGCAAGTCCATTCTAAGGGAAACTTTGAGGATCAACTCGGGGGTTGGGGGCCGCGGGGGGACAGAACTAGTCGTTCCTGCAAGAAACATTGTACAGTTGTGCAAAACACTGGAACCAGTTTCTACCAACCCACCAAAAAAAACGACTTCAAAGGCAACGTGGTTATCACAGGAAGGGCTTGTTTTTGTGTTTGTTTTTAGTTCATTAGGCCTCACTTAAAATTCTGATTCCACAATGCACTTGCGCTGGGATCTTGAACAACATTCATAACCTCTGCAAGTTTCAGTATAGTAAGTTTATGTGATTACCTTCATCTGTAATATCCCTGTGTTGCAATCTTAATTAATTAAGATTAATTCATCTTAATCTTAATCTCAAGTTCAGGTCAAAGACTAGTTCCTCTGTGACTTCTCCTCTGAACTGATTCAAAAGCCTTCTCTCCTGTCCTCATTTGGCTTCTCTTCTCTTATGGAATCTCATAAGAATTTCTATGACCTCTTTGGGTTTTTTTGGTGGTTGTTGTCTGTTTGTTTGTTTTTTAATTGAAGTATAGTTGATTTACAATGTCGTGTCAGTTTCAGGTGTACAGCACAGTGATTCCGTTTTCAGATTCTTTTCCCTTATAAGTTATTACAAAATATTGAGTATAGTTCCCTGTGCCATAGAGGAGATCCTTGTTGTATCTATTCTATGCCCTCTTTGAATGACCGTAGCACTTGTTGTCTATATCATTTTTATGCCTGTTGTGGCTTTGTAACTGAACATGAAAATTTTCTATTTGTTCATGTCCTAGCCCTTCCTTAAAAATGTGTTCATTTATCTATTTCATATTTATTGACTACATCTTAGACACCGTGTTAGCTGCTTGTTCTAAATGTTAGTAAAATATAGACCTTCCTGCTCAAAGGGTCACAGTATTTGTGGGAAAACAAAAAAATGAACAACCTATGTCTCAAATAGCTTTGTACTTCCCGAAGAGAACACACCTCGTAGGTACAATAAATATATGTATTATACGTAAATGTATAAATAGTTAATGGCATTAAAAACTTGAGATAACTGCTTTTTGATTCTGAGGAAATGATGATTATATTTCACCAGGAGCTCAATACCACTCTGAGAATGAGGGCTTAACCCCCATCCTGACTCACTGCATCGCTTTCTTAGATGAAAATAGACAAGTCTGTACATACTCTCTACAAAAAGGCTTATCTGGCATGAATTTCAGATAGCAAGAAGAAAAATTCAAGAGGTTCAGAGAAGCATCCAGAAGCTCAGATGATTGTCTGGCACTAATACAACTTACTTGACAGGAAAATAGAGCTGTAAATTTCACAAAATTAGATGATCTTTTAAGAATTTCAAAACTCCTGCTATTAATTGGAAATCCTAGAAGAACAGCTTCTTTTAAACTATACTGATAATATGCTTTACAGCTTAATATTCAGAAGCCTATGTTTCGGCTAAGTGAGCGTCAGGAAAGAAGGAAACTTGTGGTTTAGTGCCATTTACTCTGGAACTTCTGGTCAAAACATCTACTTCTGTGCTCAGCCATCTTATCATCTGTAAAATGGAGGCAACTCTAAGAAAACATAGTTACAGAGATGTTGCACAGCTTCATGTGTCATTGTCTTCATTTGTTTCAGAAAACCAATAACATCTAAGCTACGACTGAAAGAGTGCAATGTTATTTGGGGTCATCTAGTGCAGCTCCGTCAAAGTAAAGAAAAGGAAAGGGGCCTAGAATAACTATAATTTTCCCAAGAGGACACAATTATTTTATGGTAAATCTGGGTCAAGAACCCTGATCTCTTTGATGCCATTCCATTGTTCTTTCGTTGGGTTCTGAACAACCCAGAGAAAGAAAGAGAAATAAAATTCCTATGTGCTGTGTCACTGGTACAGGACGTGGCAAGATTGGAATTGGAGAACTACATATTAACAGGTATCTGGGAAATTCTTCAAACTAATTGAGATATATACCAGGTACATAAAAAACAGTATGTATTCTCAAGATGATTCTGTGGAATGAACAGAACTGGTAACTGAAGGTGTGTGTGTGCTGCAGTTCCACACAGGATGGGTGAATTCTTGTTTTCTGGCACCTTGAAGACTCCACCCCAACATACATATTAAAATAAAATTAACATTTCAACTGGGTCATATTTAATTCTGCATGCTCCTGTAAGTCAGCAAAATATTCCATATACCATTTAAGTTGTCACTCACTTTTTAACTTGATTTTTAATTTCTAAAAGTCTTTCCAAACACAAAACAGAGGTTGGAAAATGGTATATGGGAAGCTGCAGAGATGAAATAAGCTTATTTCATTTGGCATAAAGATGAATACCCAAACAACTTCTTCATAGCTGAAAGTGTCCAAATCTGCTATCTTCATGTTGTAGTCAAGGCTTCCGGAAAAATATGCTACTGGATTCCTAATTACCCAAATGCCCCATATCTGTTTCAGTAAGTATCATTATATATTATGGAAATTTTTCTCAGTGACAGAGAAAGACATCCTGGCTGAACATCCCCCTGCCCATGACACAGAGATGATGGTCTCAAGCTATCTTGAAGGCGCTGGAGCCTACTTTATCCGTTACTAATATTAATGGAGGACAAAACAATATTCTGTTTGCTCTGTATTTGTTAAATCACTTCTTCCCTTCATTAAAATGGATGGCCCATAATTGAGTCTGTAGTGTGTGTATCATTGGAAACTGAACAAATTTTTGTTGGTTTTATTGATGTCATAGGTTTCTAGGGAGGGTCTACTCAATAACTAAGTCTAGTTTCTCAGTTACCAATAAATTATGATGTAACTGAATAAATTAAGCTCTTCATAAAGGAAGGATACTGATAGTTGCTACTACCCCTTCACTGAGGGGCTCTTGTAAAGCACTAAATAAAGTAACTGAGGTGTATATGCATGCATATATTTTCAATGATATTTGTACACACTTAAAAAGAACTCTACAGAATGCATTATAAAACTCTTGATGCTGTGTGTCCCTAGTTCCCAGCTCTCTCATTAAAACTACTTAAATGAACAAAATCGTATCTATTAGGATAGCTATCAGAGTACTCCAAATACTACTTCTTGCAGTACCCTGTCCCAACCCTTTGCCTTCCTCTTCCCATTAGTCCTTAATTCAGAAACCCCAGAGATTTGTTCATTAATTTATGAACATATTTCTTCATTCAGCCAAGAAAATTGATTGATCCCTTACCAAATTTCAGGCACCCTTCTTCAGTATGTTTTATAGGCATGTTCAGGAAACACAGCAGTGATCAACACAGATGAATATAGCCTCTCTCGAGCTGAGGGGAGAGACAAAAGTAAAGAAGCAAATATAAAATCATAAGTTTAAATATGTAAATAAAAATTAAATAAATGGGTAGAATAACTAGTATATCAGGTAAGTGCTGGAGAAAAACAGCAAGCAGGGAAGGGAGATGGAGATTGTTAGCTGGTAGGAGGAGGCTGCGATCTGAAAGTAAGTGATCAATGAGGGCTTTCTGGGGAAGATAAAATTTAAGAGGGAACTTAAGGTTGTGAGAGGGAGCAAGGTGCATATCTGGGAAGTGAATAGTACAAGCAGAGGGAACAGTCAGATGGAAGGGCAATGAGGCAAGAGTCGGTTTGGAGTATCCAAGGAGCAGAAAGGATGTCAGTGTGTGGAAAACAGAGGGAGCAAAGTGGAGAGGAGAAGGAAACAGTCAGAGAGGAAACAGAGGCCCAGATTTCTAGGGCTGTGGAGGCACTTTGAGGACTTTGCTTTTCCTGTGAAGAAGCCATTGAAGAGACTTGGGTGACATGATCTGACCTGTTTTAATAGGATCTCTCTGGATGCCATGTTGATTAGAGACTGTAGGAGAATAAGGACAAGCCCCAGAAGACCAACAGTTGATTCAAAGAAGTGATTTACTCAAAAATGCGCCTCCTCCTCAGTGAGGACGCAGAGCCGGGATCGGCAAATACTGGCCACAAATCAATTCAGGCGCTCAGCCTGGATCTGTGTGACTGTGAGCTAATAATGGTTCTCACGTTTCGAAAGGTTGTTGAAGAAAAAAGGGGAGGAGAAGCTACAGAAACTGTATATGGCCCACAAAGCCTAAGACATTTAAAATCCAGAAAATGCTTTACAACACCTGATGGAAGGCATCTGGCTGGTAGGAGGTCCTCAGCAAAATTTGGAAGAGGAATACATGAGTCAATTAGTTCCTGAAAACATTGTAAAGTGATAGGTGTCAAGAAACATTTATGGGGGCTTCCCTGGTGGCGCAGTGGTTGAGAATCCGCCTGCCAATGCAGGGGACACGGGTTCGAGCCCTGGTCCCGGAAGATCCCACATGCCGCGGAGCGGCTGGGCCCGTGAGCCACAATTATACTGAGCCTGTGCGTCTGGAGCCTGTGCTCCACAACAAGAGAGGCCGCGAAAGTGAGAAGCCCGCGCACCGTGATGAAGAGTGGCCCCCGCTTGCCACAACTAGAGAAAGCCCTCACACAGAAACAAAGACCCAACACAGCCATAAATAAAAAATAATAAATAAAATTTAAAAGAGATAAGCAAAACATTCTCTATAAATTTGATCTTTAAAAGAAAAAAAAAAAGAAAGAAACATTTATGCCTTCACCCTTAACCTTCACAAATGATGCCATTTCCATTCAGCTATTGAAAAATATATTCTGGCTTTCAACACAATAAACCAGAAGGCATTTTCTCACATAAGCAAGGTCGTAAACAACTGTCAGCTAAAGTTGAAATAGCAACAAATCAAATAATAACACAAAACATTTTTATAGATTTTTAAACCTTACAAAGCATTTTCATGTTCATTATCTAATTTAATCCTCAAATCAACTCCATGAGATAGTTATTATTTTCCCATTAGAAATGACTACATATTCAATCCTTAGTGATTGCTCAAGAAAAGCTGAAATCTTGAGTGTTACATCTATTAATGCTAAGGTTGGGTTTTTTCTGATGGGAACATTGGATGCTAAAATCCACAGGGATTTTCAGCTCAAGATGGCAGACTAGGAAACCTTTACTTTCTGTTCCTCCTGAAACCATATTTAAATAAAACTGTAGAAATACCAAAATTAAGCAACCAATAAAAGCCAAGACATTGTGGAAGTCATCAACCACAGAAAGATTTCAACACATTTTGAGAAGGCAAACAATGAAATGGAGGAGCCATGAATAAAATCATTAAGAAAAGACTACCCTGGGGCTTCCCTGGTGGCGCAGTGGTTGGGAGTCTGCCTGCCGATGCAGGCGACGCCGGTTCGGGCCCTGGTCTGGGAGGATCCCACGTGCCGCGGAGCAACTGGGCCCGTGAGCCGCAACTGCTGAGCCTGCGCGTCTGGAGCCTGTGCTCCGCAACGGGAGAGGCCGCGATGGTGAGAGGCCCACGCACCGCAATGAGGATTGGTCCCCGCTCGCCGCAACTGGAGACAGCCCTCGCACAGAAACGAAGACCCAACACAGCTATAAATAAATAAGTAAAATTAAAACAAACAAAAAAAAATTTAAAAGAATCAGAGCCACTGTCCAAAGTGGCCCTGAATGATTTAAAAAAAAAAAAAAAAAGAAAAGACTACCCTAAGTAGGGTCTACACAAAGCCAGTCAGCTTTTGCTGAGCTCTGGTTATAGTCAAGGGCAGAGGAAAGAAGAGGGGCTGAAAACAAGGAGACAAAAATCATTTTAGGAACAAAAGTTCATTTAATGAGCTCTAGGGAACACTCAGCCTGCTGCCATACAAACTCATGAATTACAATGGATTGTTGGTAAGCAAGACAAGAAAACAGGGAACAAACAAAACAAACAAAAATCAGGACATTGTTTCTTACTGAACTCTTCTCAAATGAGACCAAGGAATTAAGGTTCAATGCCACAGCTGTAAATCATTTCTGCTCCTGGAGAGGTTAGAAAGGGCTTATAATATTTACCCCTTTTTTTCAGACAGAATTTAGGTCTGAGCAAAACCTTTTGTGTCCTCAAACCTCAAAGTTTATTGGGGATGGAAGTCCAAATTAGCTGTCATATATCATAAAAAGAATCTCATGGGCAGAGGGTCAAACTAATTTTGTAATATATGAATTATGCCCAGTGTTATTTTCAATAGATTTTAAACTAAAATATATAAATAAATTTTTACTCATCTATATGACTCTGGGTTCCGAAACTTCTACATGTCACATGCGTGATACAGAACACACAATGTCAGCCCCAGGAGAGAGAAAACACTCCAACGAAGCAAGCCAAAGAAACAAGTTTCAAACAAGGTAAAGTGATGTGTAGACCAGGATTTTTCAATTCTTTCCTGTCATGCTGAAGCTTCCAGCTCCTGAATAACAACACATGTTTCCCTTGCCCTAGACACCCAAGAGTATGTCTCCTCTCTTGGGCATAAGAATCGCTAGAGTTACATATGTGTAGTAAACAGTGGACCCAGCTGGCATACTCACAATGACCAAATTGTGTTGATCGTACTTTAGACCAATACGTCGCTCCACGATGAAGTTGCAGTAAATGATATATTTGCTTTCCAGACATGAATGAGATGCCTTACTGTATATACTCCAGGAAGGCCAGAGAAACTGGAATAACTTACTGGTGAATTTCTTTCCGGATAGCCCATGATTTATCTAGAATATAAACTTTACATATCTGGATCCTTCAAACTAGACCAAAGGGAAAATCTGGGCTGCAAGCCTCAATTAGAAATGTGGGGTGCTGCTATGCTGACAACTGGTGCTCCCTGACCTGTATCTTCTGAGACTAGAACCCAGTGTGGTGGATGAGCAATTCATGCGTTGAACAAAAGAAGACCTCCTACAGGGCAGTGTATGTGTTCATCACACGTATGGCACTTAGGGCTAAGTACCATAAGGGCCACAGGAAAAAAAAAAAAAAGTAACACAGGAAGCATATATGATAAGGAGGCGCCACAGTCCAGAGCACGAGCTCTGGAATCACACAGGCTTGCTTCGAATCCCAGCTAAGCCACTACCATCTGTATACCCTGAAGAACAGTCGAAGGTTTAAATGTTGTTTTACCAAATTTCGAAAAAGAAGTGAAGAAAGAACCTATCTGCCAGGAAGGGGCATCGTGGGGTGCAGCATCCAGTCGGGTCAGGGCTCTGCATCCCCTGCTCAGAAACCTTTGCCGCCTGGCTCATGGTGATGCTGGCAGCTGAGCAGCCCTGGAGAAGGTGCTCCCGTCATCAGGCCTCGCAGAGAAGCTGGGGAGGTCCCTGGAGGAGGCTGGCCACAGCCTGGCAAGCTCTGGGTGCCTCCTGCACTCAGCTCTGAACAGGCTCTGGCCCCTGGGCCCCTTGGGGGGGAAGGGCTGGCCGATACATACACAGGGCTGAGGGGCCTGCAGAGCCGGTGCCCAGGCAGGGTGAGCTCTGCAGGAGAAGGCTTCCACAGTCCCCAACAGTCTCCGCATGGTGGCCCATCCGGTGCCAAACACCTGCCACCCACAGCGAGAAGTCCCAGCCACTAGAAAGTCCAGAAGGGGTCGGGCTCTGGGGCCCCGCCCTTTGCCCTTGGGCCGGGGTTTCTCCACGGGCTGGGCTTGCATGCGCCCCCCGCCCCACCCCCTGCCCCGCCCACCCTTTCTCTGTGACGGGTACAATGGACATGTCACAAGCGCCAGGCTGAGCCATCCAGTGTCCAGTGCGTGCTAGACCTTGAGAGGAGGTGAAGCTAAGGAGAAGCTCTCCCACTTTCACTCTGTTCTCGGATCGCTTGGCGCACAACCGGTCCTACATGGGCAATTTACTATGCAAATTTCGTACCTGGCTCCGCCACCGCCGCCCGCCCCGCCGTGGGGCCCCGGTGGGCTGTCACCCGCTGGTTTTGCCCTCCTGGGAGGCTGCCACATC
The DNA here is from genome assembly GCF_949987535.1 of Balaenoptera acutorostrata. NCBI lineage: Eukaryota > Metazoa > Chordata > Mammalia > Artiodactyla > Balaenopteridae > Balaenoptera > Balaenoptera acutorostrata. The sequence continues at coordinate 157,942,781 of NC_080064.1, forward strand.
TGACCGGGACCACCCTGCTGCTCCAGCGCCTGCCATCTGCCCCGAGCAGGGAGTCAACGTCAGGAAGCCGGTATCATCCAGTCACCTCCCACTGAGGAGACGGGGGCTGGGGAAAACAGGGGCAGAATGGAAAATGACAGCCCGGGAAGGAGGTGAGAAGAGGGAGGTGAAGGTCCCATCCCATGCTGTGCTGTCCTCTGCCCCAACCGCATGCTGCTCCCTGCTGCTGGAGAGGCCAACAAAAAAAGTGCTGGGTGAAGACCACCGGCCCAAATCACCAGGCTCACCGATGTCTGGGAAGGAGCTGCAGCGTGAAGAGTCTTCACGCATCCCAACAAGAAGCTCCTCTTCCCTGCTATCTACCAGCAGTAGGCCCTGGAAGCGGAAGATTCCCCTGCCGCTTTTTCTGCCGCTGCCAAGGCTGAGGTCGCCCCCGTCGGGGAACGAGGCACTGACATGGGATCGAGGTGAGCTGCCCCCTCCTCCTAAGCTTCTGTGCTTAGCTGCTGCCAAAAACCCAGGCACCTTGGAGAAGAACATTCAGTGTCGCTGGAAAAAGATCCCCAAGAATATAAGGAAGGTCCAGCCACCGTTCCAAGGGGCCTGCCAGCCCACCCACTCAAATTAGGGGAGACAACGCCTCCTCTCCAAGGGTCCAGCCAGCCCACCCACTAAAATTACGGGACACAATGCGTCCGTTCCAAGGGGCCTGCCAACCCACCCACTAAAATTACGGGACACAATGCATCCGTTCCAAGGGGCCTGCCAGCCCACCCACTAAAATTACGGGACACAATGCGTCCGTTCCAAGGGGCCTGCCAGCCCACCCACTCAAATTAGGGGAGACAACGCCTCCTCTCCAAGGGTCCAGCCAGCCCACCCACTCAAGATCAGAGGGACAAAATGCCTAACTAAAACAAGACAAAACAAAAACACAAAAAACTGGAGAGAGGGAGGAAAGGGTGTCCTCAAAAATAAAAAAGCTAAGCACACTGACAGCGCTAAGAATAAACTACCAGGAAAAAGAAACCCTACATGTCAGATCATAAAGTACGGAAGGGCAAGCCCGCCAGCAATCCAGGCCCGGGGAAACCGGTGTCCCCAGCCCTACAGAGCCAACGGCAGCCCGGCTCGGGCGCCCCTCGGAAGCGCGGGGTCCCCACGGCCGAGTCTGCGCCCCCGGCCGGCCCCGGCTCCCCTCTGCCCACCCTGTGCGCGGGGGCTGGAAACGGCCGCGGAGAACCACGGCGGGGCGGGAAGGGGGACTCCAAAGAGGGTCTGGCGACTCGAGTCGCTCCGTTTCTCGGTGGGCTCAGCGCGCGCCGTGAGGGAAGAGGGGCAGGGGTCTGGGAAGAGGGGACGGGCGGCACTCACGTAGACCGGCAGCGGCCACGGGTAGACGGCGGGCTCGGCCCCCACGGGCGACTCCAGCCTCAGCTCCAACTTCTCCCCCAGGTCTTCGCGCGCGGCCCCCGCACCAGGCTAGTCTGGCGGTTGGGGGAGGGGCGGGGCGCCGCCGGCGGGGGCGGGGCAGGCCGGCGGGAGGCTGAGGGGAGGGGGCCTGGCCTGGGCCTCAGCCTCCGCCGCCGCCGCCGCCGCCGCCGCCGCCGCCGCCGCACTCCCGTCCGCCCCCCGGCTCCCTCTTTGTGCTCACAGGCCCGGGACCTCCAGCGCTGCCGCCAACTCGGGCCAGCGTGAGGCGAGCACAATGAGCCAAGGCCCGGCTGAACCACTCACTCGCGGCGCACGCGCCGCCGTCCCCGTGGACTCGCCCGCTCTCACGCACGCACGCACGCACGAACGTCTTCGGCTCCCCCCGGCCACCCCCACCGGCCCGAAGTGGGGACCCGGGGAGACCCCTCGGGGCCTGGGGTGGCGGGTTTGACTCCCGCCCTTGACGTACTGTGACCACCCCCCCCCCCAAATAATAAGACTATAATTCCTCATTAAGTATGACAGCCGGGATCCCGGCTTCTGTTCACAAAAATGCCGTGTATTTAGCCTATGCTAGGCACCAGACCCTGGACGCTCAGTACTGGCAAAAAAGGAAATGCCCTGCCCTCATGGCGCTGTCATTTTAATTGGAATAGTAGTGACAATGGTCAAGAGAGAAAATAAATTGTCATCATCTCCACGGGGATGGTTAATCTCACGTGCGCACTGCGTGGGGCCCCGGCAACCAGAAACATTATTCCAGATGTGGCCAGGAAGGTATTTTTCAGAAGAGATGAACACTGAAATTGGTCCACCTTGCCTAAAGGAGATTGTCAATGCCCGCGGCGTGGGTGGGCCTCGTCCATCAGTTGAAGGACTGGAGAGAAAAATGAGTTTCCGTAGAAAGAGGGAACTGTTCCTCCAATGGCCTTGGGACATCAGCTCTTCCCTGTGTCTCCAGCCCAGAGTCCTGCCCTGACTTGCCTGCCTCACGGTCACATGAGTCAACTCCTTAAAACAAAACTATATATGTAAAAATACTGAATATATACAAGCCTATTAATTTGTATATGTGTGTATACATATTATATATATGTATACACATATGTTTATATGTGCGTGCATTTGTAGTATATGTGTAAGTACTATATACAGTATACATACAAGCCTATATATTTGTGTGTATGTATTGTATACATGTATGTATGTGTATATATATAGTATACATATTATAAATGTGAACATGCTGTATATATACACACACCCATATATTGATATATGGGTGTGTATATATACAGTATATGTACACTGTATGTATGTATGTATACAGTGTATATTTATATATAAGTGTGTATATATGTTGTATACCTGTATGTGTATATGTTTCTAGGTATTATATGTATATATGTATATACTATTATATACACACTTGCGTATGTATTTATGTGTATGTACATGCGCATATTTACATATAGGTGTGTATGTGTGTGTATACATTGTATATATGTATGTGTATATATCTTATATATATGATATATGTATATATATGATGAATTTATATATACAGTACATATATATTTTTATGCTATATGCTTTTATATGTAGGTGTATATGTGTGTCTATATGTATGTACGTGTATGTATTGCATATATTATATGTGTATGTATGTATACTGTCTATATACACACCTAAATATCTTTGTATGTGTGTATATATGTATGATATATATGTACCTAGGTGTGTATATTGCATATGTTATACGTATGTGTACATACTGTATATGTACAAACTATGCATTTTATATGTGTGTATGTATGTATGTGTGTATTGTATATACTATATGTGTATATGTGTGTATGCATACTGCATATATACACAGCTGTATATTTTTGTATGCGTGTACATATGTACGTGTGTGTGTATATACACACACACACCCTATGGATTCTGTTTGTCTGGAGAACCCTCACTGATACGCACACTTATGACAATTGAGTACCTGCTCTTTGCCAGCCAGGGAGCCAAAGGCTTGTCCTTTCGGTGTCTCCCTTAAGTGTCACAAGTCCCAGGAGGGAAGGTGATGCGGCTCCTACCAGTTGAGGTGCCTCAGGGTCAGAGAGGCGCACAGGGCGGGGGGCTGGAGCCTGGTGAAGCCCAGGTGGAGTTCTAGCAGCAGTACAGCCTAGCAGTCCCACTTCCCCGGGTGCTTCTCACAAAGACGCCGAGGGAGAGACCGGATCTGAAGGAGGGGATGAGGAAGCTTCCGTGGGTCCGCAAGCCCAGACCAAGGCTGACTCATCAAGGGTGTTAGAGGTCAGGACTGTGGTTACCCTGGGGGTGGGCTTACACAGAGCCATTCACATTCTGAAAAAGTATCCATTCTGCTCTTGTTTGTATGTTTACCCCCCTCCCCCAAATCTTTTTTTTTTTTAAACATCTTTATTGAAGTATAATTGCTTCACAATGGTGTGTTAGTTTCTGCTTTATAACAAAGTGAATCAGCTACACATATACACAAGTTCCCATATCTCCTCCCTCATGCATCTCCCTCCCTCCCACCCTCCCCATCCCACCCCCCCCAGGCGGTCACAAAGCACTGAGCTGATCTCCCTGTGCTATGCGGCTGCTTCCCACTAGCTATCTATTTTACATTTGGTAGTGTATATATGTCCATGACACTCTCTCACCCTGTCACATCTCACCCCTCCCCCTCCCCATATCCTCAAGTCCATTCTTTAGTAGGTCTGTGTCTTTATTCCCATCTTGCCACTAGGTTCTTCATGACCTTTTTTTTTTTTTTTCCCTTAGTCCATATATATGTGTTAGCATACTGTATTTGTTTTTCTCTTTCTGACTTACTTCACTCTGTATGACAGACTCTAATTCCATCCACCTCATTACAAATACCTCCATTTCATTTCTTTTTATGGCTGAGTAATATTCCATTGTATATATGTGCCACATCTTCTTTATCCATTCATCCGATGATGGACACTTAGGTTGCTTCCATGTCCTGGCTATTGTAAATAGAGCTGCAATGAACATTTTGGTACATGACTCTTTATGAATTATGGTTTTCTCAGGGTATATGCCCAGTAGTGGGATTGCTGGGTCGTATGGTAGTTCTATTTTTAGTTTTTTAAGGAACCTCCATACTGTTCTCCATAGTGTGTATCAATTTACATTCCCACCAACAGTGCAAGAGGGTTCCCTTTTCTCCACACCCTCTCCAGCATTTATTGTTTGTAGATTTTTTGATGATGGCCATTCTGATCGGTGTGAGATGATACCTCATTGTAGTTTTGATTTGCATTTCTCTAATGATTAATGATGTTGAGCATTCTTTCATGTGTTTGTTGGCCATCTGTATATCTTCTTTGGAGAAATGTCTATTTAGGTCTTCTGCCCATTTTTGGAATGGGTTGTGTGTTTTTTTGTTATTGAGCTGCATGAGCTGCTTGTAAATCTTGGAGATTAATCCTTTGTCAGTTGCTTCATTTGCAAATATTTTCTCCCATTCTGAGGGTTGTCTTTTGGTCTTGTTTATGGTTTCCTTTGCTGTGCAAAAGCTTTTAAGTTTCATTAGGTCCCATTTGTTTATTTGTGTTTTTATTTCCATTTCTCTAGGAGCTGGGTCAAAAAGGATCTTGCTGTGATTTATGTCATACAGTCAAATCTTTTAAAAACAGATTCTCTTGGTTGCTGGGAACACACACGGGGAAGTTGTGTGTGAGGGGCTATGATCCAGGGGACAGGGAGGATAAGCCCCCCACTCGTAGGGCCAGGAGTGACTCAGCTTTGTGAGCTGAGGATGGCCCACGAGGTCCCAAAAAGAAGGGTCCCTGCTCCGTCCCTGCTCTGTGCACCCCATTCCCAGCCTGAGAAGCCCAGAGCCCCCCCCCCCCCCACACACACACCAGGGAGGAGAGCCAGTCACCCTGGCTCCCAGGCTCCGGCTCCAAGGCTCCCAGCACTAGGAGCTATTTTCATCTTTCATGCTCTGTCTGTCTCTCGCCCGCCCTCCCTCCCTCCCTCCCTCCTCCGCTTCTTCCCCTCCCGCTCCATCTGTCCTCCCCTCCACCCTGCATTTCTACACAGGATGGCTCACAGACAGCTGCTCCCCATGCCCATCTGCCACCATTCGATGGATGTCAAAGCAAGCCCTGGGGACTTCCCTGGAGGTCCAGTGATTAAGACTCCGAGCTTCCACTGCAGGGGGCACGGGTTCAATCCCTGATCAGGGAAATAAGATCCTACATGCTGCACGGCACGGCCAAAAAAAATAAATGAATAAAAAATAAAGTTATAGTGATGAAACAGCCCTAGTGGTGCAAGGATGGGACGTATAGCTCTAGGGTATAGAATAAAGGTCCAGAAACAGATATATGAGAACTTGATATGACAGAAAGTGGGGAAATTAAGGAGTTTTCAATAAATGGCATTAGAACAATTGCATATCCATGTGGGGAAAAGTAAATTAGGAAAAAAAAAAAAAAGCAAGCCCTGGTCAGGTGTGACCTTGGGCCCAGGGCCATTGGCACACGATGTCATGTGGGACGTTCTTCCTTAGACTCCTTCCTCCCTCCTGTGTCACTGTCACTTCCTCCAGAACCTTCCTGGACTCCCCTACACAAGCCCGGAGGGTGCCCTCACCCGCCCTGGATCACCAGAATTCCATCCCAGCCCACCCTTCCCCGCCAGGTAAAGAACTGTGCATGGTCAATAAGACCGTAGAGGTCATTGGCCATTGCTATTGCAGCTGGAATTGTTACTGTGTTTAGATAGGGTGACTAACACCCGCCCCCAGTTTGCCCAGGACCGCTCAGGTTTGAGCGCTGGAACTCTGGGGAAACCGTCAGTCCCGGGGAACCCCAGAAGGCTGGTCAGCCTATTTAGGACGGATCTTTCACTGGATCTCCCAACCCCCGAGAGCCAGAAAGGGAATCTCCCCCCTCCTTCCATTGTAACCTTCATTCATTCATCCACTCATCCCTTTATTCAACTCCTTTATTCAGCAAGTATTTATGAAGCATCTACTACACAGCAGACACTCTTCTAGGTGCTGGGGACATAACAGCATCCCTGTCCTCAAAGAGCTCACGTTCTAGCAAGGGCAGCAAACAGTAAACTGAGAAGGTGTGATTTATTACATGGGGATGATGTCTCGGAGACCACTGCAGGGCAGGGGAGGTGGGAGACGAAAGGGGCAGTTCTAAATGCAGGCGCTGATGGGATTGGGGCAGACCTTGCCCTGGGCCAGGCTGGTTGCTTCAACACAGCTGTCCTTGCCCAGGGCCATCCCGCCCCCGCCTCACCCAGTTCTTCCGTGATGTGTGGGGAAAATCTGTGGTTGTCTCAACTGGAGGGGAGGGGCCTCTGGAATCAAATGGGTGCGGCCAGGGATGCTGCTAAACCCCACACAGTGCCCAGGAGGGGCCCTCAGCAGAGGATGACCCGCCCCGAATAACCCCAGTGCCGCGGGGGAGACCCTGCACTAATATTATTCAGATCCGCTGGTGCCCCCAGATTCCTGCACAGGCAGGGATTCTAACCGGGTCACCTCTGTATCCCGAGGTGACCTAGAGTGGGGCAGCCAGGAGGGCTGAGATGAGTATCGGGGGTGAAATGACAAATCTCTGTGCCCACTCTCCCCACCGCACCCCAGGGGCGATGGCCTCTATCTCCTCCCTGTGCAGGTAGCTTTTCCCTGAGCCATTTCTTCTTGTCAAGGTCCCTGTCGCAGGTTGGGTTCCCCAAAGATGACGTTGAGAGCAAGGATTGGAGTGCAGGTGGTTGATGTGAGACATGCAGGAACAGATACAGCTGCCATAGGGTCCCGCAATTCCACTCCTGGGCATAGATCCGGAGAAAACTCTAATTCAAAACTATACATACACCCCTGGGATTTCCCTGGTGATCCAGTGGTTAAGACTCCACGCTTCCAGTGCAGGGGGCATGGGTTCCACCTCTGGTCAGGGAACTAAGATTTCACATGCCGTGTGACAAAAAAAGAAGAAAGAAAGAAAGAGAGAAAGAGAAAGAAAGAAAGAAAGAAAGAAAGAAAGAAAGAAAGAAAGAAAGAAAGAAAGGAAGGAAGGAAGGAAGGAAGGAGGAAAGGAAGAAAGAAAGAAAGAAAGAAAGAAAGAAAGAAAGAAAGAAAGAAAGAAAGAAAGAAAAAAGAAAGAAAAGATACATGCACCCCAATGTTCATTGCAGCACTATTTACAATAGCCAAGACATGGAAGCTACCTAAATGTCCACTGATGGATGAATGGATAAAGAAGATGTGGTACATATATACAATGGAATATTATTCAGCCATAAAAATAATGAAATAATGCTATTTGCAGCAACGTGGATGGACCTAGAGATTATCATACTAAGTGAAGTAAGTCAGAAGAGAAAGACAAATATCATATGATCTCACTTATATGTGAAATCTAAAATACGACACAAATGAACTCGTCTACGAAACAAAAACAGACTCACAGACATAGAGAACAGACTTGTGGTTGCCAAGGGGGAGAAAGAGTGAGGGAGGGTTGGATTGGGAGTTTGGGGTTAGCAGATGCAAACTATTAAATATAGGATAGATAAACTACAATGTCTTACTGTCTAGCACAGGGAACTATATTCAATATCCTGTGATAAGCAATAATGGAAAAGAAAAAAGTTTTATTTATAGGTTCCATCCTTAACTGAGCTGGCCCATCCCCTCCCATGGTTCTAAGTGCAGCCCGAGGCTGCAGACTTCCCACCGTGGTCTTCAGCTCCAGAGCAAGCCACCTGCAAACCACCCACATCTTCCCAGGGGCTGGCAACTCTCCTTTGCTACTGATTCCAAGACACATCCAGATAGCAAAAATGTGACCATGAAAAGAAACCCAGGCATGTTCAAATCAGGGAAATAACATTCTTATCTCTGTTTAGTACTCACTTAATTTTAGAATAGCTTAGAGTTACAAAAAAGTTGCAAAGATCTGTACAGAGTGTACAGAGTGCCGTGGACCCTGACCCAGTACCCCTATTTCCAACACGTTAGTACGTTAGTACGACATGTTTATCCAACTAAGGAACCAAGATGGATACATTGTTATTAACTAAAGTCCACACTTTATTAGAATTTCCCTAGTTTTCCCCTAACATCCTTTTTCTGTCCCAGTCTCCTCTGGGCTGTGACATTTCTCAGACGTCCCTGGGTTTTGATACCTTGAAAGTTTTGAGGAGGACTGGTCAGGTATTTTGTCCCTCAATTTGTTTGTCTGTTTGTTTTCTGATGTTTTCTTATGGTTGGTCTAGAGTTGTGGGGTTTGGGGTGGAAGATCCAGACAGAGATAAAAATGCCATTCTCCTCAGGTCACATCAAGGATACACACCATCAACGGGACTTATGACAAACGATTTTACCCTTGATCACCTGGCCAGTATCGTCTTTTTTTTTTTCTTTCTTTTTTTGCTGCATTGGGTCTTCGTTGCGTGCGGGCTTCTGTATTTGTGGCACGGGGGCTCAGTAGTTCTGGCTCCCAGGATCTAGAGCGCAGGCTCAGTAGTTGTGGCCCACGGGCTTAGTTGATCTGCAGCACGTGGGATCTTCCCGGACCAGGGCTTGAACCCGTGTCCCCTGCATTGGCAGGCAGATTCTTTTCTTTTCTTTTTTTCTTTTGGAACCAAAACTTTAATCCCAAGGATTCTCACAAAACATATTACAAATGACAGCGTGAAAAAAAAATTGCACAGTAACTCAAAGTTCAGCTCTACAATATACTCTTAATCTGGCAGGACATTGGTATCTTGATAATCTCAAATTTCCAAAAAATATTACAAAGAGCTACGTATTCATGTACAGCAATCACACAGGGGACTTATGACCTAAATCAAAGGTAAATTAACTTCCTTGAAACTTCTTAGAGTCTAAACTCACTGGACAACCTCTTGTCCGGTGTGAAGACTAGTGGAATTTTTAAACCTCTAATCTAGGGTAAGGGTGCAGCTTTCATTTTTACCTGCTGGCTTGTGTTCACAGCACCTTTTAAAGACTGCTTGCTTAACTACAGATGCATACCATATCCCAGCTACTGAAAGCCTTTTCAATGTTTGCCAGTGTTGTTTCCATAATAGTAAACATCACACTTTAGCTGGGCAGGAGTTAGAGTTTTATTATCAGTCTAGGCAAGACCAAAAATTCAAAGCAAATTCAATTTTGCTTAGGGAACATTGTAAGGTAACAATTCTTCATATTACATGCCTCATAGGACCCATTTCAAACCATAGAGCATGACACCTTTATGTGTCACTGTCCCAAGAGACAAACAAATGTGAACAGCTAAAACATTTAAAAAGTGCACCAAGCTTCGGAAGTCTCAAACAAAACTTGAATTTTCTGTACATACTCCTGTCAAATGAAGCTATTGCTTGTACACCACTCCTCTTGCAAAGTGGTCTTCTATTTCCTTTCATTTCACCTAGATTGGCTAGGAGACCTAGAGAAAGATCGGGACGGCTTGTGATTTCTCTCCTGGGACAGTGATCTCTCTCTTCTCCTATATCTAGAAAGGGACCTGCTCTGGCTGACAGAGAAGCTTCTCTGTCTTGGAGATGTGTGGCGAGGTGGAGGACTCCTCCTTTGATAATCATCTCTAGGGCGACGACCCCAAGAAGGAGGCAGTCACAATTTCGACTTCTCTTTTCCCCATTCCACAGGTCCACTCTTACTCGGCATCCACATAGTGTTCTCCCATCTAGTTCTCGGACAGCATTGGCTGCAATTCGGGGATCTTCACATTCAACAAGAGGGAAGCCGGGAGGGTTTTTAGCAACCCACATACTTCAGAGTGTTCCATAATAGCCTAAAGCTCGCTCCAATTCAGTCTTGTTACAACTGTTTCCAAGATTCCTTACATAAAGTTTACAGTCCAACAGACTGTAAAACACATGAAAAGATGGTCAACATCACTAATTATTAGCGAAATGCAAATCAAAACTACAATGCGATGTCACATCACACCAGTCAGAATGGCCATCGTCAGAAAATCTACAAACAATAAGTTCTGGAGAGGGTGTAGAGAAAAGAGGACCCTCCTACACTGTTGGCGGGAATGTAAATTGGTACAGCCACTATGGAAAACGTTATGGAAGCTCCTTAAAAAACTAAAGAAAGAGTTACCATATGATCCAGTATTCCCAGTCCTGTGCATATATCTGGAGATAAACATGGTTCAAAAGGATGCATGCACCCCAATGTTCATTGCAGCACTGTTTACAATAGACAAGACATGGAAGCAACCTAAATGTCCATCGACAGATGAATGGATAAAGAAGATGTGGTACACATATACAATGAAATATTATTCAGCCATTAAAAAGAATGAAATAATGCCATTTGCAACAACATGGATGGACCTAGAGATTATCACACTAAGTGAAGTAAGTCAGACAGAGAGAGACAAATATCATATGATATTGCTCATATGTGGAATCTTAAAAAAATTATACAAATGAATTTGTTTACAAAACAGAAACAGACTCACAGACATAGAGAAGAACTTATGGTTACTAGGGGGGAGAGGTGGGGAGGAGGGATAGATTGGGAGTTTGGGATTGACAGGTACACACTGCTATATTCAAATTACACAACCAACAAGGACTTACTGTATAGCACAGGGAACACTGCTCAGTATTCTGTAGTAACCTAAATGGGAAAAGAATTTGAAAAAGAATAGAGACGTGTTTATGTATAACTGAATCACTTTGTTGTACAACCAAAACACCATTGTCGATCAACTATACTCCAATATAAAATAAAATTTTTTAAAAAAATAATAAAAGTAAAGATATGAAGTGGTTCCCCCAAAAAGATAACAATACATGCATATTAGAATGGCTAAACCAACATAAACAAAAAAATAATTGACAATATGAAATGCTGGTGAGGTTGCAGAGCTAAAAGAACTCTCATTGCTGGTGAGAATGCAAAACAGTACAGTCACTGTGGAGAGTTTGGTAGTTTCTTACAAAGAAAACAGGCTTAACATACCAATCATGCTCTTAGGTGTTTACCCAATTAAGGTGAAAACTTAACACCTGGATGTTAAAAACCTGAATGTTTACAGCAGCTTTATTCATAACTGCCCCAAACTGGAAGCAGTCAAGTTGTCCTTCAATAGGTGAATCAATAAGCTGTGGTACAGTGTACATCCATAAAATGGGATAAACAGAATTGAGCTATCAAGCTACAAAAAGACATGAAGGAAACTTAAGTTTATATTACTAAATGAAATAAGCCTAAAAACAGTCTGAAATTCTAAATACAGTATAATTCCAATTATATGACATTCTGGAAAAGGCAAAACTATAGAGACAGTTAAAAGATTAATGGTTGCCAGGGATTCAGGAGGAAGAGGGGGAAGGATGAATAAGTGAAGCACAGAGGAGTTTTAGGGGGCAAAACTATTCTGTACAATACTGTAACAGTGGATACAGGACATTACACATTTGTCAAAACCCATAGAACTGAACTATTAATACAAACTATGTACTTTAGTTAATAGTAATATACCAATATTATCAATATTATCAATAGTAATATATCTTGAATTATAACAAATGTATCATGCAAATGCAAGATATTAATAATAGGGAAAACTGTGGCAGGAGAGGGGATATGAGGATTCTTTTGTACTGTTAGCTTACTTTTTCTATAAATCTAAAATTGTCTCAAACTACCATGTATAAAACAAATAAGATACAAGGATATCGTGTACAGCACAGGGAATATTGCAAAATTTTTACAATAACTAAATGGAGTATAATCTATAAAAATATTGAATCACTGTTGTACACCTGAAACTAATATAATATTGTAAATCAACTATACTTCAATAAAAAATAAAATTATTCTAAAAAATAAAATTTATTAATTTTTAAAAATCAGTGGGAATAGAAGTGGTCGTATAGGGCATCCTGGTTGTGCTCACAATCTTAAATCTTTCAGCATTTCACTATTGAGAATGATGTTTTGTAGACACCCTTATGAGATTAAAGATGTTTCCCTATTTTCCTAGTTTGTCAAAACTTTTTTTTCAAACAATAGATACTAAATTCTATCAAATGCATTTTCTAATCTACTGAGATGATAATACTTTTTGTTTCCTCTTTACTCTGTAACTGTGGTGCATTATACTGATCAATTTCTACTGTTTAGCTGAGTTCACATCACTGCAATATACCAGCCTGGGCAGGAGGGTTCTTAACACATGTTGCAGGGTGAATTTATTGGTAGTTTCTTTAGGACTTTTGCTTCTGTGTTCTTGTAATTTTCTTTTCTCATAGTATCTTGCTAGGTCATACTAGCAAGATCATGCTAGCCTCATAAAATGAGTTGGGATGAGTTTCCCATTTTCTCTTCCTTGGGAGAAATTAAGAAAGTTTGGCATTTGGTAGTATTTGCCTGTTAAGCCACTTGTACTTTTTTGAGGAAAAATTTTTCATTACAGAATTTTAATTTTTCTATTAGTTATAGAACTATTCATCATTCTTATTTCTTTCTATGTCAGTTGTGGTAAGTTGTATTTTATCAAGGAATTTACTCTTTTCACCTAAATTTTCAAATGTAATATCTTCTTATCTTTTTAGTGATTTTATGATCTGTAATGATGTGCCCTTTACACTGCTGATTTGTATTATTTTGTGTCACTTCCCTTTTTAATCTTGCTTAGTTTTGCCAGAGGTTTATTAATTTTATTAGCCTTTACAAAGAGCCAACTTTTGGCCTTGTTGACTATCCTTATTTATGTTTTCTATTTTATAATTTTCAGCTCTTTATCAGTTTCTTCCACTTTAGGTTTATTTAGCTATTCTATAACTTCTTGAGCTGGATACAAGATCATTAATTTTCAGCCCTTCTTATATAAAACATACATTGTTGGGGCTTCCCTGGTGGCGCAGTGGTTGAGAATCTGCCTGCTAATGCAGGGGACACGGGTTCGAGCCCTGGTCTGGGAAGATCCCACATGCCACGGAGCAGCTGGGCCCGTGAGCCACAACTACTGAGCCTGCGCGTCTGGAGCCTGTGCCCCGCGACGGGAGGGGCCGCGATAGAGAAAGGCCCGCGCACCGCGATGAAGAGCGGTTCCCGCACCGCGATGAAGAGTGGCCCCCGCTTGCCGCAACTGGAGAAAGCCCTCGCACGAACCAAAGACCCAACACAGCCAAAAATAAATAAATAAATAAATAAATAAATAAGAAAATCCTTTAAAAAAAAAAAAAAACATACATTGTTAATACCCCTCTAAACCTTGTTTAGCTCTATCCCACAAGTTTGGATTGCTTTTGTTTTTGTTTTTTTTTTTCCCAGTGGGCTGGCAGCTCCTGAGCACACACCTCAGGTTCTGGGCAACTCTGACCTCACAGGTTTTGATGTATAGTTTTTTGTTATGCCTCACTTAAAAATATTTTCTAATTTCCGTTATGATTTCTTCTTTGCTCCAAAAGTTTTTTTTAGAATTGTAGTTCTTATTTTCTAAAAATATGGAATTTTCTTATGTTTTGTTGTTGTTGTTATTAGTAATTCTTGGCTTAATTAAATTGTGGTTAGAAACATTCTCTGTGTGATTTCAATCCTTGCTTTATGGCTCAGGGTATAGTTAATTTTTGTAAATGCTTTGTGGATGTTTGAAACAATGTACATTCTGTTATTGGATGTAATGTCCTGTATACGTCAATTAGGTCAAGTTTGTTAATTGCATTCTTCAGTATTTTATAATTCTTTCTGATTTTTTTTGTTTGTGTAAATCTTTTACCAAAAGAGGGTATGTTTAAATTTTCAATTATGATTATAGGTTAACCTATTTTTCCTTGCAGTTCAGTTATTTTTATTTTTTAATTTTTTAAAAATTTTATTTATTTATTTGTTTGTTTGTTTACTTATTTATTTATTTTGGCTGCGTTGGGTCTTCATTGCTGCACATGGGCTATCTCTAGTTGTGGCGAGCAGGGGCTACTCTTCGTTGCGGCACTCAGGCTTCTCACTGTGGTGGCTTCTCTTCTTGTGGAACACGGGCTCTAGGCATGCAGGCTTCAGCAGTTGTGGTGCACAGGCTCTAGAGCGCAGGCTCAGTAGTTGTGGTGTACGGGCTTAGCTGCTCCACGGCATGTGGGATCTTCCCAGACCAGGGATCAAACCCGTGTCCCCTGCACTGGCAGGTGGCTTCTTAACCACTGTGCCACCAGGGAAGTCCTGTATTTTTAAAAATTAAGTAAATTCTGTACTTTATTTGGACGTCTGATTTTTCCTTAAAGTTACTTTTCTGTTTTAGTTGTCTCCTTAGCCTTCTCTGATTTATGATGTTTAGTTTCTCAGACCTTTTTGTGTGTGATGACCTTAATAGTTTTGAGGAGTACTGGCCAGGTATTTTTTAGCACGTCCTTCAATTTGGGTATGTCTGATGTTTTTCTCATGGTTATGATCTTGGAGAGACAGCAATGAGTGGTGGCTCGAAGCAAGATCTTAGTTTCCTGCCCAGGAATTGAACCTGGCTAGCCTGGGTGAAAAACCAGGAATCCTAGCTGCTAGTCTACCAAGGGCTAGAGGCTAGAGGCAAATTTGAAAAATGAATTTCACAAGGAGGCAAAAGCTGTAAAAACAGGCAAAAAGTTTATTATTAGAGATACAGCACAACATGTGGAAGAGCACACAGAGGAACAGTTTATTTAAGACAGAAGCAAGGCAGAGATACACACCCGGAGAGAAAGGATGTGGGTGTTCTCCTTAATGAGGAGGAGTACAGTAAAGAGGCGGTTAAATCATTTATATAGGGCAGTTCTTCCAGGTCTTTGTTTACCTTTGGCCAATAATCTCATTTCTTTTCCCACATCTAACCTGTTCTAAGACACTCCCCAACATGCATGCACATCTTTTTGCCAAGATGGATTCCAGCACAGAGGCCTGTGGGAGGCTTGGCATCACCTATTATTGGGTGACGCCCTGTCCTTTTTGACCCCCAAGGAGCGTTTCTGCACCTGTGCAGTCGGGGAGTTCTCCTTGACCTCAGGAGTGGTCATCTTATCTCTTTACTCCAGCAGAGTTCAGCTCCTGCCATTAACTTTGTCCTTGGGGTGTCAGGGAAAACAAAGCTCCAATTTTACTCCGCTTGACAAACTCCAGCTGCTCTGCCCAGAGGCCTATATATCTCCTACCTCAGTTAGACAGGGGCTATGGACTTGGGGAAGGTAGAACACACAGGTGAAGTGCCATTCTCATCACATCATATCATGTTCTTGAACATCCTTGCTTCTAGGCCCTCTCAGTGGACAGCACATATGTATGTATACTGACCACAAGTTCAGTCAATTTTGGCTTTATATATTTTGAGACCATGAATAAATAAGATAAACACAAAAACTTAGAATTACTATATATTCCCAGTGAATTAAAGTTTATCATTATGAAGCATTCTTCTTTATCTCTAGAAATATATTTGCTTTAAAGTTTATTTTGTTTGATGTTAATACAATGACACAAGTTTTGGAGAGGTTAGTGTTTGCCTAGTATATTTGATCCATTCTTTTTCTTTCAATTTTGCTATATTCTTATGTTTTAGATGTACTTATAAACAGAAAATTGTTATTTTAAAATTTAGTCCAACACACCCCTTACATGTAATATAATTATATATGTATGTGGATTTATATTTACCATTTTACAATGTGCTTTCTTTCTGTCCCATATATTCTATGTTCCTTTTTTCCTTCTTTTGGATTGAACATTTGTATTATTTCATTTTTCTTCCATTAGTTTAGAAGTTATATGCTCTTTTATAATTCTTAGAAATTACAATATTACATCCTGAAGTTAGTTGGTGCTTTTATCCTCTTCCCAGTAATGTATGGATAACAATTTAACTCCCTTAAACCCCTTCACAACTTAATGAATTTTAATTATCTCTATATTTTATACCCTAAAAAATTGTTGTTGTTACCTTATATATACAATATTAGTTTAGATTTACCAATTAATTTAGACTTTTTGTTGCTTTTAAATCCTTTCACAATCTCTGAGTGTCCATCTGGGATTATTCTCCTTCTGTCTCAAAAATGTCCATTATTATTTTCTTTAGTACAAGCATGCCAGTGAAATATCTTCTCATTTTCTCTTTATCTGAAAATGTCTTTATTTCATATTTATTCTTGAGCATATTTTTGCTGAGAATAGAATTCTATGTTAGCAGTTATTTTCTTTAGAACACTGAGTACATAATTCCATTGTTCTTCTAGCTTCCATGTTCCTGTTGAGACTATGACTGCCATTCTATTTCTTACTTCTTTGGATGATTTCAAGATTATTTCTTTCTTTTTGCTTTTCAGCAATTTACTCTGACATATATCTAATAGTGAAATTCCTTTTATTTACCCTTCTTGATATTTATTGGGCTTCTTGAATCTATGGATCATATCTTTCAGCTATTTTTGGAAGTTTCACATTCATTATCTCTTCATATATTTTCCCCCATTCCTTTTCTCTTTTCCCTCTAAATATCCACTTAAATATATGTTAAAACTTCTCACTCACTATGTTCTCTATGTCTCTTACATTATCTTCTGTTTTATCTCAGCTTTTTTGCCTCTCTATCCTTTATTCTGGATATTTTCTTCTGATCTATCTTACAACTCACTAATTCTTCAGCTGCATCTAATCTGCTGTTAAATTCTTTTTTTGAGTTTTACTCTCAGTTATTTTATTTTTTTAGTTTTATAATTTATATTTGAATCTTTTAAAAATAAGCTATTTCACTTTATGTAGTTTTCAGCTCTCTGCAAAAAAACTTCCACCCTCATGACTCAATCACATCCCAAAGCCTCCACTTCCTAATACCATGATTTGGAGACTAGGATTTCAACACATGAATTTGGGAGGGACACAAAGCATTTAGTCCACAACATTTAGATAAATACATAGATGTGGAATTACAGGGTCATTGGGGAGATATATGTTTAATTTCATAAGACACTACCAAACAGCTTCCCAAAGTAGTTGTATCATGTTGCACATCTAAGAGCAATGTATGAGCATTCCAATTATGCCAAATACTTGCCAATACATGTTGTTTTCAGTTTTTCAAATTGTAAACATTCTGGTGGGCGTGTAATGATATCTCATTGTGGTTTTGCTTTTCCTTGCTGACTAATGATGCTGAGCATTTTTTCATGTGTTTATTGTCCATTTATATGTCTTCTTTTGTAAAGTGTCTGAGTTTGTCATCCATATTTTTATTGAATTGTTTGGTTTTATTACTGAGTTACGGGAATTTTTAATATACTATGGACAAAAGTCCATTTTCAGATATGTGTATTACAACTGTTTTCTACCAGTATGTGGTTTTGTCTATTTATAATCTTGAGTCTTTTGATGAATAGCAGTCTTTAATTGTGAGTAAATCATATTTCATTTTGATTAAAACTTCAGAAAAGAAGAATTTCTTTCATGGTTAGTGTTTTTTGTATACTATGTGGGACATTATTTGACCATATGTGTGGGGGTCTATTTCAGAACTCTGTTGTGTTCCATTCTGTTCCACTTCCATTGACCTGTCTTCAAATTCACATGCTCGTTTCTTCCAATCTTTCCAGTCTGCTGATAAGCCCATCACATGAATTCTTCATCTCTGATATAATATTTATTATTTCTAGGATTTTCTTTGGGCTCTTTTCTATAGTTTTTATCTTCCTGCTGAAATTCCCCATGTGCTTATGTATAATTTCCACATTTTCCACTAGACCCTTTAAAATACTTAAAATAGTTATTTAAAAATTCCTATCTCATAATTCCAACACTTGGGCCATCTTTGGATTTGCTTCTATTGACTGTTTTGTCTCCTGATGATGTGTCACATATTTTTTCTTCTTTGAAAGGCTCATAATTCTTTTTAAATGCCAGACGTTTTGTGTAAAAGAACAGTAGCCTTAAATAAATAAAATACATACTTAGAAAAGGGCATGCCCCTTCCTCTGTCAGGCTATTAAAGTGGTGGACTGAGTTAATCTGAGATGTAATTGAGGTAGGTCTGGGCTTGTTGTAGCTTTAGTTTGATTCAGCTCACCACGGTTTCAAGTGATTTGAAGGCAGAATCAGAGCCTTCCCTTCAGCAGGTACCAGTGAGTTTCCAGAAATTTCTTTGTGCTTTACAGTCCAGCTGATACCTTTTTGAACTGTGGGAATATATCACTTTGTTTTTTTAAATGGCCACTAGCTTTTGCATCCCTACAGAGTTTTCTTTGCTCTGAACTCTAACGCCTGGCTTTCTGAGCTTCAGGAGAACTCTCTTTATCCTGATTCCCCACCCCTAGCCTTGGAGTGCTGAGGCAGTGTATTCAGTGAAAGACCAGCCTGTTCTTGAGCAGTTTACTTCAGTTCTCCTTTCCTGCTCCCAGTTTATTTGCTTCTTCCAAACCGAGGAAACCTAGGAGTCTGGAATAACTATAATTCAGTTTCAGAAATTGAAATGTTTCTGGGTCACCCAGATGACTTGGAACTGGGCGGTAGTGTACAAGAGCTAGAAGACTTACACCTATGATGCAGCACTTTTGGATTCCAACTCAAAGTGTGTGTGTGTGTGTGTGTGTGTGTGTGTGTTGGGGTGTGGGGGGAGGTAACATTACCAAGGCCCACATCCTTGGTGGATTCTAGACTTCAACTTCTGTCCCCCAGCCCCATGAAGCTGTTAAAAGGGAAAAGGCAGAGTGGGAGATTCAGATTGACATATACACACTATTGATACTATGTATAAAATAGATAACTAATGAGAACCTACTGTGTAGCACAGGGAACCCTACTCAATGTTCTGTGGTGACCTAAATGGGAAGGAAATCCAAAAAAGAGGGGATATATGTATACATATAGCTGATTCACTTTGCTGTACAGTAGAAACTAATACAACATTGTAATGCAACTATACTACAATAAAAATTAAAAAAAAAATAACTTAGCTTCTCATCTGCATTTTCTTGATTGGGCAAAAGTGGCCCAAATGCAGGGCTCACCTCTCAGCAGATACGTTTTCTTCCAGATCTTGGCCCATGATTCTTCAGAAATTTATTAGTGTTCCTATGCTTTCAAGCAGGTGTTTTATTCTTTTGTACAGTTCTAGTTATTCTCAGTGGGATGGTTGACCTAAATTACCAAATTTGTCACTAGCAGAAGATGCCATATCTATCTCAGTTTATTCCTCACTCAATCTTCCAAAAACCAAGAGCAAAATTTCTCTTCTTCCATACCATTTGTGATGTTATTAATTTCTGAATTTTAATATATTATAGATTTTAATATAATATTATTTAATGCCTTAACTATTATATACAAATGATGGATATTTTTATGTGTTCTATTTCCCACTCCCTGCTTTTTTGCCTTAAATTCTACTTCTTCTGGTTTTTTTAAAAATATTTTCATTTACTTCATATATTTTGCCTAACCTCTTATTTTTTACCCCATGAGAAACGTTTTGCTTTAAGTGTGTCTTACAAAAACATTCATATTTACTATGATTACTTGTGCATGGATACTTCTTATTTTTAAAATCTCTTTAATTTATTAATGTCAAGAATAAAACCATAACTATTGGCATCTCTTATGATAGATGAAAAATTGAACAACTCTCCTTTGCTACCATCCAGTTTTTGTCAAGGTAATTTGTGATATAAAAATCCCAGTTCATAATTATGAAGTCTTTATTATATATAATTTTAAGAATTATTTTCACCTCATTTATCTTGAGTTTTATATCTATTAATCACAATTATTTAGCTTACATAGTCATTAGTTCTATTGATTTAATTTTTCTTTGCCTTTTACACTATATTGTCTTTTGGGTTCTTCATTTTCATTCATTTCTCAGCTGATAGGAATATTTCCTAAAACTATATTTTTCAAAAAGGTTTTATGAAAAATCCCCCAACCCCCCAAATAAGCCACAAACATCCTGTACCAGTTATCAATTTATTACCTTTCAGCTCCAAATGCACCCTTTATAGATGTCTGGAACATCTTCTCCCTGGCACATGTTATGCTTTATCAGTAGAGGGCGCTGGAGGGACAGGAGAAAAAGAACATCTTCCTGGTTCCTTTGCACTTTGTTTCTGACTTGCCCCCAGGACTGAAGTCTGGTGGAGCTAACTCCTAGCAAGTTTCAGCAGCACTTCTGCTGATGGCGTCTCTATGGCTAGTTTTGTGGGTGTCCCATCTGGTTTCCCAGTGGCAAGTTTAGCTGCACCCTCGTGGGTGGATTCCTGATGAAAGGCAGGGGTGACTCAACCAGTTCCCTGGAAAGTCCAGCATGCAGCTTCCTCCCAAAGAGGTTTCTCAGTGAGTTCTGTGGCAGCGCTAGGTGGCTTCACCATGAGTTCAGCAGCATCCCCCCAAAAAAGCTTCCTGGGGAATTTTGTGGGCACCCAGCAGGAAGCTTCCAGCTGGCAGCCCAAGCCTGCAGCTGTCTGCCCACCAGCCTTGGATCTCTGACTATGGACCAGTTCTGTCCAAAGACAACCCAGAGAGTTTCTCTGCCATCCAGTAGGCTGCAACCACACCTTCCCTAACAAGGGCTGAAACCCAACCTTGGGGAGCCCCTCTCCCCTTCCAAGTGTGTTCCTTCTTTTGTACTCTCCATCAGCCTTAGGAAATTTTTTAACATTCTCTTTTATTCCCACTGTGTAGTTAATTCCCTGAAAATAGTTAATTTTTATATCAAACCTTCTGTTTACAAATGACTATGTGATTTCTCTCTCCTAATTCAACTGTGACCGAAACATAATCACTGGTTCAGAGGCAAGGGAAAGCTATGGGGAATTTCTTGCCTTCTCTACTCAGAATGGAAAGAACCAATGGAATCTTTTTGCTAGTAACATATCAATATTGCACTTGTTTCTGGAATCTGCACAGAGCAGGAACCCTGCAGAATTATACCTTGATGGAAAAGTGCTATGTAGAGTGAGGTCACTGCAGAAGAAGTCATATATAACAGACAGTCAAACCAATTGGAGAAAGTGCTGTCAGTGATCCATAAAAACCATGTCCCTTCTGATTTCTGCCCTGTGTCAGTAGGTCCACTGTTCTCCTAATACCCCTTGGCTGGAATCCCAGTCCTCTTTCCCTCTTTGGTGTCCTTCATGTGCCTCCCTTAGCCACCCTCACTGCCATTGCTCTATCCAGGATCTGATCACCTAGCCTAAGAATTCCCTTGGAAATGCTATCTCCCTTCACTCCATAGGTTCCTGAGTGTCCAACTCAAGCCTCACTTCCTGGAAAGCTTCCCCATCATCTTGACTCAAGTGTTCTCCCTGTTCTGCCTTCTCCTATTATCTATGCAGGTCTTAAGGCACTTTCCTAAGTTGGCTCTGCCACATAACTGATCTTACCTACCAACCTGGACTGCCTTGATGAAACCTGGTTCAGATTAGCAGAGGAAAAGAACTCACTTATTTGTATAGAAATGGCATCCTCGAGAGGGCAGACATCAGAAGCAAGAAAAACTACAATCCTGCAGCTTGTGGAACAAAAACCACATTTACAGAAAGATAGACAAGATGAAAAGGCAGAGGGCTATATACCAGATGAAGGAACAAGAAAAAACCCCAGAAAAATAACTAAATGAAGTGGAGATAGGCAACCTTCCAGAAAAAGAATTCAGAATAATGATAGTGAAGATGATCCAGGACCTTGGAATAAGAATGGAGGCAAAGATTGAGAAGATGCAAGAAATGATTAACAAAGACCTAGAAGAATTAAAGAACAAACAAACAGAGATGACCAATACAATAACTGAAATGAAAACTACACTAGAAGGAATCAATAGCAGAATAACTGAGGCAGAAGAACGGATAAGTGACCTGGAAGACAGAATGGTGGAATTCACTGCTGTGGAACGGACTAAAGAAAAAACAATGAAAAGAAATGAAGACAGCCTAAGAGACCTCTGGGACAACATTAAACACAACAACATTCGCATTATAGGGGTCCCAGAAGGAGAAGAGAGAGAGAAAGGACCAGAGAAAATATTTGAAGAGATTATAGTCGAAAACTTCCCTAACATGGGAAAGGAAATAGCCACCCAAGTCCAGGAAGCGCAGAGAGTCCCATACAGGATAAACCCAAGGAGAAACACGCTGAGACACATAGTAATCAAAGTGGCAAAAATTAAAGGCAAAGAAAAATTATTGAAAGCAGCAAGGGAAAAACGACAAATAACATACAAGGGAACTCCCATAAGGTTAACAGCTGATTTCTCAGCAGAAACTCTACAAGCCATAAGGGAGTGGCATGATATACTTAAAGTGATGAAAGGGAAGAATCTACAACCAAGATTTCTCTACCCGGCAAGGATCTCATTCAGATTTGATGGAGAAATCAAAAGTTTTACAGACAAGCAAAAGCTAAGAGAATTCAGCACCACCAAACCAGCTCTACAACAAATGCTAAAGGAACTTCTCTAAGTGGGAAAAACAAGAGAAGAAAAAGACCTACAAAAACAAACCCAAAATAATTAAGAAAATGGTCATAGGAACATACATATCGATAATTACCTTAAACGTGAATGAATTAAATGCTCCAACCAAAAGACACAGGCTTGCTGAATGGATACAAAAACAAGACCTATATATATGCTGTCTACAAGAGACCCACTTCAGACCTAGGGACACATACAGACTGAAAGTGAGGGGATGGAAAAAGATATTCCATGCAAATGGAAATCAAAAGAAAGCAGGAATAGCTATACTCATATCAGATAAAATAGGCTTTAAAATAAAGAATGTTACAAGAGACAAGGAAGGACACTACATAATGATCCAGGGATCAATCCAAGAAGAAGATATAACAATTATAAATATATATGCACCCAACATAGGAACACCTCAATACATAAGGCAACTGCTAACAGCTATAAAAGAGGAAATTGACAGTAACACAATAATAGTGGGGGACTTTAACACCTCACTTACACCAATGGACAGATCATCCAAAATGAAAATAAATAAGGAAACAGAAGCTTTAAATGACACAATAGACCAGATAGATTTAATTGATATTTATAGGACATTCCATCCAAAAACAGCAGATTACATGTTCTTCTCAAGTGTGCACGGAATATTCTCCAGGATAGATCACATCTTGGGTCACAAATCAAGCCTCAGTAAATTTAAGAAAATTGAAATCATATCAAGCATCTTTTCTGACCACAACGCTATGAGATTAGAAATGAATTACAGGGAAAAAAACGTAAAAAACACAAACACATGGAGGCTAAACAATAAGTTACTAAATAACCAAGAGATCACTGAAGAAATCAAAGAGGAAATCAAAAAATACCTAGAGACAAATGACAATGAAAACACGATGACCCAAAATCTATGGGATGCAGCAAAAGCAGTTCTAAGAGGGAAGTTTATAGCTATACAAGCCTACCTAAAGAAACAAGAAAAATCTCAAGTAAACAATCTAACCTTACACCTAAAGAAACTAGAGAAAGAAGAACAAACAAAACCCAAAGTTAGCAGAAGGAAAGAAATCATAAAGATCAGAGCGGAAATAAATGAAATAGAAACAAAGAAAACAATAGCAAAGATCAATAAAACTAAAAGTTGGTTCTTTGAGAAGATAAACAAAATTGATAAGCCATTAGCCAGACTCATCAAGAAAAAGAAGGGGAGGACTCAAATCAATAAAATCAGAAATGAAAAAGGAGAAGTTACAACAGACACCGCAGAAATACAAAGCATCCTAAGAGACTACTACAAGCAACTTTATGCCAATAAAATGGACAACCTGGAAGAAATGGACAAATTCTTAGAAAGGTATAACCTTCCAAGACTGAACCAGGAAGAAGCAGAAAATATGAACAGACCAATCACAAGTAATGAAATTGAAAGTGTGATTAAAAATCTTCCACCAAACAAAAGTCCAGGACCAGATGGCTTCACAGGTGAATTCTATCAAACATTTAGAGAAGAGCTAACACCTATCCTTCTCAAACTCTTCCAAAAAATTGCAGAAGAAGGAACACTCCCAAACTCATTCTATGAGGCCACCATCACCCTGATACCAAAACCAGACAAAGATACTACAAAAAAAGAAAATTACAGACCAATATCACTGATGAATATAGATGCAAAAATCCTCAACAAAATACTAGCAAACAGAATCCAACAACACATTAAAAGGATCATACACCACGATCAAGTGGGATTTATCCCAGAGATGCAAGGATTCTTCAATATACGCAAATCAATCAATGTGATACACCATATTAACAAATTGAAGAATAAAAACCATATGATCATCTCAATAGATGCAGCAAAAGCTTTTGACAAAATTCAACACCGATTTATGATAAAAACTCTCCAGAAAGTGGGCATAGGGGGAACCTACCTCAACATAATAAAGGCCATATATGACAAACCCACAGCAAACATCATTCTCAATGGTGAAAAACTGAAAGCATTTCCTCTAAGATCAGGAACGAGACAAGGATCCACTCTCACTACTATTATTCAACATAGTTCTGGAAGTCCTAGCCACGGCAATCAGAGAAGACAAAGAAATAAAAGGAATACAAATTGGAAAAGAAGAAGTAAAACTGTCACTGTTTGCAGATGACATGATACTATACATAGAGAATCCTAAAACTGCCACCAGAAAACTGCTAGAGCTAATTAATGAATATGGTAAAGTTGCAGGATACAAAATTAATGCACAGAAATCTCTTGCATTCCTATACACTAATGATGAAAAATCTGAAAGAGAAATTATGGAAACACTCCCATTTACCATTGCAACAAAAAGAATAAAATACCTAGGAATAAACCTACATAGGGAGACAAAAGACCTGTATGCAGAAAACTATAAGACACTGATGAAAGAAATTAAAGATGATACCAACAGATATACCATGTTCTTGGATTGGAAGAATCAACATTGTGAAAATGACTATACTACCCAAAGCAATCTACAGATTCAATGCCATCCCTATCAAATTACCAATGGCATTTTTTACAGAGCTAGAACAAATCATCTTAAAATTTGTATGGAGACACAAAATACCCCAAATAGCCAAAGCAGTCTTGAGGGAAAAAAACGGAGCTGGAGGAATCAGACTCCCTGACTTCAGACTATACTACAAAGCTACAGTAATCAAGACAATATGGTACTGGCACAAAAACAGAAACATAGATCAATGGAACAAGATAGAAAGCCCAGAGATAAACCCATGCACCTATGGTCAACTAATCTATGACAAAGGAGGCAAAAAAATACAATGGAGAAAAGACAGTCTCTTCAATAAGTGGTGCTGGGAAAACTGGACAGCTACATGTAAAAGAATGAAATTAGAATACTCCCTAACACCATACACAAAAATAAACGCAAAATGGATTAGAGACCTAAATGTAAGACTGGACAGTATAAAATTCTTAGAGGAAAACATAAGAAGAACACTCTTTGACATAAATCACAGCAAGATTTTTTCTGATCCACCTCCTAGAGTAATGGAAATAAAAACAAATATAAACAAATGGGTCCTAATGAAACTTCAACGCTTTTGCACAGCAAAGGAAACCATAAACAAGATGAAAAGACAACCCTCAGAATGGGAGAAAATATTTGCAAACGAATCAATGGACAAAGGATTAATCTCCAAAATATATAAACAGCTCAATATTAAAGAAACAAACAACCCAATCCAAAAATGGGCAGAAGAACTAAATAGACATTTCTCCAAAGAAGACCTACAGACAGCCATGAAGCACATGAAAAGCTGCTCAACATCACTAATTATTAGAGAAATGCAAATCAAAACTACAATGAGTTATCACCTCACACCAGTTAGAATGGGCATCATCAGAAAATCTACAAACAACAAATGCTGGAGAGGGTGTGGAGAAAAGGGAACCCTCTTGCACTGTTGATGGGAATGTAAATTGATACAGCCACTATGGAGAACAATATGGAGGTTCCTTAAAAAACTAAAAATAGAATTACCATATGACCCAGCAATCCCACTACTGGGCATATACCCAGAGAAAACCGTAATTCAAAAAGACACATGCGCCTGAATGTTCATTGCAGCACTATTTACAGTAGCCAGGTCATGGAAGCAACTTAAATGCCCATCAACAGACGAATGGATACAGAAGTAGTGGTACATATATACAATGGAATATTATTCAGCCATAAAAAGGAACGAAATTGAGTCATTTGTTGAGACGTGGATGGATCTAGAGACTGTCATACAGAGTGAAGTAAGTCAGAAAGAGAAAAACAAATATCGTATATTAACGCATGTATATGGAACCTAGAAAAATGGTACATATGAGCCGGTTTGCAGGGCAGAAGTTGAGACACAGATGTAGAGAACAGACATATGGACACCAAGGGGGGAAAACTGCGGTGGGGTGGGGATGGTGGTGTGCTGAATTGGGCGATTGGGATTGACATGTATACACTGATGTGTATAAAATTGATGACTAATAAGAACCTGCAGTATAAAAAAACAAACAAACAAAACAACTAATACTAAAAAAAAAAGAAAAGAAAAAAAAGAAATGGCATCCTCTGTTGGTAACTGTACATATGACTGGATTTCTTTTTCATCAGCTATATAAGAACCCTCACTGCCCAAAGCTGAGAGAACCAAGAAAACTCAGCTGCCCCTCTGTGTTCATCTCACTCCCTTAGCAGGTAAAATTCAATCCACTGACAAACTCACCAGATTTCTACCCTTTACTATCACACTAAGAGGTTTCTGATGCTGAAGTCTCTTGGATAACCATCTATAATATTTATTGAACATCTGCTATATGCCAGGCATGGGATTAATTTCTTTACCTATATTATATCATTTAATCCTCACAGAAACTTTATAAAGTAGAACACTTGGGTCAGGTTCCCTAAAATCAAACTTCAGTACATGTTATCTATTTAACATTTATTGAACACTTGCTATATGCCATGCATGAGAAAGGGAGTCTGGTTGGGCAGAACGTGTCAACAGTATTTTTATTTCTACTATACAAATGCAGAATCATAATCTTTCACATTTGTAGATGCTTTACAGATTTTGGAATGGTTTCATATTCAGTATCTCATTAAATGTTGCAATAACCTTGAGAGATAGTGATTATCATCCCCATTGCACAAACAAGGAGAGTGACAAGATAGGAGACTTCCTCAAGATCAATCAGCCAGTTAAATGTGTCTTGTCTGTTTGTGAATAGCACCTTCCCAGATACATAGCCAGCTGTTGTGAGTCCTAGCTCAGACTCTCCTCTGTGATGTGCAGGTTCTGAGAGTTTACCAGTAGGATCTTACAGCCCTTTTAACTCAAACTCCTACTCAGCCCTGAAGCTGGTAAACACCCCTTATGAGATCAGGTAGGAGAAAATATACCTGCTTACCAGAAGGGGGTCCTTCCTTGCCTACCTGACATTTTGCTGGGCTCACAAAGGTCCTGCAAAATTCCCCTGTAGAAAGAGGATGCTCCTGGAGCATTGCTTACCTGTTTCAGCAGCTTTCCTTAGCAAAGTTTCATTAGAGGTGTCCCAGTAGACCAGAGTCTGTCAGAGCACACTGGGGGACCCAGGGCTACCTGAGTGCAGCCTTCATCTGCCACAAGGGGTGGCTGTGTGGCAAGTCCTGTGGCAGAAAGCTGGGGCTTCCTGGATCTCAGGGGAGGCGTCATCTCCACCACCCTCTCAGGGTCCTGGGCTTTGGCCCCCAAGTTGCCCCTGTATCCATCAAAGACCCCTGAGCAGTCTTTGGAATGAATGAGTATGAAGAGTTGCATTAGACAAGCTCCCCTCCTCCAATTCCCACCCCATCACAATTCTGAGTAATGCTTCACACCTAAGAGCTGATGGAGGTACAGCAGGAGCACATGTAGGGCCCCCAGAAACATCACATTGTGGTGGGAAAGCGTGGGTTTAAGATCTCATTGACTCAGGTTCAAATCCCCCACTCCATCACTTACTAGGTTAGGTATCTAATCAGGATGAGGTACAAGTGAAGGTATCAGAAAATCCACAACAACAATGACTTTAACAAGGTAGAAGTTTATTTTCCTCTTACATAAAAGCCCAGAGGTAGGAGTTTGGGGCTGGTATGATGTCCCAGTCTCCTTGCAGCTCACTATTCTGCTGTTCCTAGTGGGTGGCCCTCATCCTCGTGGTTCAAGGTGGCACCCGCCTACCAAACAGCAAAATAGAGGGAGGAACAAGGAAGAAGAGACAGAATAAACACCGGCTGTGTCTTAAGGAAGAGTCCTAGAAACTACCACATGACACTCCACTTACTTCTCACTGCCCAGAACTCAGTCACATGACCACATCTAACCACACAGGTAGGCTGGGAAATTTAGTCTTCTTTCTAGGCTAAAACGTTGATAACGTAGTAGAAAATTATTGGGAACCACTAGTAGCTTCTACCAGAAGTCTCATGACTTCTCTGGGCATGGGGATGATGCCATCTCATTGTACACAAATTGTTGTTTTAACTGAAACCTCCTACGCTGATCATCTAGACCAGAGCCTGGAACATACTATGCACAAGCTCCCTTTTTCCTCCTCCCCATTTCCAGTATTCTGGAATGTGTGGCAGTAGCTTTTATCCTCTAAAATGTGGCCAGAGCTCCTGTAGCCAGTGTCTGAGCATTATCCCCAACCAAACTCTCAGAGTCAGCCTGCAGCTTACTAGGGCTTTGAGCTGGGCCTCCAAGTACTAGAGTAAGTTGTAGGGACTTGCCTTACCCCCATGCCTACCACCCTGGAATCTGTGAAAAGAGATTCTCCCCACTCACCTTTCTGATACTGCTAGTAATTTTGTAAGACAACACTTGCCCCAGCCCCTCACTGGAGCCCCAGCTCTGATTCTTGTCCTGGTACTGGTGGCTGAAGCCCTGGAGAGCCGGAACTTAATTCAAGGAAAGATCTCAGATGTGCAAAAGCCTGTGAAAAAGCTAAGACAGCTCCACTGAAGGGGGCTTGCTGGGCAGGAACCAGCTCCTCACACACGTCAGTTTCATACTCTTCTATCAAAAGACTCTCTAAGGCAGTGAGAGTGACCCTTGGCCAGATAATCCCTGACCCCCAAGTTTAGAGTATAACCCAGAGCAAGTGACTATAAATAAAAACACTTCTTTCAGTCTTCTCTTCCTTCTTTAAAATTTGTTCAAATTTTACATTTTACTATAGTTTACTTCAAAATATATTTCCCTAAATGCTTCTAGTAAAATTTACACTCCAGCAAGATATACCATGTTTATCCTTTACCTTCACTTGTCCTCAGCCCAGTGTTCATGTCCCTTGGAGTCACTGCATCATTCCCTTTCATTCCTGTACAACCCCATGTGATACGAACTATTATATGGACTGACAGATGTGGAAACTGAGGTTGAGTGGCTACGCAGATTGCCCAAGGTAACTGGTTGAACTGGGATTCAGATCCTGGTCCATCTGGCTCTAAATCCTTATCCTGTAATCATCATGTAGGTAAGTAGGGGCTTCCCACCACCTAGTGATGGAACCTGTTGCTAAGGGATCTTGGCCACACAGGGAAATGAGCAAGGAGGGGGCATGATGAAGGAAGCCCTCTCCTAGGTGAAGAGACGGCGCTTTGGAGACTGTGGCTCATTGACTTCAGGAGTTACCACCGAATCAACCTAGCAAGATGCTGGGAGGCTGGAGAGATGCTTCAACAAATAACATGGGACCAGTTTGGGACTGGCTTGGGAATCCTTCTCATATTGCCCTGGCCTCGAGGGCAGAGAGCCAGGACCAGACAGAAGCGGAGAGAGCCCCTCACCCCTGGTCAATGACCCTGAAAAGGGAAAGCTACTTTGTGAGCTGCAGTCAGTCATGAGCGCTGATTTCAGCCTGAAGTCCAGGGGTTCCCAGGAGAACTGAGGCCAAGGTGGCCCAGACCCAAGAAGAGAAAGACATGGACACTGTCTCAATCCATGTGTTCTCCAGAAGAGAGAAAGAAGGACCCCCTACTAGAAGGACATACAAGTGCCGTGTATAATCCTGGAGATGTTGAGTGTGGAGGAGAGTGATATAGGGGATTCCTGATAAGGAGGTAACGATCTAGGCCTGGGCACCCACTCCCTGCCGGAGACACCAGCTTGGCCTCAGCTTCAGGAGTCCTCTAGCCTCCATCGTGTAAATTCAGCGCTGCTCCCTGCTTGGGGCAGGGATGTGACTTCTTGGTAGACTCATCTGGCCTATCTCCCCCGTAAGTAGGAGCTCCCCAATGGAAGGGTGTTGCAGGCCCCTTCTCCTGGGCTCCTGATTCCTACAGCCGGACCCCCTATCCACTAGGCACTTATTCCACAGGATGGGCACTTTCCACGTCATCTGAGGACTGTTCCTACCACAGAGTCTGAGGGGCTGGTGTTCATATGGGTCACAGGTAGCTCAACTGTGTCAGCGGTCCAGAGTTAGCCACTGCCTGGCCAAGGAGATAAGGAGGTAAGGTGAGGAGAAGGAGGCCTTGGTCAATGGAGATGAGAAGACACAGCGATGTCTCCCTGCGGGAGTCTGGTGGTCCTTGTGACAGTCAGTGGGCACGTCTGCCTCCCCACTGGTCTGCAGTGGAGGAGGCCAATTCCGGTGCCAGCCCCAACTTGCTGTGTGATCCTGGGAGAGTCACTTAAACTCTCTGAGCCTCATCTTTCCTTCCACACTATAGTGAGGTGAATCCTGCATTTGGGAGAATGAACAGAAGTAAATCACTTCTGGTTCCCTGGAAGAAAAGAAGATGGAGAGAGACACAAACTGTTATGTGTTTCTATATCCCAGATAGGATCCAGTACAGAGGTGATATTTGATGTCACCAAACGTGGTGTGGGTGCCCAGGTTCATCAGCAGGGGGAGCCTGGCCTCTGTTTTGGTCCTTGAGCTGCCCTGGCTGGGAGGGGCTGGGGGTTGGGAAAGACAGGTGTTGCTCCAGGCAAGGTATGTCCTTTGCAGCCCAGAAAAAGCACCTGGTGCCCAGAGGTCTGAAATGGCTGATGGAGTTTGTTTCAAGCCATCATCTGACTTCTTCTGCCCGTGTCTGTTTGGAAGTAGCTGAGTGCAGAGAAGCCTGTGACTGGCAGTGTAGGGGATTCCCTGTGTGCCTCTGGGCTTTGTCCTGAGCTGTGGGAGGGGGCTTCTCTGGTCAGCTCATCTCAGGCTCCAGGCAGTGGCCAGGCCGGACATTTCCTATGCTTGGAGAGGGTTCTACTGGTGCTGCGGAAGAGTCCAGAACCACTCACCTCCTTGTCCAGCCCAGAAAGGAGTTATTCTGTAGGCCCTGCAAGAGGATGAACCCACTGGGCCAGCCTCTGGAGACAGTCCTTGGAGGCAGCCCAGCCCCTGACCTCTGCAGCAACCCCCCACCCTCTGCTCCTTCCTGCTCTCCAAGTCAGCGTGGGCCCAGGACAGAGGAAGTCTCCCTTGCTTCTCTGGCCAGAGGAAAGGAGCCAAGGGGTTGCAAAACAACCCTCAGGTTCTTGGACAGGAGGGCAAAACAAAACAAAACACAAAACAAAAAGCTCAGTCAGATCACTGTCTTACCCAGAGGCAAGTCATTGCTCAAGTCAAGTCAGCCAGCCTGGCCTCTGTCACCTGCTGAGCCCCAGAAACGACTTGCCCAGGTGGGTGGTCTGATGGGGGCAGGGGCGGGGGGAGCATAGCCTCTACCCTGGAGCTCCTGGCCTGAGGGAGAGATACTGTCCTCCCCTCTGGAAACCACAGGAGAGAACAGCTTGCAGAATGATATTCCACCAAGGATAAATCAGGCTGTTTCCAGAGGGGCCTGTGGCCATACAGGGCAGTGAAGATGAACTTTAACCACAAGGTAGACAAATTGCTGAGTCCCTTCCCACGGCCCAGTCAGCAGTTCTCATCTAGCTTCCTGACTGCCCAGGGTATCCCCTTTTAAACACTTACCGAAGGGCCACTGGGGCCCATCCTTTCCAAGTTGACGAGGGTATAGACAAGGAGCTTGCAGAGCAGGATGGGTGCTGGACAATCCCCACGCAGTGACAAGCCCTGAAGGAGTCTCTGCCTAGAGAGAGGTGTCGAGACTGCCCTCCCAGAGCCCGAAGGAAGTGACATTCACACTGAGTAGTAAGGAGGCGGAAAAATAATCTAGGTAGAGCATGGCCCCACTGCAATTCCCGCCCTGAAGGGTCCCAGGGCAAGTGGCCAGACAGGCACACACAGCTGGCAGTGATAACTCAGGGAAGACCACAAAGCACTTTAGTTCACTGAGTTATTTCACATACCTATATTCTGCGAGGTAGATCAGAAAATGAAGTTCAGAGAAGTTAAATAACTAACCCCAGGACACACAGCAAGGAGCTCTGATTCCACATTCCAAGCCTTAACTAGTTCTTTAGGTAGCCTCTGTCCCACCACCACTCCAACTCCCAGAGGCAGAACCTTGTTGAAAACAACAGGGCCTGTCTTAGCTTGACAGGTCTAGAACTTGGTTTTTTGTTTTTTTCAGGTCACCAGAGTTGGTTCACATCTGGAGGCTCATGCCAACCAAACACACAGGAGGTGGATGGGCAAACAGAAAACCAATATGTTCATTTACAGGGAGTGTGGGTTTGTCATTAAGGCTGGTGTTGTCAATTTGCTGGAGCCACCCATTCCCCCCTGGTGATGCCCACGAATGCAGAGCCTGAGCAAAGGGAGCCAGCCCGTCCTGAAGGACTTCTCACCCATCAGACCAGGTGAGAGAGATGCAGGACACTCTGGGAAGCGTGAGGAAAGGTGGCTCTGGAACGACCTGAATTGGAATCTCAGCTCTACCAGGCTCTGACTGTGTGTCACTGGCAGGTTACTTAAGCCTCAGCTTCTTCATCTGCTAGATGGAGATAATCATAGAACAACCCAGAATTGCTGGGAGAAGAGACAGAGATGATATGTGTATGATGATGCAAAATAAAAGTTATTTATTAATTGTTATTCAGGGTGGCTCGCGACTTCCCTGCCCCTGCAGAAGGTATATTCACAACAGTTTCCCTTTAGGAGCAGATCGTCCTCACCCCAGTCAGTGCTGGATCCACTTAAATTCTTGCTCTCTCGCCGAGCCCTTCTTTTACAGTGTCTCTCCAGTTAGGAGCCTGAGCAAGTCACTGGCTTACAACTTTATCTCGTGACACTCTTCTCCTGAGGATGCCAATCACGCAGCTTGATGGAAACATTCTCTATTCTTCGAGGAGATCTGAAGACACTAGTTCACTTCCCTCAACCTACGTCCTCCCTTACAGGGTCCTTATCCAAGAAGACAGGCTTCCAAGACCAAGCCCTGGTTGATGCTACCATGTGTGGGCTTCCCCTTGTGGGACCCGTTTCCTCGCCTGTCAGTTGGGGCACACCCCCCAACAGAGTTGTCAGGGGGATTAAACTTGAAATGTATGTGACACCTTGTCCAGCATGTGGGGGATCTTAATAAATGGTAACTGCTTTGTCATTTTGATAGTGATGCGGGTTTTACAAGCTTCAAGTTCAGAGATCTTGTCTAGGTAACCATGGTGTAACTGGAGTGTACTAATGACAAGACCTTACAAGTGAATTGCTGTTAGAGCCCATGGGTGGAAAAGGTGAACTTCACAAACAGGATGATAGGGGAGGTTCCCTGTGGGCATTTGAACCAGGTCTGCTCAGGCCCCTCCCCTCGTATGTCCTCCCCCCATCAGTGTCCAAGATCCTGCTCGTCCCCCTTTCAGAGCGTCCACTCGGCACACAGTGTGATCTGAGGAAAGGGGACAGGATGGAGGGCGCCCTGCAGAGTGGTCTGCTCCCTGACCACCACCCCACCCCAGAATGTTTCTAGCCTGGAGACCTGAGGGCTCTCCAGGAGTCTGGAGATTTGGGGTCAGGTGGGTAGAAAAGAGGCTTGGGCAGGGAGACTGAGGCCTTTCTGAAGAGCTTTTCTTCTCCCCGATGGCCCCCTCCCTGCCTCTACCCCCACTCCACACTCTCTGTACACAAACCCCTGGGGGAGGCAGGCAGTCCCAAAACAGGTCTTCTCAGGGACACCCACTTAGGCACGCCCTCCAAGAAAGCACACTCACGCCTGCTCCCCATCCCGCTGCGGTTTGGAGCCTGCGGGGGGATGGATCAGATTGGACAATGATGGCCCCTGTGCTTGGGTTGCACACATCTGACAAGAGCAGTCCTGTGGGGCAGGCAGAGCAGATGTTTGGGGTGAGAGGAGTTGTTTGGTTTTTTTTCTCATTTCAGAAACTTTTATTAATAGTCCCTAAACCACAAGAGTCAAAAGGGGTTTTTTTGAAAAGTACTAAACGTATAATGACATATCGAGCATTTAATTAAAATTCTACCAGATTCTAGACTGTTCAACCATCTCAATTTCCTAACGCTGTGAGTTTTACTGCCTTCTTCGTTTTCACAGGTGCTGTGCTCTTGCTTGGGGGAAGGGCAGTCTATACTGTGGTATAGACTCTGTACTTGAACATTTGGGTAACACAGAGATTTGCCCTGGGACTTCCCTGGTGGTCCAGTGATAAAGAATCCGCCATACAATGCAGGGGACGTGGGGTCGATCCCTGATCGGGGAACTAAGATCCC
The DNA here is from genome assembly GCF_949987535.1 of Balaenoptera acutorostrata. Classification (NCBI taxonomy): domain Eukaryota; kingdom Metazoa; phylum Chordata; class Mammalia; order Artiodactyla; family Balaenopteridae; genus Balaenoptera; species Balaenoptera acutorostrata. The sequence goes on from NC_080064.1 coordinate 157,977,833, forward strand.
ACATGCCACAGGGCAACTAAGCCCGTGTGCCACAACTACTGAGCTCGGCACCTCAACTAGAGAGCACAAACTACAGAGCCCACACACCCTGGAGCCCGCGCCACAACTAGAGAGGTGCCTGAGCGCCGCAACGAAGAGTCCACATGCCGCAACTAAGACCTGATGCAGCCAAAAATAAAATAAAATAAAATTTAAAAATAATAAATAAATCTTTAAAAAAGAAAAAAAAGATTTGCCCTATACCAGCCTCCACATGGAGGCAACTGTCTTCCAACCCAAAGTCAATACAAACGAAGGAATTTGAATTTAACCTTAGTGTTAAAGTGATGGCCTTATTCAGATATTAAAGTCTCACATCATTGATCAAAAGCTTTCGTTATACTGCAGTAGCCCTTCACTGATGCTGGGAATGCAGAGAGGCAGTAAAGTGTGGTTAGAACCACACTCCTAGGTCCAAATCCTGGGTAGGAGAGTGACTTGGGTCAGTTACCTAACCTCGCTGTGTCTTGGATTCACCATCTGTAAAATGGGGAGCAGAATTTTTATTCTAATTTAAAATTTTTATTGAGGTATAATTGACATATAACGTTTTAGTTTTAGGTACACAACATAATGATTTGGTATTTGTATAGACTGTGAAATGATTACCACATCCATCACCATACATAGATAGTTACAAAAAAAATTTTTCTTGTGATAAGAACACTTAAGATCTACTCTCTTAGCAACTTTCAAATATGCAATACAGTGTTATTAACTGTAGTCTCCATGCTGCACATTAATCCCCATGACTTATTAATTTTATAACCTTTTGACCCCCTTCACCCACTTTGCCCCCCCACCCCACCCCGCCTCTGACAACCACCAACCGGTTCTCTGTGTCTTTGAGCTTGGTTCTCTGTTCTTGTTTTTGTTTTTTTAGATTCCACATATAAGTGAGATCACACGGAGGCAGATGTTTTTATTCCCATTTTATAGATCAGGAGATTGGGGCCCAAAGGGAAGGGACCATATCCCCTCACTCTAAAGTCATGTGGAGAATGGGACTCAGCTGTCTCCCAAGGCAGGCACAGTCTCTGCTGGCTCCTGATGAGCCGGATGGCCAAGGAAGGCCGCTTGACTGATACGTGGCTCAGCTTAGCTGCCCAGTGAGATATGCCAAGCCCTAGTGCTCCAGAGGGCAGGTAAGTGGCCAGCCCTCCCCCACCCAGGCCCCGACACTGAGACAGGGCTCAGCCTCGAGAAGAGCTGGCAGAAACCTGGGTCCCCCCTTGGCCTGGAACAGAAGGGGTTTGAAGGCTCTTAGGGAGGGACCATCACTCTGAGAATCCCTGTGAGTCTGAGTTTTCCTTGTTTCACTGTCCCTCTGTTTTTTTGTTTTTCTCCAGGGCTGACAAGAAGGGGGAGAAGTTGATACAAATTTCTGAGCTGGGGATGTGGAAGGGGAACTGGGCTGGACTCCAATGCATATCAACATTAATTCTGTGTACCAGTTTAACAGGTCTGCCCTAGCTGGGGCCTTGAAGATTGTCATGGTTGAGAACATTTGGTTGCACCATCTCTCTGTTTCTGTTTCCTGTTTCTTATGTCTGTCTTTGTCTCTTCTCATATATATAAATATACATATATGTGTATCTATACATATATGTGTGTGTGTGTGTGTGTGTGTATATATATATATATACACACACACACACATATGTATATACATATATATAATGTTTTTCTCTGTCTCTGTCTCTAACCACTAATCTGACTTGAAGGATCACAAGGTGGATGGGACAAGAGTCTTATACATTCACTACCAAAATGGTCCTTGAACCATTGGGTGTGGGTCAGGTTTTCAAATAAACTCCCACTTCTCACCCCTAGGGAGTCAGTCCACACTTAGCTTGGATCTGACAGTTTCCACATTTCCTCCTTTGGCCAAACTCACATCCTTTGTGCTGCAGTTTGGACACTCACTTTAGTGTCCTAGGGGAATAGTGATAAGACAGAGGTCAGATCCTGGCCCTGCCTGCTGGGTAGTGAAATTTGGTGCTTTATAAGCCTTGCCAGGAGGAGGAAAGAAAGCAGCAGAGGCAGCTCAGGGAGTGTGGCAGGATGCTGTCATGACCCTGTGTGAGATTCCAGTCAAGTGCTGGGTATATTTATAGATACACACACAGAGACACACACGCATGGGAAAGTACTGTTTGTTTCCTGGAAACGTGTGCCCGTTCTCGCATTCTTACCAGATTTCCCAGGTCGCGTCATCCTGAAACAGGGAAAAATATGTCCTTTTCTCTCTGGCATCCACCTGCGACATGAAGAGGGATCTTTGGAAAACAGATCTGAGCCCTTCTCTCCCCTTTGGAAGACTGCAGGGATTTCCCCTTGTCCTCAGGGTAAGTTTTTTCCTACACGCCTGACTGCCCAGCTAACTACTCCAGCTCCTCTCCTGCCTCCCAGGCCTCCCTGAACTCCTCCGAAAGCAAAGCACTCTACGTCCAATCCTCTGAGTGTCCCAGACCCCGTTATACTTCTCTCCTTGGCACATGCTGTTCCCCCAGCCAGGAGTGCTTTTCCATCCCCTATTCTTCTGGCAGAGTCTTACTTGGTATCCAGATCCAGCCCACACATCACCTCCTCTGGAGTGTCTTTTCTCACCTGTACCCAGTGGGCACAGTTACCCATTCCTCTGAGGGCTTAAGACTCTGTCCTCTTATCTCACTGTTGTATTTCTATTCATATCTGTCTCTTCCTCCAAACCATATGCTTTCCAAGGTCAAGAACTGTCTCTTACTCATTTCTGCCTCCCCAGCATCTAGGCCAGTGCCTGCTGCAGAGTAGATGTGCAATGGAGAGCTGTTGAATGAATGGATGAGATGTTTACAATGTAGCTGCTAAGAGCTCAGGGTCTGCTTTTGGTGGAAGGTTGGATTTAAATACCAGCTCCACCACTTGCTAGCCATAGGATTTTTCAAGTTGCTTAGACTCTCTATCAGTTTCCTAATCTGTAAGGTAGAATATAACAATAGAGCCTCATTTATATGATTACTGTGAAATTTTAATGATATTGCATACAAGGGATTTCCTATAGTACCTGGCATAGGCACATACTTTTTTTCTCACAACCCACGTTTTGTCTATCAGCAAATCCTGCGGGCTCTTCCTTTAAAACATCCAGCCACTTCTTATCTTTCGACTGCTAACAGCCCAATTCAAACTACCATCATTTCCCACAGACATATTTTGGTGGCCTCTTCCCTGGCCTCCCTGCCTCCATCCTTGTCCCAATTATCTATTTTCAACACAGCTGCCAGAGGCGATCCCTTAAAAATATAAGTCAAATCAGGTCACTCCTCTGCCACAATTCCCCTTTGGCTTCCCTACCTCACTGAGAGCGAAAGCCCAAGTTCCCATTGTGGCCAACAAGGTTGCTGCTACCTCTGATTTGATCTCCTCACTTTCCCCCTTGCTTTCCCAGCTTCAGCCACACTGGCCAACGTGCTATAACTCAAATCTGCCACATACCACCCTGCCCCAGTGCCTTTCTACTTGCCATTTCCTTGGCCTGAAATTCTATTTCTCCAGAAAGCCTCATGCCTCCCTGGCTTACTTAAAGTCTTCACTCAAAAGTCACCTGCTCCAGGAGACCTCCACTGGCCAGTCCATCTAAATTTTCAACATTATGCTCGCTGTTGACACTTTCTATCCCACTTCCCTCTTTATTAGCCTTTATCATTAATAGAAATATATTTTTTATTATCTGTTCACCATGTTGCCCCCAGTAGAATATAAGCTCTAAGAGGGCAGAGATTTTGTCTGTTTTGCTCACTGCTGTACCACCAGCATCTAGAACTATGTCTGGCACAAAGTATGTGCTCAGTAAGTACTTTGTTGAATAAATAGATCATCCCAAGAAGTTTTGCTAGACTATTTCCCTTCTGTTGCAAGAGCTAGGTGCCCTGAGACTGCAAAGATGAGAATTTAGATTGCTGTAAAATACTGGGACAACAGCATCTAGGCTGAGCTTGAGCCACTGCTCACTGGCCCTGGGCAGTTAGGACTGACACAGGAGGCAGAACCCCAAAACATGCTTCTCTCCTCAGACTGGATTTCCCCCTTTTTCAGCCCAACCCAGCTGTGCCCTGTCCAGTAGAGGGTTTGGCTGGGAACTCCAAGCTCCTCCTTTTCTCTGGAGAGACAGGGATGGCCTCTAGGCCTCAGGAAGAAGGAGTGGCATGAGAAGATGCCCCATTGATTGAGGGCTGGGTGACACTGCTGAAGCTGCCTTTTGTCCAGTTTTCTTGGGGTTCCCACAGGAACTTCCTCAGGAAAAAAATCAGTGCCATCCTTCTTGGACTTGGTTTCCCAAGAAAGCAACACTCCTCAGAGTGGGTCCATGGCATCACCTTTCTGGGCCTGGCCCCAGACTTGCTATCAGACTCTCTGAGGTTGGGCCTGGGCATCTGCAAGCTGCAGGTCTACCAGGAAATTCTTCTTTATACTCAAATGAGAGCCACCCATCAGAGAGTGACCTCCTTGGGGTGGGATTGTGGCCTTCTCACAACCCAGCCACCTGCTCTCAAATTTCACCCCTTCCCCTGCTTTATTTTCCTCCTTAGCACTTAACACAGTGCAATCCAACATAGAATGTACATAGTCCTCTTATTTATCTTGTTTATTATCTGACCTCCACCACCCCCTTGCCCACACCAGGAATGGACTTTTTGTCTGTTTTATTCATTATTGTATCCCCAATGCATAGAAAAACACCTGACACATAGTAAGTGCTTCATAAATAGTTGCTGAATTAGTAAATCCTTATCTAAAGCCCTCCATGATAAGAGCTCATTAGTGAGGGAGGGGAGGGCAGAGATAGTAACCCTCTTACAGTAAGATTACCCCTGCCCTCAGGAGACTCCCAGAGGCCACAGGCAGAGCCAGCCCTGAGAATTCCACCTGAGCTGCCTATGCACCTTTCACCTGCTGACCTAAATGTTGGACCACTTTGCACAGAGTAGGGATACACTGTGATGGGGCCTAAGACAAGCAGCACATTTTCCTCCCTCCCAAGACCTCCTCCCTTTTGCCTTTATAATTCCTACCCATACTATGGGCCCCTTTCCACCTAGCAGGCCCTCCCTTCTCCTCCTTCTCTGAGCTCTAAGGAGCACCAGGGGCCAGTCCCATCATCTGAGCACTCAATGGACAGGTGGGGTGCTGCATTGTCAGTGGACCCTTCACAGACATCCTTCTTGCCTCCCTAAGTAGACTTTGAGTTTGCTGACAGTACAGACTCCGTCTTATTTACCTTGATCTGCCAGTATCTAGAGCATAGTAGGTGCCCAATGAGTCGTGAGTCTGTGGCTGTATGAAAGAAAAGTACATGGAATGCAGTTACATTCAAGGTTTGGCATATGCTAGGGCCCAGAGGGGACTGAACAGTGGAGTTTTCTTTACTGTGAAGCTCTATCATACGGGGATTAACTACGGACAGGGGACTCTACAGCAACATGCCTTGATGCTGGAACTAAATTGCCCACCTATTTCCTCTTACTACTACCTCCAGTAATAATAGCTCACATTTATGCACTGTTTGCTGTGTGCTAAGTGCTATTCTAAGCATTCCACAGGGATTATCTCATTTAATTCTCATAACATTTCAAGATAGGGACCATTATTATACATGTCACGTGCATTGCAGGATCAGGGCTATTTTGGGGATAAAGGCTATGAAGTGTTGGTGGGGAGGCCAAGCATGTGTGCTGAGAGGTCAATGAAGAGATCAGGAAGAGAGACTTCATCAGTGTGGAAACCCCAGGTACACATGAGGTAGCATGAGTTTTTCAGAGCAGAGAGACTCAGTTCCACCTCTGTCATGCTTTCAATCTTGATACCACCAAGTCTTAGGAATGTCATTCAGAATTTCCCAGCCTCTAGAAGTTCAACCTTCAAAAACCCAACCTAGGAATCAAGGGTCCAGGCTTTGTGAACATTTGTCTGATATGCTGGCCATTTTTGATCCATTCAACTGGCTTTCTTCTCATTTGAATTAGGAGTGAAATAAGTATGAAATCACCCTTCCCCATCCTTGTTTCTACTTGCCTCGCACAGAAGTCTTCCTAAGAAAGCATCCTGGGCTTCCCTGGTGGCGCAGTGGTTAAGAATCCGCCTGCCAATGCAGGGGACACGGGTTCAAGCCCTGGTCCGGGAAGATCCTACATGCCATGGAGCAACTAAGCCCGTGCGCCGCAACTACTGAGGCTGTGTGCCCCAACTACTGAAGCCCGCACGCCTAGAGCCCGTGCTCCGCGACAAGAGAAGCCACTGAAATGAGAAGACTGTGCACCGCAACGAAGAGTAGCCCCCGCTCACCGCAACTAGAGAAAGCCTGCACGCAGCAACGAAGACCCAACACAGCCAAAAATAAATAAATAACTGAATAAAAATTTTTAAAAATAGAAAGAAAGCATCCTGCCCTCTTTAACTCCCACCAAACAGGGAGCCCCTATAGGGCAGGGCCATGCAATCCAACTCCGTGGAACCTCTCTGCCCCTCCTTCCCCTCCTGCCCTGCCAACCCCAGGACCAGGAACCTCTCTTGATCCTCTGCCACTAATGGTGAGCCCCCGGGCCCACTCCCAAGCACCTCCCTCTGTCCTGAGAATATGCTCTCCGGGCTCCCAGCTGTGAGTGACACATCGGATACAGGGGCACGATGCTGCTGGGTAGAAAGAAGATGGGAAGGCAAGGAATGGTGACAGGGTGTGAGAAAGTCAGAGAGCAGGGGAAACTGGAGAAGGCAGCAAGTCCATTCCCCTCCCTCCCAGCTTGGAGGCTGGGTTATTAGACAAGGTCTGTAAACACCTGAGTGGTCTCTGGTGCTGTGTTTGAACCATGACTTTCTACTCTCCAAATAGACCTTGACTTTCTGCTCCAGGCATTCCACAGGCACTGGGGGAGAGACTGGAACCTGTCCCTCCCTCTCAGGGTACTCTAGAGCCAGGACTCAGGGCTCATAGGTTAATGGCAGTGTTCTGCTGAAATATGGTTAGTGTGACCTTTGCAACATGCCTATGTCCCTGTTTTCCAACAGTTCATAACAATGACAAATATTGCTGCTTCCCCCCTGAAAATAAACAGAGATTCAGATGTCCAGGGGACACCAGAATGGGCTCAAAAGAAATCTGTGTTTAAACGCTACAGAAATTCATCCACTCACCACCCCCCCCATGTTTTGGGTCTCCCAGGGAGGCTCTGTGAAAGGGCAGTGGAAAGACCCCGCATACTCGCGGCTGGAGATGGCTGAGAAGAGGCAGAGTCGAGGAGAATGAGGTCAGAGCTATACAAACATGCACTTGGGTGTTCTGTCCCCAATATAGTGTGTTTCCCGTGCCACTCTCCATGTCTCCTGCCCTCTCATACCTTTCACTCCAATAATCTCTCTTCCCTCTGCATAGCAGAGGGGTGACTGAAGAATCTGCCATCTGCTGCCTCCTCCGATACCCAGGTCCCTGTGCCAGGGTAATCTAAACAACTTGGGTAACTGAGATAAGATTCTTGCTGCCATTAAACATTGACAGGTCAGAGCATGGTACTCGGTTGCAGTGAAACTCCCTGGCTAGTCTGCAGGGAGACAGGGAGACCACAGCAGTGGGCCATTAAAAATGGATGGAAACCAACCCTCTGAAGAAAGAGCTTGTCTCTCAAAGTGGCAGTTCTCCTGTTGGCCAGAGGGAGGGAACGGGAGGACTTAGCAAAGGCCAGCAGGGCTCAAACTGAGCAGTTTTCAGAGTTGCAACTACTCCTTCCCTTCGCATTCTGTCAGTTGGACAGAAAGAACATGGGCTCTAGAGTCAGGCAGACTTGAATTTAAGTCTCAGTTTGACCCCCTAGTGTGTCTTAAGCACCCTGAATTTTAGCCTGTTCGTCTATAAAATGGGCTTAATACTTACTCTAAAGATTGTTATAAGGGTGAAATGAAATAGCATATATAAGATATCCAGCACAGAGTTTGGCCAAAAGAGGTCATTATTAAAGGTTAATCCTCCTTCCCCTTCCTCCTGGAGGTAGGTGAGTTTCTTCCCAGGGAAGAAGTCTCCCCAGGGACACCCTCTCTGGCCTGGTGGGATATTTTCCCTGACCCAGAAACCCTGGTCTCATTACAGTTTGCTTGTCTGTCTTACCCCACCAGTCTGGAAGCACCTTGAAAACAGCTCTCTCAGGTACCACTGACTTTCCAGTACCCAGATCAATGTCTGGCATATAATTGTTGTTCGGAGAACTACATTTCATAATAGCAGAGAAATAGATTAGAAGGCTTCTTAAGTAAGGTCCTTTCTCATAATAACAGTATTCATTGAGCCCCAAATGTTATGTACCCGTTACCTCATTAGTCACAAACAATCCTATATGATAGAAACTCTTGTAATTCCCACTTTACAGATGAGGAAGTTGAGGCATAGAGAATATTAGGTTACTTGCTCAAGCTAAGGTTTGAAGCCAAGCAGTTTGACACAGCAGCCTGAACCCCGACCCCTCGTTACGCAGTTCTGACTCTATTAGAGAACACCACTCTGGAGAGCTTGTTGGGTGAGGAGGAACCCTTGTTACAATGATTGACCCCAGGGAAATTTCTCTGGACCTTTGGAGGGAGATTCAAAACCCCTCTCCATCCCAGTTCTAGGTCTGCTTGATAAGCCAGGAATAACGCTATCCTGTTGCCTTCCAGAACCTTCTGCTCCCTGGGGCAGCAGGGAATTTATTTGGCCAGGGGTTCACACCTCAGAGGCTCATCTGCCTCAGCAACTAGGGGTAGCTCCCTGATGGCAGTGCCAGCCAGCTTTCAGACAGGAAGCTCCTCTGCCACACCTGTGAGAGGTGAGAAGGGCTGGGAGGGACGGTCTGCAGAGCTGGAACCATGAGACCTTTATCCTCAAAAATAAAGGGACTCCCCTGTTCCCTCTCCTCAGGGCTTGGCTCTGCTCGGTTTTCTGGGCTCCTCCTGCAGGCAGCTGCCTTTTTGAATGTCCAGTGAATCCCAAATTAGCTTGATTCATATGAGGAAAATACGCAAAACCCCTCTACAGCCAGAGAGTGAGTTGTCTATGAAGACTTATGTGTTAAAAATAAAGTTTTACCCTAAGAAGCCATCTGGCTGTGTGCTCTCTCCCAAATCCACGCTTCCATTCAGTACACTTGTTACTCTGTGCTGTGGGGGAACAAAGAGGTACCGGCTGTGGATCAAGAGGGAACGAGCTTAAGTTCTCAAGATGCTGAGAAGGGGGCAGAAGCAGATAAGACAAGCACAGAAAGCATGGAAAAAAACTTGAGGGTATTTCCCACACCCGCAAGCAACAGGCGCTGCTTTCTGTGGTACAATTTGGGTAAGTAAGCCCTGAGGACACAGTGGGATGCACTCAGCTGCCCAAGGAGGGGAGGCTTGATGTGATTGATGTCTGAGGAAGGCATCTGCCTTGTGGAGATGGCTGCTGGTGGTGACCTGGGCTCTGGGCGGTGGTAGGTAGAAGTAACGGCAAGCACAGTCGCACTGTTTACAACGCACCTTCACAACCACATCTCACTTGATCCTGATGACCACTCTGTAAGCAGGCTCCCCCACCCTCACTTCTCAGATGAGGAAACTGAGGCTCAGAGAAGTTTCTGAGTGGCCGTGAACTCAAGTGGCTTCTGACTCAAGTTCTTTCCCTTACGCGGCAGTTTGCCTGGGGAAGTCATGCAAAATCTCACGGAGCGGGAAACCCTGACTTCTACAGAGGCAGCTTCCTCCCAATCTTGGGCAAGGCCCACTGCAGATGCAGAGTCATAGTGGTAAAAAGTGAGTGTGCAGGGGGGCCACACTGATGAGGGCTGCTGCCTGGACAGCAGCAGGAGCAGCCAGGGGTACTCAGGGGCAGCGCTGGGACCAGGCTGCCCACCCAGGGTGGGTGTGGCTCAACGCCCCAGAGAGAGGGGTGGGGCTACAGCTGGCCTAGGGGCTGCTGCCCTGTGCCCAGGAGTGGGGGTCTAGCCTGAGGGAAGCCTGACTGAGCCCAGGTCTTTTGTGGCCAGAGGTAAGGGTAAGATAAACAAGTCTCTTATTTTTAAACCAAAGAGAGGACAGGGGTTCTTTGTTTCCACAAATCAACAGGAGAGGAAATGGGTTGTGTATGGGTGTTGGGGGCAGGGGGATGGAGGGCGGTTTAGAGCTCTAGCTGTGAGGAAGTGGAACTAGTTACCAAAGGACTTCCCTGTTAGCCAGAACACTTGCTCTCCTCCTGGGAGGAATGGAGCAGCAGGGCCTAGAGGCTTGCAGAGGTTTCTCCCAGCCCTGGGAGCCTAGAGTAAAACCAGTTAGCACAATGTCACCCTGAGGAGATGGGGGTGATCTAGGGCTTTCTGTGATGGGAACAGCAGGAATCCTTGAGTCTGAGCAGCGCCAGGACTTGGTTCCCCTCCTTCACTCCTTCTGCCTTCCTCTCTTTCTCAACCTCCCAGAGGACAGAGACTGCTTCCCCAAATTCTACTGGGGCCACCTCCTTCTGGTCCCATCACTAAGATAGACAAAAGGGAACTAGCTTTTATTGAGCTCCAACTGCATGCCCTGTCCTGGGCTTGGCACTGCAGTCATGAAATGAAATGAAAAAGGACATATTTTCCTCCCTGAGGGGAAAAGGAGAATTACTAGATTAAAGGAAAGCCATCAACAGAGCTATAAGCAAAGGTGGCGGGGCGGGGGGGGGGGGGTGGGGGTGGGGGTAGGTGGGGTGGGGGGGGTGGGGGGGGTAGGCCTAGGAGCTGAGGCTGAGACAGTTTTCAGTCTTTCCACAAACTTTTTATTCCCTTAACTTTCACAAAAAGGGAAGCCGGCCAGAAAGGATTCTCCCCATTTTAGTGATAAGAAGTTTGACGCCCCAGTAAGGGCGTAGCCAGGACAGAAACACCTATCTCGTGCTTCTATGCTCGCTGCCTTTTCTTCGAGGCCAGGTTGGGATCAGGATGGAGGAGGAAGTGGTGGAGGTGATGAGGTACCAGAGGGAGAAGAAAACTGAGGGATAGGGGACCCCCAAAGGCAACCCTGGAACACCTGATGATGCTGGCTAACTTTCCATGTGGTGTCCTGGAGAGGACTTCTATTACTGCCACTACTTCTAATAGTAATAACAGTTACTATTTACTGTTTACCTTGTGCCAAATACATAAATATTGTGGAAGGGATTAATGTACAAAATGCTTTAGAAGCATGATCTCTTTTAACCTTCAGAAGAACCAATAAGATAAATACTTTTGTTTCTATTTTTCAGACAAGGTGATTAAGGTTCGGAGAGGTTGGGGACTTTCCTGAGACCTCATAATGTGTGGCAGGGGCCACACTCATAACCACTGTGCAGTACGGCCAAGGTGGGACACAAATGCTGCCCCATTTTTTTTATTCCTCAACACCTTTGGCATCATCCAGCCCCAGAACGCTGGTCCCTGAAAAAGGAAGGCCTCTGTTCTGCATCCTCTTAAATTCTCAGGCTTAAAACCATTTTTACTCCCCACCAGCATCACCACCCCCCCCACAGGCCTAGGCCTCAGGGGTGGGGAGATGTCTGTAGACAAGGCAAAGTGGCCACATCCTGGGCAGATCCCCTGACAAGGTAGGTCACTATCTCTCCCCATGCCTGTGATTCCCACTCTTTGACTGGGCCCAGAGCTTGGTGTGAGGTAGGGTTTTCACCCAGACAATTCTCTACCAGGGGAACTAGAGAGAGGAAGCGGGTCTTAAGTAGGGTAGGGAGAGTGGGTGGGTGAGCACTGCGGGTGCAAAGGGACAGTTTGGGAGGCCCTGGGGACTTTCCCCTATGCCTGAACTCCTCCCCCAGACAGGGCAGCCAAGTGCCCCAACACCCCACAGGCTGTGAGCATCTGGCTGGGTTTCTGACTCTTCCCATCCATGTCCTATTTCTCTCCCACCCTCTGCAGTGTACCCCCTCTCCCTTCATCTTAGAATTTGTTTACTACCCATTGCTCCCCTCACCCATCCTTCCCTCCCAACTTCGGGTGAGACAAGGTGGGCCTGGGGGGGCACACTCCAACAGGCTTTACCCCAGCACAGCTGGACTCAGAAATGAGACACCCCCCCTACACCCCCCCCAATGGAGACTCCATGAAGAAGCCTGGTTGAAATGTGAGCCCTGAGCTTCTCTTGTTGCAATTTCTCTTCCTTTTCTGTTTCCTGGCCTCTACAGGGCGCTAGGCATCTTGAAACCCTCCTTTTTTAGACTTCTTCCCCTTCAGCCCTTAGGGCCGACCCCTTTTTATTTGACTTGGCTAGGGCAGCGGTGAGAGGCAGCTTAGTAGAAGGGAAGCGAGCCCCTTACAGCAGTGCCTCTAGTGAGACTTTCTGGGGGTCTCTGGAAGCACAAGTGCCAAGAGTCTTTTTGTTTGTTTAACAAGGAAAACAATGGAGAGATGTGATTGTCTTCAAGTATCCCCCAGCAAAGTTCCTCGTCTGTCTCCAAAGTAAAAGTACACACCATGGCTGTAACGTGAAATACGCATCCTTGACACCTTGAGACAAAATAGACTGCAAACACGCTTGGGCGTCCAAAGATAAGATCGTCCAGAATACAAATACCTGCTACCACACGGGGACAGAAAGTGATCACGCACGCTAACCCCCTGTTGCACCCACGTTTCTACACATAGCTTAAGGACGAGGCTCGGAGGTGACAGCCCTGGCAGGGGTTAACCCCGCCCTCCCCTCCTCCTTTCCTCTCTGCCTCTCCTCCTCCCTCCCCGCCGGCGTCATTGGTTTTCTTGTCGCGGGGCCGCCCCTCCCCGCCGGCCTCTGACGTGGCCCGCGGCGCGTCACTACCCGGCCGACCGGAAGCGCTGCCCTTATATGGGCTCAGGCTCCGGAGGAGTCTGCGGGGGCGGGAGGCAGGGCGACAACTACCCGCTGTTCCTGGCCAGGCTCTCAACTTCCAAAAGATTCCCAGGCCCGGGCAAAGGTGAGCCAGTTTGGAGATAAGGACGTGGCTTTCCCATCTCCTCCAGAGAGCTGGAGAGCCCAGGTGGGCAGCCTTCCAAGACATTCTCTCCCGGCATCCTCCCTCTTTGTGTTTCTCTTGAAATGTTCAGAGCTAGATTGAAATGCAGATGACAATTGGCCTTTAATAGATTCACTCAAATGGTCCCTTAATGCTCTGGATCCCTAACGTCCAAGGCCAGAAGGCTGTGATGCAGAGGCCAGTGTGGAGTAGTGGAAAGGACAGCCTTGCCTCTGCTGGGCAAACTTAAACAAGCCTTTTAGTCTCTTCCAGCCTCATTTACCTTATCCGTGAAGTGTAGAAGATTCTTGCCTGATGGAGTGGTTGTGAGGATCAGATGGGTGTTCAACTTGTTCGTATAAAGCCGCTTTGTAAGCTGTGAAGTGCTGTGCAAAATTACGGTGGTCACTTTGTACCCTGGAGGAGCCTTGTTCAGGTCCCTTTCTGAGGAAGGGAGCAGCAGAGGCCCAGATGCTGACTTAGCTTCCAGAACGTGTCTCTGGGGCCTTGCCCAACCACTCTGGGAATGCCCTTGGCCCTGTGGAAAAGCTTAAGCTGTGTACACAAAGTCATCTGATGTCTGCCGTCTGTGCTTCCAAGGCTGCGATGGGCTGTTTCGGGCCCCTGCTAATACGCAAGTGGTGAGTATGCTTGAGATGGCCTTTCCAGTTAAACCAGGGAAGGAAACCAGAATTGCCAAAAGACAGCGGGTGAGCAGTTGTGTGAATGCCTCATACAGTACTGGACTATCTTCTGCCCCTGCTAATAAGACCTCCAAATCCAGCTTAGAACTCCCAGCCCCAAAAAGCTATTTCATACGGGACACCAGCTAACTGCTGGTGCCTCCATTCCAACCCTCTTCATTAATTTTGGACTGTGTTTTCTCAGTGCTCATCTGCCCACATTTCTCTGTCTGATGGCAGCTTTGCATGTGTGTCCTCTGTGTGCATGCTTCCTCCTCGTCCCCAACTTGGAGTTTCCTGAGGGCAGGAACAATTTCTCTCAAACTAGACTGAAGAGCCTCCACCCTCCACGCTTGAGGACGGGCACCAAATCTCCTTCCTTTGATCACTATAAAACAAGGAGGACAAAAGGTGTTCAGATCCTGGGGTCAAGTGATTGATTTATGACCCATATATAAATGGCAGTGAGGCATGGGAGGGTCAGACAAGGCGAATCTCTGCAGTATTCACCTCCCCCTCTTTCTCCGCTTCCTGTCTCAGTGATCCCCACAGAATCCACTCCCTGCCAGGGAGAACTGTGCTGAGTTGTTGAGAAGTAGATTGCACAGTGTGCCCTGGGAATCTTCTACTTTTTTCTAGTAGAGGGTACCTGCCCCCACTAAAGCTCAAGACAAGTCTGAAGATGAAATCCCACTGCTGGTACCAGTGAAGGAAACTCCAGCTGCAGGAAGCGTAGAGACACAAAAAGATGCCACAGGAAAGAAGTCTCCAAAGAAGAGTCCTGGTACACACCTCATGGGAAGAAGAGAAAGGCCTCCTCAGCTTTGGAGACCCCAACAGATGAGGAGCCCAAGACCCCAGGTAAAGGCCCAGGGAAGAAGTCAAGAATCAAAGAAGAGTTGGAGAAAGAAAGAACCTCTTCGCTGGGGAAAAAAGACCCAAGACAGACTCCTAAAAAGCCTGAGGCCAAGTTCTTCACTACTGCTAGTAAATCTGAGAAAAAAGCTCCCCGTACCCCCAAAGAGTGGCCCCCAAAACTCAAAGTACCCCAGTCAACCTAAAATCAGAGACTCAACCAGCAGGAAACTCATCAGAGCTATCCAAAGAGCTTGTAAAAAATACCTGGGTCCTGACCCCCGTTGTAACTGCTGAGTGAGGCCTAGACTTAAATATTTTTTAAAACCTCCACAAGTAATTCTGATACATGTTCATGGGTGTAAGAACCAGTAGTGTGAAGTAAATCCATTTATTTCATTGCTCTTCTGTGTATTTACTAATGCAATAGAGGGAAAATACAATTTCTTCTAATCTACTTTTTTTTTTTTAATTAGATGTATGGGGTTTTTTGTGTGTTTTTTAATTAATTAATTTATTTATTTTGGCTGCATTGGGTCTTCATTGCTGCACGTGGGCTTTCTCTAGTTGCGGCGAGCAGGGGCTACTCTTCGTTGCAGTGCACGGGCTTCTCATTGTGGTGGCTTCTCTTGTTGCGGAGCACAGGCTCTAGACACGTGGGCTTCAGTAGTTGTGGCACGTGGGCTCAGTAGTTGTGGCTCACGGGCTCTAGAGTGCAGGCTCAGCAGCTGTGGCACACGTGCTTAGCTGCTCTGTGGCATATGGGATCTTCCCGGACCAGGGCTCGAACCCATGTCCCCTGCATTGGCAGGCAGATTCTTAACCACTGTGCTACCAGGGAAGGTACCCTGCTAGGAGGCAGGTACCCTCCTTTTGGAGGTGGTTGTTCTCATTAAAGGTAAGGCACTTGAGGGTGATACCTAAGGCCATGTTCCCAATTGGTAAACTGTCAGCTGAGGTCCACTGCTCCTTAGGTGCTTGCTAAGATTGGTTCAAAGCTTCATTCTAAGAACTATGGGAAATCCAATGCCCCTCCTCAAAATAGTCCAGATTCCTCTGGGAGTGGGGATGTCTCTAGCTTTGAGCTCCTCTTTTCCTTAAGTCAAATCGGTTTAGGAATCATCTTGCCAATCTAGAAGTGCTCTTGCTATGTGAGTGGTGGATTTCAGGCCTTTTCCTTTCAGATTCTTCCTGTTTTCTTTTGCAGAGTAAGTCAGCTCTTTCTAACCCCTACCCACACTTCTGTGCCTCTCTACAAATTCAGTGAGATGGGCCCAAAGCTTCTGTGTGTTTAAGTTCTTAGGCAGAGTCCCTCTTCCTAAGCCAGACCAGGCTGGAGTGGGGTGGTTGGTGGTTTTCCTGGACTTACATACGTTTTTAAATAGGGATGCTTACTTACAATAGATTCTTCTTTAAATTCAAAACCTGGGGGGCAGGGAATTGTTCTCTTTCTAGGAGCTTACCCATCCCCACTACGATCATCATTCATTCTGCTCAAATTTGGGGGCTCAACCTTCTCAAAGCCCTCTTAGACATATCTCATAATATTCCTCTCTCCACTCCCCTCAGGAGCTTTCGCCATGGGACCCACTTGCATCCACACATGTCTAATGCTAGAGAAAAGCAGCTGAAAATAACTGGGGCCCCCTGACTCTTTGACTCAGTAGGACTCAACCCCTGACCTCAAGGGAGTTTCCTGAGCCAAGAGGAAAGGAAGGAAGCCCTGAGCTGAGCATAGAAGGAAATATGGAAAGGATGTTGATTATTATTTTCCCAGCCACTATCCTGACCTGATTACTCCCATTGTCATTATGGGCTCTCATTAAATTTCAACTGAGGATGATACTAAATGCCACTGAGAATAACTTCTGATTCCTCAGCTCCGATATTACAACATAGGGATTCACACAGATTAAGGAAGAGACAGGGTGGGTCTCCTGGCCCACACTCTCTTGTTATAGATAAGCAGAGTGTGGCTCAGGGAGGTGACTCCCAATCTGGCCACCAGGCTCCCTCCTCTGAACCACAGGGATCAAATGCTCGGCCTCCCCTGGCTCTGAGCCATGGTGCAGTTGAGCAATACCTGGGGCCCAGAGCCAGGAGGCCAGAGGGGGAAGCTGCAGTACCTCTTTAGATTCTTCCTTATGTCCCTTTTTCTTGAGTCTGTCTTTCTCCACACATTAGCCCCCTACCCAGGGGGGTTTCTGGCTATCACAGCTGTGATGCCAGCTTCCTTCCTGCCCCAGACACCCAGCCCCAGGAGGCCCAGCCCCATTAAGGCGCTGCCAAAACAACATCTGGGGCAGCTCCAACAGTCTCAGGGCCTCTTCTCTTGTTTTCTGTCTGGAGATGAAGGGGGTTTATCCTGGGCCCCTGGGAGTGAGGATGAGGAGTGTTTGCAATGTGTCTGTCCTCTAAGTTTGGGAAAGAGGCAATAAATTCAGCTTCAGATCTGCTGCTGTCCCCAAGTCCATGTGTTCTCCCGTGGAGTTTCCGGCACTTTCAGTCACACCTTCGAGTACTATTGGAGAAGGCCCAGAGGGTGAAGGTGTGGGAGGTCACATTCCTGGGGGGCCCTCCAGGATAATAGACTTTTAACAGATAGTCTCCATCCTTTTGCTCCTATGATACACCTAGGGAGTCACAGAAACAAAAACACATCGCTGGGGACCTTTCCAGCCAAATACTGGTCTAGCCATCTGTCCACATGTCTCCTCTCCCCCAGCTCCCACCTTATTCACTCTCTCTCTCATACACCCTCAGCCATCCTGCCTTCCTTTGCTCTGCCCTCACCACAGGCCCATGCTGGTAAAGGAGGGAAGGAAACCGGAGCATTCCTCTAGTGGGTCAGTAGGGCACAGCAGCTGAGAAGCAACCCTCAAGGGAACAGCTATATTTGGGGAGCAGATCTCCCCCCTAGATAGGAACTGTCATACTGTCAGCATATGTCACAAGTTTGATGAATTAATAACACTTTCCAGCGCTCCCTCCCAGCAGAAGGAGAGTGAACCTGTATGAGCCAATGTGGTGCAGGATGATGTAAGGGGATGAAGAGGTGACTTTGGGGAGCATGAAGCAGGCCCTTAGAGCCTAATTCCAGGAACCTGGAGGCCTCAACCCTCCAAGCCACAGAGGTCACCTGTGGTCCCCTGGCTGACCCCTGAGAGCAAAAGTGGCAGTTCCTGCCCCGTCCAACACTCTGTGTCTCATGTCTTCGTGGCTCTTTGCCCTGAGGCCCTGGATTCGGTTGTCTCCCAAGGCCCAGTCAGGGCTAAGTCCTCACTCCTTCTCCTCACACTGGTCGCCGTCCAAAGCACAAACACTCTTATCCCCACCCTCCGTGTAAGTGCTCTCTGCTGATCCAACTCCCGTCACCTCCCTTTCAAACCCTCTTGTGTCCAGCAAAGTCCCTTGTAGCCTCAATCCCATCCAAGCATTTTCTGTGCCTCCTGACCCTAACTGAAACGGGGCCGTCTCAAAGGGAGCTTGTTCCTCTGTCACACCCCACACCCCTCAGGCTCACGTGGTGGGGCAGCATCTTCCGTGCTCTGCATTACCTCTTCTGACCGTCACTCCACATCACCTTCTCTGAAGTTCAGTTTGTCCTGCTGTACCATCGTCTGTGACCCTCCTGGTCACTCTTTCTCACTGACCCCAGGTCTTGCCCCTGCAGGGCTCACAGTCTTTTTCTCTGTCCCAAACTCCTGCCTCCACCTGAGGAAACATCAACATGTGTGTGAGCAGCTGAATTCATTCTGCCTCCTGGGCTTTCAGCCTCCTACTCCACCTGACCGTATCCTGCCCTCAGCTTCCAACACCTGCCACTCCAAAACCCACCACTGTTCCTCCAGAGCCTGGCACCAAGGGTACTCATAAATAGTCCCTGAGTAAGTGAATAAATGAATAAGGGAGTGAATGAAGCATGTGTCACAAGACAGGATGTGGAAAAATGGAAAGGGCACTAGATGGGGTGGGAGACAGAGGTTCTCGTCCTAATCCTGCCACTAAACAGCTGTGTGATTTTGGGCATCTTTTCCCATCTCACGGCCTCCTTTTCTTCATCTGCAAAATTAAAAATTTTGTGTAGATGATTTCTGAAAACCCTGCTTCTGACTGTTGGCAATACCAAGCTGTGGTTTACTTATACTTATCTATAATATTTAGGCTTTGCGCTAAGCTCTTTCTATATATTACTACTTATCTACCCAATAAGTCTGTGAAGAACATATTGTCCTCATTATAAAGATGAGAAAAATTGAGGATAAGAGAGATTAAAGATTTGCCTTGTCATAGATAGTAGGTGGCAGATTCAGGATTAGAATCCAGGTTGGTCAACAAAAGCAAGTACGTCTGAATGTGTCTCAAGATGAAAGAAGCCTTCTCTTTAGAGGGACTGCTGTTTGCTCTTCTAAACTAGGCCTCCGAGGGAGATTTCCCTGGCGGTCCAGTGGTTAAGACTCTGCACTTCCACTGCACGGGGCACGGATTTGATCCCTGGTCAGGGAACCAAGATCCCACATGCTGCGTGGTGCGGCCAAAAAATATATAAATAAATAAATAAGAAGGATAAACTAGGCTTCACATAGTGAAGGTCTCTCTGAAGTGGCAGGGGGCTGCCTGCAGAATGCTGGCTGGGGGTACAGGCCACCCTTTGCGTGTGCCTCACCCCCACCAGTTCAGCCAACAGTTATGAGCCAGGTGCTGCAGCAGGGGGAGGGGTTGACACAGATCGTGGTGTCTGGGCAGACGTGTCAGGTGGGTTTGGAGCTCTAAGAGTGCCTCTGAGACAAGGTGTGCTGAGTGGGGTCCATGGACCACTGCATCAGAATGGCCTGGGTTCTCATTACAAATAGGCCCATATCCCATCTCAAACTACGCATCAGAATAACAAGGGAGAGGCTGCTTAATCTGAATTTTTACCAAACTCCCCAGTGATCTGAGTTACTGTCCTAAGAAGTCCCAGGGTGTAGGGATTTGAATGCCGGATAAGAGATTTTTAATTAATGCTGTAGGCAATGGGAAGCCATTGAAGTTTTGTAAAGCTGAAAAGTGACACGATTAGGATATTGCTCAAAGAAAATTACTCTAGCAAGCAGTCTTCAGTGTGGATTGAAGTGAGGAGAGACTGAAGGGCAGAATAACCAGCAGGCTATGGCAATAGTCTAGATGGAGCAGAAAGACTGGGGGAGGGAGGACACTGCCCATGGCAAGAGGCAAAAACAGGAAAGATGTTGCAAATGTAGACTCTCTAGGCCTTGGCAACTGATTAGCAGGGGTACAGTTAAAGATGTCTGCCAGACTGTGAGCCTGGTGACTAGACAAAGAATGGTAATGCTATTGAGAGAGAGAAAGAAATCAGAAGTAGAGAAGAAGGGAGAAAAGTATCTTGATTCCTACATGTTGAGATAAAAACACCAGAAAAAATATTTCAAAAATGTCCAGTTCTCAACTGAAAAAGAAAAAGTAGTTCAGCAGGAAAGTTAGGGTTAGAGATGATGCTTTGACATTTGCTCTATATCGGGAGATGCTAATTCAAATACCTCCAGGATCAAGGCAGGTTATACAAATGAGGATTAAGTATAATAATAATAACAAATCCCAGCATCCAGCCATGGTAAATGATAACCACCACTTGGTCTCAGCAGGGATGCGATAAAGAGTTGGTGGGGACCGGGGTGAACTGAAGGACACACTTCCTGTCTTAATTAACAGTCATTGCTAAATAAGAATGTGGAACCAGTGTAAACAGAGATTCTGATTTTTAAAGAGAAATTATAATTCTAGGGTTTTATTTTGATATGACACTTCCTAATCATTAAATGCTGACAACTAATTTTTTAAATGCTTAAACACTATAGAGACCAAACACTATATATCTGTGACTGAGTCAGCTCTGCCTCACAGACTTCCAACTTGTGACTTCTGAGCTACACGGACCGTATTTGGGAGAGAGAGTTGAGCACACTGAGAGGAAATCCAGAGACTGTGTGCTGTGGAGAACCGTGACCCACCCAGGCTCCCAAGTTTGCCTATGGGTGAGCCCAGGAAAGCTTAGAGAGGCCCTGATTTTTTTAGTCACCAGGTGTCTGATGGCCTCCCAGGTTGGTGGTAGCAGGTGGAGCCTGCATCTGCCATGGCTATTTCTATTCATCACCTGGAAACTGTGTGGGCAATGGCTGAGGTTCTGATACTTTGCAGGTTAGATGCTGCTTGGGGCCAGCAGACTTCATTCCACCACCCTCTGTGGCTATTTTCATCCTTCACTATAAAGATGCCCTGTACCTCAGTGTCTGAGTCCTGACTGGAGGAGACATCTTGTTTAGCACATCCTAGTTGCTCACTTTCCTATAAGGAAGTTCTTCTATTGCTTAATTTAGGTGCTTTTTATACAATGGAATCTTCTTTTTGCATCTATCTTCAGAGCAAGTGGAGAAATGGGTTACTTTTTAGCTTTCTGACTCTTCTCCAGCCCGCAACGCATTCTTAGAAATGGTCCTTAAGGACTTGAAAATTGTTGTGACCTGGGAATTAGAAAGCCCTTTTCATATTTATATGCTACCAAGGCTTCCTTCAGTCCAGATTGGTAGTTTTCCACTTTACCCTAATCATCTTCACATTATCTGTTTCTGTCCCTGTTCTCAGTTCACTTTGGGGTGGGGGGAGGGATTTAAAGACAGAAACTTAAAAATAGCTAACATTCCCACTTTCTTAGTCTTTGTTAACAGGTTCTAGGGACAATGTCATCTTTTTTTGTCCTCGATTCCTGTTCCTGATTCTAAAGAGTAACACCCGGACTGGCTGGCCTAGAGCTGATCTTGAAGGGTACAGCTTTGTGAGAAGGTGATAGGGAACTCAAAAAGATGTTCTGGACATTACCCAATGATGCTTGCAAAGAATTATGAATATATTTAGTGGTATTTCCACTCTGATTAGAAAGTGAAGAAGAGGCATCTGTCCTCCCTGGGTGATGTTTCTTATCAGCTCTGGGCAGCAGAGCAAGGTTGTCACTGATGAGGCCTGAAAAGAGGCAAGATCAAATTAGCATCTATACCAGCCACACTCAGACATGCCTGCCAAAATACACACTCCACCAAAACACCCACACATCACAAAAGGATGTTCTTCAACATATACTAAGTACATGTTAACATCTGCAAACATATATCCACATTCCCTCCTATCCACAAACATCATACACATTTAAGTATGTACACTCAAATATATATATACTGCCCTCCTACCCACACTGATACACACATACACACACACATACACATGCACACTCACACACAGACCTAGTAAAACTACGCACTGCACAGTGTAGGAGTGAGGTGATGTCATCTTCCTAGAATATTGCAGCCCAGACTCTGCTGGCAGATCATCTTTATTCAACCTCAGGTTTCAACATGTGGTCAGGAAACTGGGAGGTAGCCTTGACAACCAAGCCAAGACCCTGCAGGCCCAGCAGGATGCTGAGCAAGACAGTCGCATACAATGTTCTGGTTGCTCCTGACTGGGGAGTAGAGAGCAAGGCATGTGTGATGACTCCACAGACAAGGCCAGGGATGAGACCTGAGGAGAGGGACCCAGTTCTGGTGGGGATTTGGTCTGAAGAGGGCAGTTTGGGATGTTGTGGGTCACTCTAGAGGGGCCACACAGGTAGGCTGTGCAAGTGGGTGAGATGGGCATCCAGGACCAAGGGAGCCAGTGGGTAGGGGTCACATGGTACAGAAGAAGTTTCTGATCCAGTTGAGGCATAAACTGGCATCCACACCCACCTCCACCACTACCTGCCCACTTGGCAGTAGGTAGAGCCACAGGTCAGCACAGTGTTAGGACATTTAATGTTCAAAATTGAACTCAAGGCCCTTCGGGGGAGGGGAAGACATCAGTGAGGAGGAAGAGGAGCAGGAAGAAGAGGAGAAGAGGGAGGGAGGGACACACTGTCCTTATCCTGATGCTTGAACTATGCCTTGGCTATACCAAGGAAACGGAGGTGGCAGGCAACAGAAGAAGAAGTGAAATCTGGACTTTAGAGCTTCTAAGAACAATGGTCTTAGCAGTTTAAGGACAGTTTCAGCAAATTCCAAAAGTAATTTGGATTATTATAATGTATTGGGTTGGCCAAAAAGTTTGTTCTGGTTTTTCCATAAGATGGTACAGAAAAACCCGAATGAACTTTTTGGCCAACCCAATATTTGGCCTTAAAAGAAACTGATTGAGAATCTAAATCCTGAGTTGGGTTCAACTACACTGTAGAGTAACTTGGAAACTTTGAATGTTGGATACATTAAACTCCCTCTCCCTAGGCTTGTGTGTAGAAAGAAGAGAGGATGAGAAAGTAGGTGAAGTGCTTTCTGGTTCTTATTATCATCGCCCTCTACAAAGTGCAGGAACTAACCACCAGTGATGAGACTAAGACACTTCCTAGGTAATGGGGGAATGTGGGGGATAAGACCTTGCTACTGTCCCAAAATGAAGACTGTTTCCCTCCAGTTCATTGCATCATCATCTAGAACAGCTCTGTGGGTTGAGGTGGGACCAGCAGCCATTGTAATAGCACAGGGATTCCATGGTCTAATGAAAAGGGCATATTTGAAGTCAGCAGATCTGGTGCCAGTCCTGGCTCTATTAAGAACTAGCTATGTGACCTGGTGAGTGATACGAGAACCTACATAAAGATAGAGTTCTATTTCCTAAGGCAAAAAACAGGTGATGATCTGTCACAAGACTTTTTTCCCATCAATTATGGACTAAAGCAAGGCCCAGAACACCAGACCCCTGTCAACAGCATACCCAGGAAGATGTTAAGTATTTTCAGATTTTGGTGCTAAACCACCCTGAACACCTGCCTATACCTTGACCTGTTTCCCTGGCCTCCTTGGTGGTTGACCTTGGTCAATTCTGGTCTTGCTGACACCTGATCTTTTTGTTTGATGCACTCTAGGTTATCTTGTCCTAGCCCTGTTTCCAGTAACAATTGTTTCCCCCTCAATGAGCAGAGGTCTCATCTGGCCTGATCCAGCTTCAGGGAGGAGGCAGTGAAGAAGCCATCTAAGAGATGTGTTCAATGCCAAAATACTAGAATTCCAGGGCATTTTAATGAGCTATATGAAGCAATGGAGCAGAATATTTGAAACCTGAACTGTCCTGGAAATGCAGGACATATGAGCATAGTAACCTGTTTTCAAGCAGTCTGCAAACAAGATGTCAACCTCTAAAAAGATCACTAAGAATATCAAACAACAGATTATAAATGCCAAATGAATGGTATGGATAATATTAATTCTGTAGTGAGAGAATGGTCAGCACAGGTTTTCAAGGTGGAGGACCAAGCTTAAGCGTTCAGGAGTGTGAGGGATTGGGAAAGATGGAAAGGAGGCAGTGAGGTATCCAAGAGATAATGGCATGAGCCATGGTGCAGCAATGCCAGGCACATATAGGCATACATGGAATGGGGACCATATTACAGGGCAGGGATAGGGATCATAGGCAAATGTTGAGGGCTCTGGGATGCAGAGCTGCTCTGATGCTTAGAGAACAGTGAGGAGAGTCACCTTGGAGCACAAAGTGGCAGAAACCTAAAAAGAAAGATGGGGCCAAATTATGAAAGGTCTTAACTATTAGGCAAAGGAGTCCATACTTAATGCAGTAGACAAATGGAGGGTGTCTCAGAATGATCTGAGCAAAAGAAGAGCAAGTGAGTGCAGAACTTCAGGAAGGTAAGTCTGCTAACAGTGGGAAGGGTGATTTGGGGATTGGATTTGACAGAGTCTACTGCAACCATCTCGATATGAAGAAGTAACAGGTCTTGAGACTGGATCTAAGGAGCAAAGTACAAGGTGAAGCCAAAAGTGAGTCTGAGTTTTCTGGGTAGAGTGACTGGGAACCGATGGTATCTGATAGAAATGGAGATCAGGAAGGAAGCTGGCCTTGGAGAAGACAGTGGGCTTAGACTGACACTGATGTGGTGGCTGGACATCCGAGGGGAGAGACAGAGCAGGTAGGAGGGGCGGGATGAGAGATGTGGACAGACTACGCAGATAAGAAAGTCAGTAGTAAAAAAGTAAACATCAAAATGGACAACATGAATAGAATCTCTCTAAGGAAAGAAAGTGGAGAGAAAAGGAAGAGTGAGTGGACATAGTGAGGGAACGGGGACAGGAAGAGATCCAGGGAAGACACAGCCGGGGAAGGAGGCAGAGAAACCTGGGGTCAAGGAAAAAGAGGGGAGACTGCCTCCAGGAAAAGGTGGTCAAGGAAAATAAGAATTTACAGAGGCCACTGGGTTTGATTCATTTAACATATATGTATGAGGCACCTATGTATGCTGGACCCTGGGATATTGATTAGGAGTTATCCCCATTCAACAGACCTCTAGGAGTGCCTGTGATGCTGCCACGTTCTGAGCCTGGTTCCCCGTGTGGAAGAGGAAGACTGAAAAGTTTTGCAACACTCCCTCCACCCCTACCCACCCAGCAGTAGGTAAGACTCGGATGGTTCTAGGCAAGAGAAAAAGCATTGCTGTAGAAGAGCATAACTTGTTGGGGAAGTTGGTGTTATCGTGGAAGTAAATAGAATACTTAGTCTCCATTTCCGGAGAGCTAAGAGGAACCCATTCCGACTAGTTAGGAGACGCGTCAAAGCTGTAAAATGGGTGAGTTCTGACAGGGTGTGGTTGAAAGTGGGGGAGTCAGAAAAGGCGACCTCCTGGGAGAGGTGGTGTCAACGAAGGCTTCTTGTTGGAGGTGTTCTTTAAACTGTCTGGAAGAATGGGAGAATAGGAGAGGTCAGAGAATCCCCAGCTTGAAGCGCCACTCTCCTTTCCAGAGAGCCTTCGCGTCCCCCACCCCTTTCTCCTCCCGCCTCCCTCAGCCTGCAAGCCCAGCTACGGTTCCCAGCACTGACGTCAGCGGGCGATGACCTCAGCGCAGAGGAGGCAGCGGAGGGTGGGGGCGGGACTGAGACCTATGGCGCGCGGGGCGGGGCGGACGCCAGGCTCCGCCCCTATCCGCTGGCTGCGGCCAATGGACTCCGCCGCCGGCTCCTCCGGCTCTCGCAACAGTATGAAAGGCGCATAGCAGGTACAGTCCGGGCAAAGCCCTCGCGACTGGCGAGCGAGCAGAGGCTTACGGTTCGGCACGTCCCATCGGAGAACTCTCACTGACCCCCAGCCTCCGCCACCGCTCACCGAGTTGCACACGACATGAGCCAGGTCAGCTGGACCGGGAAGAGAACAGACATGCTCCCGGAGATCGCCGCAGCTGTGGGTTTCCTCTCCAGCCTTCTGAGGACCCGGGGCTGCGTGAACGAGCAGCGACTTCAGGTTTTCAGCGGGGCTCTCCAGGAAGCCCTGATGGGTGAGCACATTGCAGAGGGTCCTGGCGCCCGTCAAACCCTGCCACCGGGGCTCGGCCCCCCACCCTGCCTGAGGCGTCTTTCCTCTCCACTTAGGGCAGGGCTCCCCACTCGAGCAGCTCCGGGACTCGGTTTCCTTCCAGCTCCCGGGGCGGCCTGCAGTCTCCTCCCCCCACCCCCACATCCCCACCTTCCACCCATTCCTCTGGGTCCTGTCTCTCCTCCTCGGCCCTGCTCTCGGGTCTCGGTCCGCGGTTGTTCTGGTTGGGCGCTCCCCTCCAAGCTGTCGCGGGCGCAAACACTAGTCCTGAGTGCGATCCCGAGTCCCCGGCTTATGCCCCGGAAGGGGGGTACCTGCGGGTCTGAGTGCGAGCTCATCTCCCTCACTGGACTCTGAGACCCTGCAGGCAACAAAGCCCGACCGGCCGGGGGGTCCTTATGGAACAAGCAGGCGCAATTGAACCTTCTCAACAACTTGGGAGTCCCAGCCGTGGTTCTTCCGGCCGCGCGGGGCTGCGCTGAGCCTGCGTCTGCTGTTGACTCAGTCAAAGTTGGAATCCGGGCCCCCTTTGTATTTTCTCCCCCTCCCCCCCACCCTTAGCCATCTGCCACCTATTATGGTACAGAGAGAGCCTTGTACGTAGTAACTGCGCTCTGCGGGCGTGTGTCGGGGTTGGGGGCGGTGCGACGTGAGACGGAGGAGGTTGACAAGATACAGGCAGCCGCTGGCTGGGGAGAGACCCATCTCCCAGCTGTTTCTAGCGGGTTGGCCGGCGGTCTTGGGCAGCAATAGCCATCTCTGAACGTGCCCACACAGATCCTGCCTTCTGAGGAACAACGTATGTTTCATCCAAACATCCCGGTTTTGCCTCCCTTACCCGCTGAGACAAGCCTCTGACTTTTCAAGGCAGAGGGAACCACTGAGGCACAGGGTGGGAGACATGATGACTTGCTGTGGGTCCGACAATGATGGCAGCCTTCTTGGCCTTGAAACTTCAGCTCATAGGTCCCCAGAGGCCCTGCCTGGACATGCCAGCCCCAGTCACACCCCTCCTCCTTAAACTGGGGATGTGCCAAAGGCAATATACTGGCTACAGAGGATTGACCCAGAGCTCTGGGACGCCCTCCCAATACACATAAACCCTTGTCCTGGAAGGAGGGGTTTTTCCAGATCCCATAATTTTTTTTCTGCTACAGTGTCGGGAGGGTTTCAGGAGGGTCCTGAAACTCATGAGAAACCATGTTGCTTACTTAAAATCACTAGGTCCCTTCCTCTCCTATCCCATCACCCCTACCCCCCTTGTGGTAGCATCCATGGCCCAGCTGCTCTAACCAGTGCATATCCCCCTTGTCCTGTCTCCACAGAGCACTACAAACACCACTGGTTTCCTGAAAAACCATCCAAGGGCTCTGGCTACCGCTGCATCCGAATCAACCACAAAATGGACCCCATCATCAGTAAAGTGGCTAGCCAGATCGGACTCAGCCAGCCTCAGCTGCACCGGTTGCTGCCCAGTGAGCTGACCCTGTGGGTGGACCCCTACGAGGTGTCCTACCGCATTGGGGAGGATGGCTCTATCTGCGTCCTGTACGAGGAGGCCCCGGTGGCCACCTCCTATGGGCTCCTCACCTGCAAGAACCAAATGATGCTGGGCAGGAGCAGCCCCTCAAAGAACTACGTCATGGCAGTCTCCAGTTAGATCCCCCGCCGCCCCACCTGGCACTCTGCTGTACTCATTCTGCTGTGACAACAGGCCACTGCATACCTCTACCTGGGGAATTGTATTTTAAGTGAAGAGCTATTTATATATATATATTATTTTTTTTAAGAAAAGGGGGGAAAAAAACCAAAAGATTTTTTTAAGAAAAAAATCCTTGAAGGGAGCTGCTTGGAAGTGGCCTCCCCAGGTGCCTTTGGAGAGAATTGTTGTGTGCTTGAGTCTGGGAGCCAGTGTCTGGAATGGGAGAGGGGAATGGTCAGGGAGGGCATGGATCTGGCCAAAGTGAGGTGGGAGAAGCTTGGCTAGCAACCCAGGAAGATGTGAGAGGGAGCAAGCAAGGTTAGTAACTGTGAATGAGAGAGGTCAGGATCTGCCCTGGGGAGAGAAGAGAGGCTGAGTTCAAACCTCTCACCCAGGACACCTGCATCCCTGGCCCCTCTCTTAATCTTACTCAGGGGCATTCAAGCCTGGACTTAAATCATACTATATTGCCTAATCTTCTCTTTCAATTTTTGATGAGATCCTAGGCAGAGAGTGAAAAGACCTCTCCTGATTCCTTCTGTCCTGAGCAGCTTTTCTTGAAATCATGACTTGTTTCTAATTCTATTCTCAGGGGGCTGTAGGTGTTGCTTCCCACCAAGAATATAAAGCTTTTTGTTTTGGGAGTCAGGGGAGTGAGGCAGGGGTTGAGGGTTATTGGAGTTGGGACAGAAGGCACTCTGCACAAAACCTTTGCCTTGCTATGAGCTGCTCTGTGTGTGAGTATGTGTGGCAAATACCTTGGGGTTGATTTGCAGTGGAATTTTGGGACCCAAAGAGTATCCACTGGGATGTTTTTTGGCCAAAACCCTTCTTTTTGTAACCAGACGGAAGTCCTCATGATGCTGCCATTATCCCTTTGAGAGGTGGCTCAAAAGCTACAGGAAACTTCAAGTCCTTGAATACTGCCTTCTTTTTAAAAGCACAACACTCCTCTCTAACTGCCCCCCCCCCGGGCCTCCCCGCCGCTCCTCTCCCCTTCTGGTTGGGTCATGGAGCTCCCTATTTTCTAGGACAAGAGTTCTCAGTCACTGTGCAATATGGCCTCCTGGGTCACAGGAGGATCTGGAGGAGGATCTGGCTCTCACAACCACCTGGTGCCCTGGTGGGCTTAAGGAACCATTTCTCCCTCTGTCCTCAGGACTATGGCTGGATGCTTAGCCTTGTAGATATTCCTTGGCTGAATGGGAGAATGCCCCAAGTTCTGCAGGACTACTTGGTATTCTTGTAGGGCTGACACTAAAAGCCAAACCTTGGGCATTGTTTTTTCTCCCTGGTGCTCAGAGCACCTGTGGGAGAGGCTACTGTCTCTCTCAGTACAATCCAAATTTGTCTATAGACTTGTGCAATATTTACTGTTACTGTTGGAGAAAAATGGAAAATTACACAGGGAAGAAATCGCCTTCCTTCAGTTTCTCGGTGACATTAGTGAGGGATCCTCAGAAGGCCTTGAGTTTCCCAAACCCGAATCACCTTAAGAAGGATGTAGCTAGAACATCTGGTCAACCTGGCTACCCTCCTGCTGTTGCCTTTAGTGAGGAAACTCTCTCCCCACTGCCAGTCCCCTTTCCTGGATTTCTTAAATACTCAATTCTGACTCAAGGGTGCTAGTTACCAAACACTCCCCTACCCATTCCTGCCAGTACTGCCTCTTCAACTTTCCAGATCCCGAGCTACCTTCCCAGATCCTTTTTCCAGTCCTTATTCCTTTAAAGTTAACTTCAGGCCAGTAGACCCAAGAGCTCATTTTCTGGTCTGTGGGTTGAAACAAAGCTGTGAATCACTGCAGATTGTTGTTGCATCTTGTCTGCAAACAGGTCCCTGCCTTTTTATAAGCTGCCTCATGGTCTCATTCTTAATCTTTTCTCTCTTCTTTATCACGTTCACTTTAAAAACAACAAAACACACAGAGCTGGACTGTTGAGCAGGCCTGTCTCTCCCGTTAAGTAAAAAATAAATAGTACATTTGTAAGCTATTCTGACAGAAAAGACAAAGGTTACTAGTTGTATAATAGTGTTTTTATATGGAAGAATGTACAGCTTTATGGACAAATGGACACTTTTTTTTGGTTTCTTTAATAAAAATGTAGCAGATGAAGTCGTGTGGTATAGAGAAGAAAAAATTCCCACATCACTAATTTGCATTTCCCTCAAGCAAATCCTTTGTGTCTCATAGTATTTCTCTTCAGTTGGATTCAGAAGACCTATCGCATAGGTGGTAGGGACATTTCCAAGCACCCCCTCTTTCCTGGGAGATAGCTCCTTACTTCCCTTCTTTAATGCATATTCTAACTTCCCTGTGAAAATGCTAGATGGGCTAGTGTTCTAGTCTGAGCATTCCTCAGTCTAGCCAGGGCTCATCTTATGCATCCTGTTCTTGCTCTGCCTTACTCATTAGTTCATTCTGCAAGCATTTATTGTATGTGCTAGGTACTAAAATTATTAAAAATGATTAAGACTAACAGCCTGCTCACAGACTGGGATGGTAAACAGAGGACACTGAACCCCTTTCCAGGTTGGGGCAGAATTTTTTGAAATTCCTGGTCAAGCTCTCTTGTCATCTTTGGGGCTCCCATTTGGCAACCACCATTCTTATTATACAAGAGCAATTGGGCCTCAGGATACAGGCACTGGAACTGAACATGTGACAGAAGGCCAATGTTACCAGTTAGCTAAAAAGGAGCTACTTCTGACAGCAAACACCAAGAGCATAGGTTTGTTACCCATTTATAACTCTGGCTATGTAGATAGGATCTATGCAAGGACATAGAAACAGCCTTTCTCATCCCTGACTCTTGGGTTCTACCCATGAGGTTTTGAAACAGGCTTCCCCACCCCCACTTCACTTGCTAGCTCCACAGTTTGCACTAAGGTCACAAGTACATTTTTGACCTGGGCTATCTTTTTTCTTGGCTGTAAGTGGACTATACTTAAACTAAATTTTAAACGTGTTGTCTCATGAGCAGTGGCACCACCCCACACACACACACACTTCATTTCATACCTCCATGACCCTCATCAACAAACATGCAGTTTGACCTAGGTGTCCTAGGTGGGAGGTAGGCCTGGGAGGCTTTGTGTGACATACTGGGAGGGTAGGTGAGCCAGGAGATGGGGGTCAGGGAAGCTAGCTTATCTGTATCACAAATAGAATTGGTTAGGGACCCACTTGTGTCAAGGAGTTGTTTAAAAGAATGGTCCCATTTTCATGTCTAGCTTCTAACACAAATGTCCTAGGTACTCATTTGTTAAGGACCTACCTAGGTTCTTAATCAATGAGGTTAGGGTCGAATTTTTGCCCATCCTGGTGTACTCTTCTCTTATTCAGTACAAAATCAGCATCTATCTTCTTGTTTGCTAACAGGCTTCTCTCATGAAGGATATTTTATTGTTTAGTCGAAGGCCTGAAATTCAGGGAGGGTTGTCTGGAGGCTAAGGGGACACCATCACCCACCTCTGTTTCCAAGCCAGGTAAACCACAGAATGGCAGATTGATCTTGAGGTTGCTCATGGCTCTAGGTAGAACTAATAGTCCCTCAATTTAAATAAGAGGGTTCTGTGATCAAGCAGTTTGTTATTTACTTTAGATCTGACCAATGTCAATAGGAGTGGAGAGTACCCCTTAGCCAGGTGAGGGAACAGGGGCTGTAGACGGGAATTGCTTGAGGAATTGCAGTTGGTGGCTTTTATGTGTTCAGGGACCGGGCGTTGGTTGGTCCATTTTGCTCCCAGCTTCCCCACTTGGTAAACAGTGCCAGCCTGGGAGACCTGTGCTTGGTCAGCTGTTTCTGGATGATAAGCACCACCCCAAAGAGTGTAGACAAGGCCCTGGGAGCTGCAGATTAAGAGCCCATCCTGGCTCCTGATAAGGAGGTTTGGGTGGGGAAGTCCTTGATGCTGCAACAAACGAGCCCCAGGGGGAAGAAACCCACTTCTGTGAGGCTGACATCTGCTCCTCGAGTAGCCTGTGGTCCGGAAAGATAGTGAGGACTCCTGGCTTCCGGGCCAGTGCTGGCACCCGGCCCAACAAAGAGTGGTGCAATTGAAAGAGTTCTGGGCTGGGTGGGGGCAGGGGGTAGAATCTATGGGCTGTGGTCCAGGTTCTTCTTCCTAACTAGCTATGTGAGTTCGTATAAACCCCTAAAGTTTCCTGTCTCAGAAATTAGGGGGTGGATTAGATGAACTCTGTTCCTTTCTTCAGCTTGTGGTTCTAAATCATCTCCATTATCCTAGCAATTACTGGAGGGCAAATTAGCACAATTATTATCATATTTTCAATTAGTTGAACTAAAAGTTCATTTGGGCTGGGAAGTGAAGTCAGTAATAATCTTCCCTTGTTTGGATCAGACTCCTGCCTGATAAGGTTTCAAGTTCCAGGTCTAGTGAGACAGTGCTGCAAAGAGGTCAGGAGCTCAGGCCCTGGTGTCAGGCTGCCTGGAGGTCTAATCTCAGCTCTACCACCTACCTACTGGCTGTGAAACCTGGGGCAGATTACTTCACCAGGCCTCCATTTCCCCATTTGTAAAATGGGATTAAGAATAGAACCTATCTCAAAATGGTATGAGGATTAAATGAGATCCATATTCTACTTAGAATAGTGCTTTGCACATTTAAGTACTAAATAAATGAGAATTGTAGTTTTAAGTAGAAATTAACCTCATCTCTTCATGGGCTCTGAACTTGTCCTGAGACGGATAAGGACACTCTGACATTCTGATAACTGGAAGGAAACCATTATTAAATTAAAGTTCCTACTAGGGCCTCCAAGAGCAGCTACAGTTAACACCAAGAAGCCTCTATAAGTACCTGATAAATGAATGAATGAACTGATGTCTGACCTTTGTCATTCTTGCTGAAATGGACAGTATCCTTTCCAGACATCTGATTTCATTGACCACTGAGCAGTTTTGACCTGTTGGCTTCATGTTCTGCTTGTGGAGATTAACCAAACCGGCTACGTGCTCATTCACACACCAAGTGGGTGGGGAAAGGGATTTTCCAGTAACAACTTTGCTTACCTCCATCCTGCCCATCTGTGGAATCACACCCATCTGTTCTCCCTTCCCAGAAGAGAGAGAAATGGGGAGGTTGAGAAGGGGAAGGGTGATGAGTTCTGGCCTTCTCTTTGCACCATTTCTTTGCAGAGCTGGCCAAAAAAAAAACAAAAAAAAACAACCATTTGAGCTTAGTCTAAAAGGCTACCAGGGCCCTGGATAACAATGATCTTATACAAACAAGTGTACCCCAGATGTGCAGCCAGTCATTTCCCTTGGATTGAGAGAAGCCTGGTTCTGTGAGCTCCCACCAGCTCCAAGACATTTTGTTCCCAGCTGAAGCCTGGCTCTTCCACTCCCCACCCTCATTGCCATAAACAAGGGCGGCCTTAATTCAACCCTGGTTCAGTAAACCTGACAGGCTGCCCAGAGCACATCAGGTAAGAGGAGGTTATAGCTGGGCAGGTTGGACCAAGGGCTACTTTATATACCAGCAGGGAGGGCCCCTTTAAAATTTGGTGGGTAGCAAGGGTGAGGGTAAGGCCAGACAGTCAATGAATGAGGATAGCTGGACAGAGGCCACAGTGAACTTGGAGAGCCAGCTCAAGCCTTGTCAGAAAAAGACCCCACTCGTTAGCTCTATACCAGATATTGTAATTTTTCAAGAGAAACCTGAAATGTAGACTTCTATTTGACATCTCCCTAAATTCTAATGATGGCAACTATTTTTTTTAAAGTGTTAAGCTATTTTTTTAAAGTGCATATCAGCCTAGGCTGCCAGTTTGTGACCTATAATGCCCCTAGGAGTGGGGATGTAGAAGTTTCTGACCCCATCCCCCATACTAACAGTGAGGCTTTGCATTGAGGACATCAGTGGCTGGCTGTCACCATGGCTATGATCTTTAAGAAGGAACATCCCTAATAGAACCAAGGGCACACCTGGGGCCTCTTCCCCTTCCAAGGACTGGACTAGAAGCAGCTCTCCCTTCCCTCAACTGGTGTCCATTAACCTGTGCCTGGGACTGTGGCCTCTGGACCTTTACTCAGGGATGCTCTGCCCCTCTCCTACTCACCCACTTGATCTGGTTAACTCTTGCCTCTCAAGATTTAGACCATCTCTTCCAGGCAACTTTTCTGTGACATTTCCCCTTCCCAGTCTGGGACATGTGTTCCCATGTTAGTTCTTTCCTCTGCCCTAGTCCTTATAACCCTGAGTTTACAGCTAGAATGTAGGCCAGGGACCTTATCTGAGTAGTGTTTGGTGCTTAGTGGGTGTTAGTAAATATTGGTTGAATGAATGAATGTCAAAGTGGCCAAGAGTAGAGGCTAGTGGATGAAAGAGATTTAGATCAGCGATGGGAGGAAAAACTCAAGTCCATTCAGGGTCGGCCATGATGGGTCCCAGCTCAAAATACCAACCTGTGATTGCACCTTCTTAAAAAAAAAAAAACCAATCCTTTGACTCTAGCAGGCTCTTAGGTCTTTAAGCACCTGCCATTGAAATGTAAATGTCACTTAAAGAGGGGTGCACACACTTTAAGTCATAATATGGGAGAGCCTTAGTTAACAATTAACTCCCTAAATGGGTTTACCCAGAAGGTAATCACCTGGAGAAGAAAAGCCTGGGCTGCCATCAGGAAGGAATTCCAAGGTGGCAGGAGAGAGAATAGACTCCACAGCTCCTGAACACTGATGCTGTCTACAGAAATTCTCTTCCCAATGTCTGCTTGTGAAGCCAGCTGTGGGGTGGTGGAAATAACTCTAGGTTTAGGAGTTGGGAAATAGGGGCCCTAGCTTCAGGTCTGAAAATAACTAGTAATAGATGTCTTTGACAATTTAGACTGGTCATTTTCGCCTTCTGAGTCTTGGTTTTCTCATCCGTAAAATGAGTCACTTATGCTAAATCACCTCTCACCATTCCATTTCCATTTCCAGATGGAACAGGAAAATCTCTGATTCTTCTGTCCCATTTAGGCCAGCACAGAGTCCTAGTCGGGCTCCTGTCACACTTGAAATAAAACAACAGCCTTCTACCTGCTCTACTACCTGGCCTGGCCAGCAGCCCGGGGCAAGTGCAAACTATTTTCGTCGTGCCATTCCCTTCCTGCTGCCTTTCTTTGTCATTCTGAATCCCTAAGATGGGAATATAAGGCTCTCCCAGTCTTTCCAACCTCAAATACTCTGTGCAATGGCCTATCTGCACCAGGACCCCTCACCTTGTCAATTCTTACCTGCTCACCTTTCCTTGCCGCCATGTCCACATTTGCAAGTTTCTCTACTCTGACAATTATCACGGCCCAAAACTGCTTGTAAAAGACTTTGACACACTTTCTTCTAGGATATGAGCACTTACCATGTGCTGAGCACCCACAATTGCCAGATACTCTGCCTGGTGCCTTACACACAGAATGTTTCTTGTAATGTCCACAGCACACTGTGAAATATTGTTACCTCAAGTTCACAGATGAAGAAAGCAAAGCACCAGTAACTAGAGGGGGAGGTAGTGGAAACAAGTTTAAAATCTATGTGATTCTTGGGACTTCCCTGGTGGTCCAGTGGTTGAGAATCCATCTTGCAATGCAGGGGACACTGGTTCGATCCCTGGTCAGGGAACTAAGATCCCATGTGCCACGGGGCAACTAAGCCCATGCGCTGCAACTACTGCGCTCTGGAGTCTGCATGCCACAGCTAGAGAGAAGCCCGTGTGCCGCAATGAAGAACCCACGCGCTACAACGAAAGATCCCTTGTGCTGCAAGTAAGACCTGATGCAGCCAATAAATAAAGCTTTAAAAAACAAAAACAAAAAAACCTATGTGACTCTCTAGAGTTTTTTCCTTCACCTGTTGCCTCTTCAGGATACTTTTCCTGAATAATCCTGCTAGTCCTCTTTAAAAACATTCTTACCTCAGGGCTTTTCAATATTTGTACATATGGTTTAAAACTGCTTGCACTTTTATAACACATTTCTTACTCCAGAGCCTCTTAATGATATATATACATGTCATTTATTACTGTTTACACTTTCATAACAAAGAGTCAGCACATCTTCATGTTTTGCTTTTGGTTGAGGTCTGGTGGCTTTGCAAGCTTGCATCCCCTCTCCAACTGTTACCGTATACACCTCCATAGGAGGAACCATTGTGTTCTATTTCTTTTTATACCCCCATGTGCCATCCACAACTTGGCATGAGACAGTCTTAGTACACTGAGTACACTGGCAGTTGAATGAAAGGATGTGCCCACAGGTGACTGTGGGGTAAGTGCCCTCTTCTCACTGCCCTCTTCTAATCCTCCTTCCCACTCAGGACCTAGAAAGGAAATTGCCCACTTTGGGAGTTTCCTAAGAGGGGGTGAGGGAGCCCTGTGAGCTGAGTCCCCCTGCAGATATCACAGTTCCCAGCACATGGTCTACACACCAGCAAATTTGTTCTTAGGTGGATGCTGATGGTAGGACTTCACTTGATCTTTTCAGTTAAATCTGTTCCACACAACTGGAACCACAACAACTTGAAATAATAAGCAATAAGTAGGCAGATATGGATGCAGATCTAGATAAATAAGTTTGGAAATAAATGGAGACTTACTGTTGGAAAAATGCTTTCACATAACATAGACTGATGCATCATTTAAGGATTCTGTCTTCACGCTTATACCATGGGTTTAAATTTACATGGTCTGAAGAGGATTAAACTTTCTGGCTGAGAGTGAGGAGGCCACGGAAGGAAGGAGAGGGGCAGAGGCACAAGCCCTCTCAGAAGTCTTTCCTTTATGAGTATTCTTGTCCTGGCTCTAGGAAAGCTGGTGCTGGAGGGGGATGATCCCTTTCCTCTGTGTGTGTGTGGTTGGGTGGTGGGGGAGTGACAGTGCATTGGAGCAACTCAGCTGTTAGTCGGCCGCTGGTGGGTACCAGAGAAGTGCAATTAAGCAGCCGAGCCCCTCCCCCAGCTCCTCACTGGCCTAACTAATCCTGAAAGCCCTTTCTTCTCCTGGGCAGAGCATCCCCTTGCCAGCTGCTCATTCCTCCAGGTGTTTCCTGTAGCTCTTTGTTTGCTGGCTGGGTGGCTGAGGGCAGCGAGAGGGAGTCTGTTTTGGCTTCCTGTTAACCAATGGCAGCCAGTGTGGGGGTAGGTCTGGAGCTCCTGTATCTGGGGAGAACTGACCACAAACAGCAGCTGCCTCCTGATACCTGCCTTTCTGAGAGTGTATAAACAGTACTGGGCCCAAAGAGGAAGAAGGCTTTCTCAGCAGAGCAGGGCAGGGGCTTCAGTTGGGTCAGAACAGAGGGTCATTTCACAAGTGAAATGTCTAGAAGCTTCCCACCTTAATTCCCCTTTCCCCAGGGCAGAGGGTCAAGGTCTAAAGTGTGAGTCACCACAGGGACCTCAGGACAAAGGCCTGGTTGCCCTGGACTCTAACGCCGACATGACAAGGGCTGGTGGTGCTGGGTCACCCTCCACCATTCACCTGCCATAAAGTGGAGTGCATTGCTTCTCAAGGCAAAGGCTGAGAGTGGAAGGGGCCATCTTAACAAAGCCTCTGTTTTCTTACCTCAGAGCTGAAGCGACTGTACACCCCATCTTCACCAAACCTACCCAACCCCAGACAGTTGGTGCAAAGACAAACGCTGTCTTGGGTTTCTCCCTGGCCACTCTTCCCAGGAAGGCAGGGTAGTATTTGCGGTTCAAGTTTCTCCATTTTAGTTGAAGTGATCCACTCATCTGGATGATTATTTTATTTATGTCTCCCTGGGAGGCTGTTGGCTCTGGGAGCTGGGCTGCATATCTTGATGCTACATTGTATCTCCAGTGCTTGCATAGGACCTGGCATACAGTAGGTTCTCAACAATATTGTAAATGAATGAATGGGAATGTTACCTCCTTAATCCTTTTCTGTCTTTGTGTTTGCAATGGGCTAACAGAATAACACAATAATAAATGGCACTAGTGAGCATTCACCATGTGTATAATATCATTAAATTCTCAGAGTAACTCCATGGGTTGATATTATTACCCTTAGACTATAGATGAAGAGACTAAGACTCAGGGAAGGTGAAGCAAATTACCTACAGGCGTACTGCTAGTAAGTGACAGGGTCGGGTCAAATCCAGGACTGGCTGAATAAACAGAGGGGGGAAAAAAAGAAATAAAAACTAAGGCAAAGCTGGATCCAGGGTTTCTTCTAATTCCCCCTGTCACCCTTAGCCCTCTGGTCTTCTGGATTCCAGGAACTTTTACACCAAGCCACAGTTCACACTGCAGATAGTCAAAAAAAGGTAAGAAGTCTGGAATCTCAATCTTACGTATATTTTATGTCCAAACTCAGATTGCCTGTCCTCTGAAATCCTGCCACTTATCCTAGCCTTGATTGATTTTATAACAGCCCTCTAAACTTTTATAGGAAGAAGTTGCTGTTCCCTTGCTTATTCATGTATATGATCTTTTATTTGTGTATGTCTTCCTTGAATTTCTTTTTTGTTTATGTGTCATATTTCAATTTGAAGGTTCTAGAGATCACCTCTGGTATTTCTTAATACCCACTGTAGCTTCTGGGTTTAATGCAGTACCTGGGTATGAAACTGAGAGCAAGAAGGACTGGGGAACCAAGTAGTCTAGTCTATACATTTCAGTGGACTCCCCCCAACCCCATAGGGCTCTCTCTCTCTATCTCTCCTTTGTCCTTTGCCTCTTTCCGGATGGAGAAATCCTGATCCAATAGAGACCAACCAGCCAGATGGATTGCTTCATCCTCAGCTGCTGACTTCCCAGCTCTTGTGCAAAACACAGGAACTCCTTGTGCTCATTGTGACCCACTTCCTTTCTTACTGGGACCTGCTCAGGGTGGAGGCTTAGGTCTCAGTGGCTTCTCTTGTTTTTGCAAAAGGAAAATAATCTCCCGGTCATAGTCGCCAATAGGCTTTTCCCATGACTTTTCCCATGGCACCCCCCAGGGGGGAGAGAAAAGAAAGGAACACTGTGTCCTGAGATGAGCTTCAAAGATACCCAGGAGGGCGGAACACGATGTAAAACCACTTGTTAAGATTATAGTGTTATTTGAATATGAGGGATTGAAGTGGGTCAATGCAGGTCTTGGAGTCCAGGGTCTATATCTGGGCTCTAGCACAGATCAAGCTGCACATGCAGCTTGAAGGACATTTTTATGGTTTTGAGTTTTCAGTTTGGCAGGCAGGCAATGTGTCCTGGAGTAAGGGCTCTCTTATGTCCAGAGATGGGTCCTTGTGAGAAGCACAGTGTGGGGGGGTGGGCAGAGGCGAGAGTTTTTGTCCTCAGTGTGTTGTCAGTCCAAAGATGTTGATGGGATAATCATAAATGCCAGTATATAAAACACTGATATGTGATTAAATACAAATTAATGGAACTACATAGAATGATACATTCTACATAAATAAGTGCTTAGACAGTTGCTAGACAAATGGAAATGATTAGAGATGGGTGAGGTTGGCTCAAGCAAGGATCGGGAAAGAGAGATGTTTTGAGAAATGCCTTTATTATCTTGTGCCCAAACAGCTCTGAGCACAGGCACCTTGGCCAACTCAAACAACAGGAGGCCCGGTGGGTGGGTGGAGGAGCAAGGCATGGAGCCATGTAGGAGGAGAGTGGTGAGCTCTGTTCCCTAAGCTCTGAGCGACTCTGCCCACTCCCACCCCTCACCCCTCACCCCCAGCACCACAGCTCAGTTCTTCTGCAGAAAGAGCAACCAGGGGCATTCAGCCCAGAAGAATGCAGACCTGTGGCCTCAGAATCATAACTTTGCATATGCTATACCTTTTTACTGTTTTAAGACATAAGGAATGATTCCCTTTTATTCTGAATTAATCGAGATCTCTTAGCACCTTAACCTAGAGTTCCCATTAATCCTCCCAAAACAGACTGGACTGATGTTGGAGGGTGGAGGGAGAAGGAGACAAAAATCGGAGATTCAGGAGATTAGGGGGCCAGGGGAGTCTTCACCTCTACTCTTTAAAAAAGATCTTTGCATTGCCCTAGACCTTTCTGGTCTCAATTGCCTCATGAAATAATAGATGTGAAGCACTTTGAAAAATGTTTCAACACTCCACCTCCTGGGAGTTATGACTGTGGGGAAACTGAAAGTAAAGCCTCCATGGGGGACTTCCCTGGGGGACCAGTGGTTAAGACTCCATGCTTCCACTGCTGGGGGCACATGTTTGATCCCTGGTTGGAGAACTAAGATCCCACCAAAAAAAAAAAAAAGAAAAGAAAAGAAAAGAAAAGAAAACCTCCTATTTGCACAGCCTGTCCCGTTTATAGAGCACTGGATTGCACATCAGCTTACTCTCCACGATGCTGGGAGGTAGAGGTGGTGGGTGATTTTACCATTTATGAAGAAGAAACTGAGGCTCAGACAGGCTAGATGACTTTCCCAGAATTATACAGCAAGCAGATGTAAGCTGAGCATGGAAGCCAGGTCTCCTGATTCCTGGTCCATTTCTTTCCACCTAGCCTCTTAATGTTTGAAAGCACACATGGGTTATTTTGATAGAATCCTATTCTAGAACAACTCAAACGTCATTATTTAATGGCAGAGTGCCAGATCTCACTGTTCTCCGCCTGTTAGGTCTTGGATTTTTCTATTTAACGCTATTTTTTGAGAGGCAAAACAATGCCCAGTCAAGGGATTTTTACAGAACGAAAACCTTCAAAGCACAAAGCCCCAAGCTACCACAGTGTAGCATTGTTGCCCCAAATTGAGGTCTCCCTTCCCAGGGGTCCTGGCTCTGCACAGAGCTGGACAGAAGCCGAGGAGGAGTGTGGGGGCAGAGCCTCCCCAGAGGGGAACAGATGGGCAGGCTGGCCCCTGTGCCAGCACTTTGAACAACCCTTTTCTTTTCCAGCCAAACGTCCAACGTCATTCCCCTCTCACCTCCAGCTCCCAGGCAGCCTCCCCCTACCCCCATTCTGTCTTTGGGTGGGCTCTGAGGAGCTGATGGACTCTGGAGGGA
This sequence comes from Balaenoptera acutorostrata, assembly GCF_949987535.1. Classification (NCBI taxonomy): domain Eukaryota; kingdom Metazoa; phylum Chordata; class Mammalia; order Artiodactyla; family Balaenopteridae; genus Balaenoptera; species Balaenoptera acutorostrata. The sequence continues at coordinate 158,018,486 of NC_080064.1, forward strand.
TGGAGGCTGTTCTCCTTTATGATTGGCAGAAGGATGAAAGGAGGCTTGAAACTGGTGTGGGGCAACTGTTGCCATCTGTCTGGTGGGACGTCACCAGGGATGGTCTCACCCATTCACTCCTTCACGCAACCCTGGGCTCGGGCCTTTTGTTTGGTTGGCTAGGGGTGGGGTTGCTGTAGTGCAGTGGAGAGAGGTGGTGGGCGAGAGAAGCAGCTTCTTTGTGCCTGCATCAAACTTTCAGTAATTCACTAGGGTGATTTGCATGAGGAAGCTGCCTAAGCCCCAAAACACCGAAGTGATTGACAACCTCCAGCCCTCTCCCCTGATCACATCCCCCTCCCCCTCCCCCTTCGGCCAAACAGCTCCCCAGGGTTAGAGGGAGTGGCCCCAGCTCCTCTGCAGGGATGAGGAGCAGGAAAAGCTGCTCTGGCCCTCTCTGTCCACCCTCTGTCCCCATCCCTTTCGCAGTTGGAGGTGGGTCTGGTGTCTTCCTCCCTCCCCACCCCCATCAGTCCCTTACAGCTTTTTTCTTTTTGTTTGGTTTCTACGTACTAGGCTGGCAGGCAGAGGGGCCAAAGCAGGAGGAAAGGCCCATTAACCACCCAGCAGCTGAGCAGGAAAAAAAAAAAAGGAGCTGAATAGAGAAGACCAGGTTGGCAGCCCTCCAGCCCAGCTCCTGGTCTTTGAATAACACCCCAGACCAGGATCTGGGATCAGTGTCTGGGAGGCTTTGGGGCATTTAATTATTTAAAGGGCTCACTAAAAGGAGCTAAGACCCTGGGGAAGGGGGAGGAGAGGCAGATGGTGTGCCCAAGTTGCTGGGAACCTGGAAACTGGGTGCAGGATGGGTGAGGGTGGGGGTGGGGGAGGTAGGGAGGACTGAGCTAGAGGTCAGGGTTCAGGGAGTAAGAGAATGGAGGAGGGGAAGTGAAACAGAGATTGCCCTCTAGACCCAAGCAGGCCCTGTGGATAGTCTTTGCCTACACCAGCTGGGGGCAGGCTCTCAGCCTCTCCTTTCTGTACTCCTGCCCACCACTCCCCAACTTTGAAATTCGTATCTGCCCTAAGAGGGAACCATTTTGGAAACACACAACAAAACTGTGAAGTTTAGGGGATTACCCCTTCTCTTCTGGCACTTAGGGATGCTCCAGATTGGTTTAATGGTGACCTGAACTGGGCAAATGGATAGGAGGATTTTCTCTTCCTCCCTCCCTCCCTCCCTCCCTTCCTCTTTCTTTCCTTTCTTCCTTCCTTCCTTTTTTCTTTCTTTCTTTCTTTCTTTCTTTCTTTCTTTCTTTCTTTCTCTTTCTTTTCTTTCTTTCTTTCTTACTTGTGGTAAAACTTCTGCAACATAAAATTCACCATTTTATCTAGTTTCATTTTATACGGTGAGACCATACACTGAGTCTGTGGAAATACTGAGAAAGCAAATAATTGGAGGTCCTGCTCTTGGGGGCACAGGATGCTTCAAAAGGCAGTCTGTGCCCCCAAGAGCACAGGGGCCCTAGGTCCCTAGGTAGAAACATACTAGTCAGATTGAATTTGAATTCAGCTCTGCCATGTACTAGCTCTGCGACCACAGGTAAGTTATTTAATTGTTCAATGCCTCAATTTTCTCATCTTTAAAATGAGGATAAAAAATTGCTCCCACTCAGTATTCTTGAGGGGATTAATATAGGTGAAGCACTTAGAAGAGTGTTTGGCTCTTTGTAAGGACACAATAAATGTTATTAAATATTATCGTCATTACCATTACCAGATCAGGAGGCATGTATATAGGCTACACAGTGGAAACTGAGAGAAACAGGGAATTTGGGAATTGGGTACAAGGCTAAAGGGGAATTTGGTAAGGGTGTAGATTTGCCTCCATCCTTTCTCCCATTTGTAATGAGCTACGGTTGGAAATGTGGTCTTTGCTGTTCCAAAGATAGTAGTCCTGTTCGGGTAGCCCCCCTTTCCCACCTGCATCCCTCTTCCACCTTCACCAGGGCGAGCGAACAGTTCCAGGACCTGGGGCTCTGAAACCCTGTGGTCCAGACCCTTGCTTTGTGGCAGTTTAGGCATTATTGTTAGCCCTATTTTACTGATGGGATAACCAATTCAAAGGGCTTAGGGGACTTGAGATTTGATTCTTCTGCTTCTTGGGGCTTTCCCCACTCTAGCCCCGCCCAGGCCACAAGGTCATGTGGAATGAATTGGTCACTTGGTCACTGTGGGGCACACAGCATCTCAGCCTGTCTTCACTTCTCAGTCTGGTCGGCCTCAAACGTGTGAGGTGGGCTTGTTTTCTGCACCTTCCAGCGAGGCAGTTCTCCCGTCCTCAACACGCCTGGGGGGCAACGGCGACGGCTTTCAGTCGGGGACAGCCGAGATTGATCCCGCGCGGGCCGCCCGGACTCAGACGTGCACAGCAAGGGTGGTGCTATGGGGAGGCTGGGGGCGTGAGGGCAGGCAGGTGTTTGGCTCCCTCCCTCCCGGATGTGGGCAGAGGGAGGAGCCCCCGGCCAATCATCCACGTCCCTCAGTCCCTACGGAGAAGCTGCCTGGGACCTTGAAACGCGACCAAACGCGCTAGCTAGTTGGTTTTCCTAGTTTGGCAACTGGGTGGTGCCGCAGCCTCCGCCTCCTCTGGGAAGCCCCCACCTTGGTAACAAGCTGCTGATTGGCTGGCCATGTGGCACAGCGGACCAGTCAAAGCCCTCCCTGATGTCTAGGTTTGGCAGAGAGGAGTTAAAAAGGGCGGGGGGGGGGCGGGGGGAGGTGAGACACTACGCGTATTCGGAGTGGAGGTGCTACGCGGGTAGGTAGCGGAGAATCGGGCCTTTCACCAGGAAAGGGCAGGCGGGGGAGGGGCCGAGGAGTGGCTGCCTCTGTGCCGGGAACCCCTCCCTTCCGCCACCTGCTGCTAGAGCGTCTCGGGTCCCTAAAGCTTAGGTCTTTCCCCCATTTCTCAGGCCTTCCTCACAGCCTGACCGACTGCAGGGCTGGTGCAGCCTTTCTTGAGCAATTTTGGAGGTTCCGGGTTTCTGAAACCTCCTCGGTCCTCTCTCCGAAGTCCCTCTGTATTTGGGCGTTTATTTTCCCAAGTCTGTTACTCGGGCCCTCTTCGTTTTCTTCTTGTATATCTGTGTGTGCTCACGCCCTCCCAGGGCCGTGTTACCAGTCACCCATCCTCTAAAACCAAATTAACCATCCGCTTTATTACACTGTACCTATTGGCAACAACCTCCTAGACTTAGTTGAGTATACATTTCTGAGGACATACATTGTAAGCTTTGTAAGAGAAAGCATTTTGAATAACTTTGTTCCCCCACCTCAATGCACACAAACATACATACATACATATTCAAAGAACCTAGCACAGTAGCATCAAGATTAGGACTCTAGAGACGGTGACAGGGTACAATTCCAGCTCTGCCACTGCTACTGGCTGTGTGACCTTGAGCAGATACTTCACCTCTCTGAACCTCAGTTTTTACCAATGAAAAATGCTAATGATAATAGCACCTACCTCCTAGCATTATTATGACAAAATGCCTGACACATAATGCCTAATAAATGATATTATTTTAGATATTAATAAAGAAGGAATGAGTATTACTTCCCCACAGTTAATCTCAGCCCCCCATTCTTGGTTTAGGTGCTAGGGATAACAACTAGATTCTAGGGACATTTAAAATTACTATCAGTAAAGCAATTTAGGACTCAGAATAAAGCTTAGCACAGTCTCACAGCCCCCAGCCTTCACATGGGTCCTGTTTTAGCTCATAGATTTTACGAAGGGAGAGATCTGTTGGCAAGATAGGATTTTTTTTCCTCAAGGACTTTTCTTAAGATTTTTTTTTTTTTGGCCGCATTCAGCATGCGGGATTCCCCAACCAGGAATCGAACCTGTGCCCCTGCAGTGGAAGCTCAGAGTCAAGGACTTTTCTTCAAATTACTCCCTCTCAAAAATTTTAGAACAGCAGCATCTGAGGATTTACAATAATCCCATTTTAGTAGGATTTAACATTCTCCTTTTTTTTCACAGACTCGTGGGGTGCCCTACCTGACCTCTCCATATACTTACATTAACACCAAGGTGTGATTGTTAAGTTTTTCCCAAAACTCTCCACTGAAGTCCTTTCTTGTTGCTCAGAGACTCATCTTTTCTGCAGTCTTTGCCTCTCCCCCACATGCTACACACTGGTCCATAGATTTTCTTCAGTGAACACGGAGGCTGGCAATTCAGTGCTCACAGACCCCTAGTGGTCATCCTGCCATGTTCTATCACCTGCCATACCCTGTTGATGTCAGACGTGGCCTTTGTTGATGTTTTGCATTATTAAGAACAAAAACAATGATGTGTCTGGGGCACCGCAGTGGTGCCAGATGCTGGGGACAGGGAGGATGCAAGGGGCACACAGCACTGGGATGTAGTTCAATGGGAAGCCAGTAGACCTGGGTTTCAGTGTTGAGTATATGCCATTAGGGGCAAGTCAATAAAAAGTGTTAGGTCTCAATTACCCTATCTGTAAAGTGGGTGTATCAGACCTGTCTCATTACTTTATAGATATTTTGGGAAAATAAATGGGGTCATACTGTTGAAAGCACTTCAAATTTTTTGGAAATTAAAAGGGGTGTGTTTGTGTGGGTGTGGGTGTGTGCAACAGGCTATTAAATCCATTTTATGCTACTATTTCCATTTGGCTCCCAGAAATATGATCCAACAGTTGTTATTAAAAACTTATGAACCCAGCTTTGTGCTAACTGTTGTGAGGTATATGGAGGGATCATATGACACGATCTCTACCTTTAAAGAATTTACAGTCTAACCAGTTTGCTCAACTAACACATGAAATGATGTGTCGTATTGACTGTGGGTCCCCCACATATCCTCTTCTATCTTACAAGTAAAGGATGATCTGGTGGTGTGACAATGGAGCCAATAGGTGGACGTGCCTTACTGCAGCTAGCACAACTGTTTACCTCTTACCTCTCTCTTTCTGTCCTTGGTGGGGTGTGGGGTCTTACAAACCATCCTCACTGCTGTCTTCGCCAATGCTCATGAGTCATGGCCTGATGTCTTGTGACCTGAGTTTGGGGAGATGCTCGCCTTTGATGCTGCCCTTCATTTACTGTTCATGTAGTTACCTGTTCCTGATGCTTTCTCATCTGCACCTGCCCACTGCCACTGCTTACAAATGCCATCACAGCCATTGTAGCTACAGCAGCTCCTCTGGGGTGGGCTTTGGGTGGGACACTGAGGGTACTATTATTCCCAGCCTCCTGTCCCCGGCAAGAGAGACCACCTCCCTACCCCTTCTAATCTCTGTATTTGCTCCCACGGCCAGGTAGACTAGGAAAGATGCAAGTTGCTCACATTTCCCCACAGCACAGAGGGCTGTGTCCCGTTTGGGGCTCCCCCCAGCCTTCTTGGTGGAGGGAGCTAGTCTGGGATGGGGTGGAGGACCAGTTCTGTTGCTGCATGCTCAGCAGGCGGATTCCAGCTCCAGATTCTCTGTGCTGGCCCAGCAGATTTAGCTCCTTTCCTTTTTGGAGACTGTCAACAAAGACTCAGTATAGCTTCTAAGAAGGAGTAGATCAGTGTAATTGCTATCATCTTTGAAAAAAAAGATGGGCATGCAAATTAAAATAAATATCAATACCAAGTCTCATCCATCAGACTGTTCAAATTACTGAAATCTGAAGCAGTATTTGGCATCATGGGAATGTGGGGAAATGGAGGCTCATGTACAACTGGTGTGAGTGCACATTCGTACAACCCCTTTGGAGAGCAGTTTGACAGAATCTAGTAGAGGTAAATTGTTCATATTTCACGACTTAGCAGTTCCCTCCTGGGCATATATACCAGTAGTTTTTAACTGGTGGTGGTTTTGACCCCCAAGGGAACATTTGGCAACTTTGGAGATATTTTTGATTTGGACTGGGGAGGGGACAGATGCTAATGGCATCTAGTGGATAGAGGCCAGGGATGCTGCTAAACATCCTACAGGCAGTCCACTCTGTCCCCCCACCCCTTGCCCAACAAAAAATTATCCAGAGCCAAATGCCAGTAGCGCACTGTAAAGAAATCCTGATGTAAACTCTAGAGAGACTCCCAAATGCAATCTCAAAGAGACAGATAAAAGGATGTTCACTGCATTATTTGTTTCTAACATTACAGTATTGAAAATAATCTAAACGTCCCTCAAAAGGAGAATAGAGAAATAAATTTAGGTGTTTTCATACAATGGTTAGAATGAATGAACTGGAACTACAAGAATCAATATGGATAAATCTTGAACACACAATGTTCACTGAAAGAAGCAGAGTAATACAGAAAGTGCTACTCTGTAAAGTTTAAAGACACAAACAACTCTCTACTTCCCCTATGGATGTAATGCAAGTTAGTTATTTTTGTCTCCACCAAATTCCACAGCAAGTACCTGGAGACCTTTACATTCATTCTTTCATACACTAAATGCACCAACTATTGACATTATCTGGCTCAGGGTTTTGCATACAGAAAAAATTTGTTGAATGATTGAGCTGTGCTTATAGGGAGACAAGACCATGATTTGCTTTCTCTTCTTGCCTTTCCCCTATGATCTGCCTTTCTGCCTGTCTTTTCATGGCTTAATTTAGAGAGGGTCCCAGAACTTGGATGAGAAAACGCTGAATCTTCCTTTTTCACACTGCTAACTGAAATTTAGCATTCCCTTCAATTATGAAGGTAACAAGTCACTGCAGTATTAGCAAGCTGAAGCTTTGTCACCAACTGAAATTACAGATATTTTCATATCACATTACAGTTATTGAAAATACATACATTCATGCTCATTAGCACTTCGAAATGACTGTAGTTATTTAGACTTGTTGCTGGATCTCGTTTTTTATGACATTAATACACATTTATATATATATATATGATCTAAAATATTTATACATTTTGATAACTGTACTTCATTGTAATTGGTTTCCTTTGGAATCCAATGGATTTTATTTTATACCTTTAAAAACATTTTGAGAAGAGGTCCATAGGCTTTGGCAGGCTGCCAAAGGGGTCCACAAACGTCAAGACTCCCTGGTTACACCATACCTTCTGATGCTTTGATTATTGGTTAAGTTTCCATTGGGGCTCGGTACTGATCAGAGCCGAATGGGAGAAAGTGGGCATGGATTGCCACCTTTAAAAGTTTCAGAAAAGGCTCTGATGGCGCAAAGTGAGATCTGCCCACTAGTTGCTGGAAGACAGAACTGTGAGATTGAGCCAGGGCTTTGGAATGTTGGTAAAGTTTTTTGGTACTTGTGTCTGAAATAAGAGAATAAAGGCAGTAGATGGTTTTACCCCTGCCTACAGCTCCAGCCTCGTTGCTCCTTGCCGCTGTGCCCCCAGCCATTTTTGCTGTCTTTCAGTGTCCAGGAAGCTTCCTCCTGCATTAGGAGGTCTATACATGCTGTTATCTTTGCTGGACTTTCCTCCCATCTCTTCATCTAGGTAAGTACACTCTCCCTCCATATCTGATTATCTGCCCCTGATCCTCCAGACTAGGTCAGGCTCCTTGATAATCCTCATGTAGACCCATCCTCATCTCTTTCACAGCCCTTTCTCAGTTTGTAACCATGTGGTCCTTGGGGTGACTCTTTAGTTCACTGCTTGTCACTGCACCAGATTATAAATCCCCCAATGGCAAGGAAGGCTTGCTTTTATTGTCTGCAGTATCCCCAGTACCTGACCAAGGGCTTGTGGTAAATATTTATTGATAAAGAGTGAATTTTAATTGGAAAATTCATAATGGGACTGTGAATGCTAGCAGAATGGATTTAGGTCCACAAAAAATAAAGTCGGATGGCCTCCCCCCACTGGTGACACCCCATCTACCACCAAGCATCCTCCACACTCCTAGTAGTTCTGCATACACCAGTAACACAGAGATCTTCAGGCTAGCACAGTAGAAACAGTACAGCAAAACTGACAGGCTGGGGAGAGAGATGACCTGGGGTCAGATCCTGGCCTTGATGCTTTCTTCCTGTGTGATCTCAGCCTCTTTGTGCCTCAGTCTCTCCATCTATATAAAATAGTGAAAATAATAGTACCTCTGGCATAGAATGTTTAGGAATGCTAATGAAGCCACATAAATAAAACACCTAACACGTAAGTACTGATCAAATGGTAGCTTAAAGGAAAAGAGACAACTTTTATCCATCAGATCCTGATGGATAATCCACTCCTGCTACCCTCTTGAGAAACACTGGATTTAGAAAGAGAATTTCACAGAATATATTAGTGAATATCTTCAGTAAATAATATATTCAGCTCAGTAAATATCAGTTGTGGTTATTTCTCTATTAGAAAATAGTGAATTGTCCTAAAAGCACAAGCCTAGCTCTTAAAGGCTTTCAAGACATGTGCATTGAGAAGTTGAATGAAAGAGCAGATGGGCTACTGAATGCTTATTTTCCTTTTCCAGGCCCAACTTGGCTTTGCAGTACTTGACTGCCCTCAGTTCTACATAGTTGCCACTAGAGGGCAGGCGCGGTTAAGACAACAATACTCTGGACCCACCAGCGCCATAATTACTGGGTAAACAAGGGAGGATGGTTGAAGGAGAAAAATGATAGAATGATTGAAAAAAAAATTTTTTTTTTCTTTATCTCTTGGGGACCAAATGGAAGGAGATATGGAGCTAGTGAGATTGAAGTTAGACTTAAACAAGCACTTCCAGAGCACAGAGTTTGCTAACTAGAGATTTTATACAGGTGACTTTTTAAAAACCTCTTAGCTATATCTACCCAAGCAGAATAGATGAGAAAGTGGGCTCCTCCAGTCTGAGGCTTATGTGACCCCCCCTTAAAGTAACCCTTCTGTGTCTGCCTTAATTGACTCCATTCTTGCAGATGCAATTGTAAAATAACTTTATTGGTTGGGTTAGCCACCACTCATGCTTTTCCTGTGATAAGGATCCTTTATAGAGGCATGATGGTGTTCACATGCAGATACTTTCTGAAGAGCCCTGGGGCAAGGGGCAGCCTTGCCCCTCACCTCAGAGCTCCTTTGTTGAAATGAGCTGGTTTGGCTTTTGTGGATTTCAGGGTCTGGAGCCAAGAAGCAGTCCAAGTATCCCCCCCTTCCCTTTTCAGGGAAACTGCTTCCAAGCATACACTGTATCAGGGACACAATGGCATCTGGGCAAGGAGCAGATTAGGGCTAACTGTCCTCAAGCAGTCCCTGGCCATGGCTGCCTGGATGGCTCCCTCCCAATGGTACCCCAAAGAGCAGAAGGGTTAGGTCCCCAGACAACACTACTTTCAGAAATGGGAAGAATTAATTGCTCTCCACCCAAGCTATAAAGCAACAGCCATCTTCAGTAATGAGAGTGTAGCTCAGAGATGTGGAGGCAGAGGGTTTTGTGCTCAGTACAGGCAAGATTTGGCTGCCTGGCCTGGGCTTCACTGACCCAATGAGCATCTCCAGCCAGAGCTGGTACTATTAACTGTGGCCTTAGGACAAAACAATTAGTACAGATACCAAAACAATTAATACCACAGCCTCCTCCTTTGGCACGTCCAGGGCTGGTTGGAGTCTGTCTCTCCCATCAGGATATAGACCTTTCTGCTTGCATAAGAGGAGAGGACAAATTACCTCTCTCATGCTTTGAGAACCGCATGGACTCTGCCTTTGAAGATAAAGACCCAAGTAGGGAGCTGCTGGGAATGCAGAGAGTGCTGGCTAAGAATGAAACTACTGCAGCTACTTCCTCAATTCAGCCAATTCGAGGTGTGTTTCCCTCCATTATGGATGCTGATGATAAGCAGAATCTGGCCTTTCCTCTTTTTTTTTTTTTTGGTCAAGCCCAAACTAGTTTCCAGCTGAGTCCACAGCCTTTCCTCTTTTGAAGTCTGATCCACCTTCAAAGAATTGCTTAGCTGCTGAAATATAGCCCCATACATTTAGCTAAGCCTGAGGTTGGTTTTCTCCTCCCACATCAAGCCAAGGACATGGTCATCATACTGGTGACCTCTGGTGTACAGGTGACTCTTGGTGTCCTTCCAACCTCAGACACGAGTGTGAGTTCTCTGCACAGGCACTGGGCAGATGAGCATATGCCTTGGGGTCTCCTGCCTCTGCCCAAGGAGAGAAGAGGTGTCTGTGGGGCAATGTTGAGTGGATGAGGCGGACTTAGGAGGAGGGAGTTGGCCAAGAGGTATATACTGAGAAGCGGTGAGTGGGAGCCCAGAGTAACTGCACAACTAGCCCAGCACATGGGAGAGCTGTCAAGCGCTGCTCACAGACACAGTCAGTGATTGTTTAAAAAGTAAGGTTATGTACTATTGCTCAAGCAAATTTTAAGGTTCACGGCACCAGATCGTTGTGAAGAATGGGTAACGAGATTTCTGGGGTTGGGACTTCAGGGATTACTCCCTCTGCCACCACTTCTGTCCTGGAAAGGAGAGTTTCATGTCCCTCAGAAGAAGGCTGCCTGTCCCCTGATTCCACCTGAACTTGCCTACAGGGAAGAAGACTGCAGAGGGAGCCCATGGACTTCTGTCACATGGTCTGTCCCAGACCTTCCAGCAAAAGCCAAACCAAACCATCAAGCCAAATGCAGAGGGGCATGGGGGCTCTGGCCCTGCGCCCAGTGCGTGGGCCGCTCAGATCTCGATGAGGCTGGCGAGGCGCAGGCAGAGGGGCGCGTCAGGCGGCATGGCACTGCGCTTGATCTCGTTCCCGTCCAGGCGCAGCACCTGCAGCTTGGAGAAGTTCATGACGTCCACCACGGTGCAGAAGCTGCTGATGGAGAACTCTGTGGGAACAAGAGGGGCGGGGGTGGGTCGGAGAAGCCCAGATCAGGGACCTGGGTCTGCAGTGAGGCCAGACAGCCTCTGTGAAGCTTCTAATGTGAGAGGTGGAACTCGGCTGGGTGGAGCAGGCACTTTCCAGGATCAGAGTCATACTTACACCAATTAGTGGGCAGAACCGGAGACAGAGTGGGGTCTCTGCCTGTGTAGCTCCACCTCATACCCATCCCTCTCTGTAGACCCTGGAATATCCTGGAATGTCCTTCCAGCCAGGCCTTGATCTTTTCCCATCTATGGGCAGCAGGTGGCAGCAGAAGGCAGTCAAAGACGAACCCTAGCAGCTTTGAGTGCTTTTGGAGAGGAGGGTGTTTCCGAATTGCTTTGAGAAGGAAGACTGGGGAAATGCAGGGACTTAAAATCTGGAATATTTCCTAACACTTTGCAGATAGAGAAAGTGGCAGGAAATAAAAGAGAGAAAATCTAGACTGAGAGACAAGTGTCTCTGAGTTCAGAGCTTTGAGGGCGTTGTCCGTGTACATTCTGAGTAAAGCCAAAGGAGTGAGCAAGGCCCTGAGGTTTAAGGAGATGGAGACTGATAGATGAACAGGGCTGCTATGGAGCTCAAAAGTCAAATAAATAATCCCTTGCATCCCGCATTTAATATGATATGGTTTACCCTCCTTTTTTGTGATCTCAAAAGAAGTACCCTTTTATGAAGATTTTCCCTCCAAACCATGCAATCCTAATTGATACAGTAGTTCTGTTTGATTTAAATACAAATCCTTCTGCTACCGTTCACCTTGTTCTCCCTCTGGTTGTCCTCTTGGACAAATCAACCACCTCTGTCTCTAGCCTACTGGGTCAGGAACTTGAAGGATAAAAACCAAGAACTCAGCTAAAACTCCAGCAAGGACAGCCAGAGTCACCACTGAGAAGCTGCTGAAGCCCCTAGAGGCTGCCTTCAACATGGTGTGTGAGAGCGTCAGGAAGGTGGCTCATGTCAAAGGGGCTTTGGGTGAGGTTACCTGTCGGGTCTCTGTAGGCTGTAACACTTAGGCAGACCCAGAGCTGGGCTTGCTTTTGCTTCAACCAGAGGCATTCCTCTGCTTGCCACAGTGGTCAGGAGCTGTGTGTCAGCCTGGAGCTGGGCAGGAGGAATGGGAGGAAGGCTTTCCTGACTCTCTTCCTAGAGGTGACCTTCGAGGGCATTGTGGATGGAGAGATTATGGGTATGAACATGAAGGTTGCAAGGAAGACAGTATGGAGAGCTTAGATAGATGAAGAAATTGTTTTTTAAATTAGCACTAGCAATTGTTTTCAGTCTCTGTCAAGACTGATGGAGAGGAGGTGGGGTGAGGCTGCAGCCAGTTAACTTGTACTGCAAATGTAAGATAGAAAACCCAGCCCCAAAGAATAATGAGAAGAACAGGAAATACCCTTCTTTGGAGAGCACTCAGAGGAGGCGGGTGGAGACCTGGAATGCTTTTGGATGTTTCCTTTCTGGTCCCAGGGAATAGATCAAGTGGCCTCCAGGTGGACAGGTTGGGGGCAGAGCCAAGGCCAGGGGCCAGGCCTATGGTGTCTGGATGGAACAGGTGGAGTGGCTTGGGCTGGGGAGAAGTAAAGTGGCCCAGCTTAAATATCACCTCCAACCCTGTCGGGGGACTGCACTTAGAGGTTCCACCATAGATTCTCTACACCATCCTGGGGCCTTCAGACTGCCTGCTAAAGTCCTGGATCCCAACTGTTGAGCACTTAGGGGCTGCTCAGCACACAGCATGTATAGATTCTATCCACAGGCTGAGCACCGTGAGCCCCCCTGTTTATCTTCCCTAAGCTCATGAATAGGACAGGGGCTTCTGCTTGGAGACTCTGGAGGACACTTTCCATTCCAGATTAAATTCTGACAAAAGTCTTTCCAAATTCCTCCTGGTATACCCGCCCTGCTCTCTGGATCTCAGAGCTACTGAATAACATTCTGAGCTGTGTTTCCTGCTATTGCCAGGCTGGAAAAACTGAGGGAGATGCTAATGGAAGAAGGAAGGGGGAGGGAGAGGGCCGGGCCTAATTCCCCTGCACACCCTTCAGCTCCTGTCCTTTTAGCTCGCCTCTCAGAGGGTTGCTTCAATATCCCACCTTCACCACCCACCCCTGCTCTGGGTCCCTGACCAGCTGTGCAGGGAGACCTCCTTCACATTTGCCCAGGCGAGGGGCTGAGCTCGGAGAACTGTCTTTCCTGCTGGTGGTCTGAGTCGGAGAGATACTCCTTCCATTCTCAGCTAGAGAAGCCTGGCTTTCAGTCCCTTGATGTTGATGGTAGAGGCTATGCTACAAGATCTGGGTGACCTAAAGAGATTGCCTTTCCTTCTCTGTGTGTCAGTTTCCCCATCTTTGCGATGAAAAAAATAAAACAGAACAAAACTGTACCTGGCAATTTCAGAGTGGCAATGAGAAGAAAAGCTTATAATATAGTTACTGTGTATCGCTTTTTCAATTATATGCCAGGCGAACCAAGCACTCTACATGTATTAATCTACTAATTAAGAAAAATAAGGAGTTGGTGTTATTTTGCCAAAAGAAGACTAAGAGGGAGATAACCAGACAAAGGGGCTTTGGCTTAAATTGCACAAGAAGGGATTTGGGGTAGACACTGGACATTTCTAGGTTTGACTTAAGGGAGAACTTTCTTGCAAGACCTTGAGACACTCGACTAAAGTGATTTTATCTTTGGCAGAGCTTTTGGAAGGGGTGAACCGCCTTGTATTTGAGCGGCAGATGTGGTTCTGCAAGAAGGCAGGGTGACAAGATGCTGCAGTGGAGACTTTCCCACCCCAAGTTTCACTGATTGTACAGTTAGGCAATAGCTAATGGCTTCTCTCCCATGACAGCCGCTCTTTGTTGTCACATTTTCAAGGTCAAACTCTGATAAAACACAGTATACAATATGACGTTTCTGTTGTGACGATCCTCCTGTATTTAGAATGAGTGACAGATAGGTAGTGGTGACTTCTGTGTGGGATGATGGACAGCTACAAGCAAATGTCAAACCCTTTGCAGCATGCAGCATCTTAGAGACCAGAGAACCCTGCCTTGGGAATAGGAAGACCCGCACCCCCCACCCCCCCACCCCCCAAAGAAAGAGAGACTTTAAATACAAAACAGTTTGCCCTATACATGATGGTGTCTTGCACTTCCAACTAGAGAGCCAGGCACCTCTTCACCTTGCCCGCCTCACAGTCAACCTCTGGGACTGGTGCCTCTCTCACTCAGAGGGCTGTCTAGCTTGTTCACATCTTGCCAAACGACTGATCTGTTCCCTGAGCACAGGGAGAGAAAGTATTGATGGGAGAGGTTGTGGACTCAGTCCCTATCCATGCTTTGATGGTGCTGTTTGCTCTCAGCAGGCTCTACTTCAAAGCCCTTTGCCAATGGTCATTAATTAGTCCTTCATTCCCCAGGGAGAGGGGTACTTTGCTGCAGAGGAAGAGAGGTTAAAATCTGGCTCTGTACCTTCCAGCTGGATTAAGATATCAGAGGCCCTGGGGTAATGTAAGCACATTATGAACACAAGATCCCGAGAGGGAGCTGAAAATCAACTAGATAATCCAATCTGAAATGAAGATTTTAGTTCTTGGAGACAGAGAGGCAGCACTTTAGGCCTTTTCTGGGAAGAGCTTGGAAAACAAGAAGCCCTTGTCCTTGTCCACCACCCCAGGGTTTTGTGGTGGTCAGGCTCATGTTACCCTAGGGGGCCTCTGCCCTGCCACCAGGGGCTCCTTGTGCTCCAGGCAGAACCAACCAGAGCAAGTGCCGCATTCAGCTCTGAGAGGCTACAAATTCTTGTCCACCAGTTGTTATGTTTAAAAAGCAAATAAACATCCAAACACAAGACCAGGCTGTCGAGGCATGAGTAGATCAGGTGGAAACAGAGAGCTCATCCTCTTCTGGGTCAGTGAGAAAGTACAGATACCATGGTTTCTTAACAGCACACTTTCCTCCTGAGATGGACCATAGAAGTTCAACTTAAATCCCCCTGTCTATGAACTGCCCCCTCCCAAACCTCTCCAAACTCCTCTCTCACTGCTTAACACATGACCCCTTCCTCTTAGACACACGAATTTCCTGGCTGCCCCCTCCAGGTGGCCTGTTAAATGACTGGGCCCTTTGTTTGTGGCAACTGCATTTCTCAGAATGGCTTAGTCCTGTGTTCCTCCAGCCCATGCCCGCTTATCTCTCAAGACCTAAATTGAGACTTACCTCTTCTGGGAAGTCTTCTTCCATACCAACCCACTCTCCCACTGACTTTTCCTAGCTCTGCTGTGTAGTATAAGAGTATGCCACTATGTACCATTTTGTACAGGGGTATGGCAGGGTTTTCAGCTTACTTCATTGGTACTCTTTGGTTCCCCTACTTCTATTTCTTCTGTATTGCCCCCAGCACTCAGAATTGGGTCTTTCCAATGCAGCAGACAGCCCTCCCCACTCCCCTTTGCCAAAGTCTCACCATTGATCCTATTGCCTTGGAGGTAAAGGTTCTCCAGGTTGGTGTTCACTGGGGGGATCTTCTGCAGCTGGTTGTAGGAGAGGTCGAGCTCAAGGAGGCTGCTGGAATTGAAGGTGTTAGAGGCCAGGCCATTGTTGGTGAGACTGTTGTGGGACAGCCGCACATACAGCAGCTTGGGCGACCCCCGGAAGTAGCTGTCGGGGACCGAGTAGACATTGTTGTGCTCTAGGTACAGCTGCTCAAGGGCTGAGGGCAGTCCATCAGGCACCTTCCGAAGGTGGTTGTAACTTAGGTCCAGCAAGATCAGTGACCGGAGGCCTCTCATCGAACTGCCCACTTCCTGGATCTCGTTGTGTTGGAGGTACAAGGCCGTGAGGTTCTCCAGCCCCTCCAGCGCGTTGTTGGGGACCCTCGAGATCCGGTTGTGGTCGAGATGAAGCTCCCTCAGGGATCGAGGCAGTGGGCCAGGCATCCGGGTCAGGTTGTTGTGGTCCAGGTACAGCCTCTCCAGGTGCCTCAGCTTGGAGAAGACCTTCTTGCCCACCTTATCACTGATGATCTGGTTGCCATGGAGAGCAATCCAGAGCAGCCCAGTGGCATTGTCAAAAACGCCCTCCTGGATGGAAGAGATCTGATTGTTCTGGAAGTAGACGTACTTCATGCGGGAGGGGACGAAGGGTAGGTACTTGAGGTTGCGGTTGTCACAGTACATGGCTGTGGGGAAGTTGGGGGGGCAGTCGCACTCTTGGGGGCAGTCGCGGGGCTCTGGTGGGGATGGAGAGCCATAGGCATAGGCTGGACCTTCCTCTCCCCCGTAGGGGTAAGGCTCATAGGGCTCATAAGGGTAAGGGTCATAGGGATCGTAGTAGGTGGACTGCTGGTTGCGGAGGTAGTGGAACCACCAGTGGGTGTCTTCCTCATATTGTGCCCGGGAAAGGGAGCAGAGCCCTGCCAGCAGCAGGAGGGAAACCCACTGCATGTTGTCTCTCTGCAAGAAGGGAGAGAGAACAGAGTAAGCAGGCATGAGTGAGACTCTAGGGGGGCAGGGAGGCAGAGCAGGTGAGCCTTAGTCTTTGAGCTCTGCAGACCTGACTTCAGCAGCAAACAGCTGTGAGCAGGAGCCTTGCTCTCACTTCCTCTGGGCCTCCTCCCAGTGCTGCCTCTACACACTTGGTCCAGCGGAAACTTGGCTGTCTGGGGGGAGCTAGGTGCATTTTCCTCTGGTCATAGGGTCACAGAAACATAGCCTTTGAGATTAGAAGGAGCTTGAATGGAAGTGCTGCATTTTTTTTGGAGGGCAGGTCCATAGGAACCTCTAGCAACCTGAAGGTACTGTTGGGGGAGCTAGAAAGGCCACAGCAATTCCCATGGGAGTGGTAGTGGTGGTGGGTACTCTTTAGGGGCCTGAATTCACATCCAGTTTGGACTCCCCAGGACATAATGTTTCCCAAGAGTCCAAGGAAAAAGCCCTCTGGCTCTTTCCATATCTCTGGGAAACATCCAGAAGTGGCTTGAGATCTCAAAGGGGAAGATCTGAACTACTTGGGAAGGCAGAGGGTTTCTGTTTTGAGTCTGTGGGGAAGGTTGTGGTCCCCCTGCAGCCACCGCAAGGCTTGGGCTTGTGGTGCCAGCATCTGTAACAGTGCCAGCACCTATAACAGTCTGCTGGTGAGGAAACGCTCTGGTTGGCAGTTTGTGGCTACACATGCAACTTGGCTGGCACAGGGTCTTCATGTAACAGTTATAGATTCCCTCCAGACTGGGGCCACTGCCACCCAGGTATGGCACTTGTCTTCTAGAGTGGGTACTGAGTGCATGCAAGTCTTAGTGCACTCGTCCAGTAAAGTGTTACTACTTCTCACACTCCACCATGGACATTATGCAAGAGCCAAATGGGGCCAAGAGACTGAATGAGGAACATCAAACAATGGAACAGGAATTGAAGACTCTTGAGTATGCCCAAGGGAACATGGCTTTAGAATGGGATTCTGGCATCCTCCTCTCCCATCCCAAGCTACCTCCAGATTACCAGGCTCCATATCTAGGCCCCCACATTTCCTGGCAGCCCATTGCCTTCGAGCTTGTTATTCTAGCGAGATGAGAGCAGGGTAGGCTTAGAGAGAAGTGTGGGTTTGGTGTCACCTGAGAGGGAAGCTGAAGGAGTGGAAGATGAGGGGTCATGGGGTGGCATATCAGGCTGGATGTCTTACTCTGAATACCTATAGCCAAAGCACTGCATAACCCCTGTGAGCAATGGGTACCTTCCAGAGGGGTGATTGTCACCCTTGGGCAGAAAACCTTAGAACCTTTCTTGGTCTGGGAATAGTCACGTATGCCATTCACGTTGCTATTGGCCCTTGCTGGGGTTGGCAACTGTGGACAGGAGAAAGAAAGGAGTCTAAAAGCCAACATCAAATCCAATGAACCGATGAGAAGGACCCTAATGGTGACAATCTAGTCACCTTCTGGCCACCGGCTCTGTCAGACCTCTCTGTCCCCTGAAAACAATTCCCTTAGGCCCACTTTATTCCATTAGTCTCTGGGTTGCAGAGGCGAGGCACCTGGCTCATCCTCAGGCAGCCTCAGACAAAGAGCCCACAGTGTTTCTGAGGAGCCAACCCAGCCACCCACTGCCTGGGCATGCTGGCTGGGCCTTGGCACTGGCCAGGGGAAGACGGATGGAATGGCCCATTGCCAGCAGCACATTTTTCCATGCTCAGCTCTGGGCTGCTGCAGGATCACGGTGGCTGTCTGGAGGCTGGCACAGTGAGCCTCTGTCTCCATTTCTCCTTCCAGACTAGGCACCGTGGCAGACAAGAGCCATCTTCCTCTTCAAGACCCAGCCTTCCAGGGCTGTGCTTCCTGCCCACTTGACTCTCCTTTGGAGTCATGACTGCTAAAAGGGTTTGGTGGCACCTTATTCCTCTCTTTACCCTACCCCCATCTCTTAGCAATGTTGATCTAGGGTTTATACTCTTAAATCCTCACCCCCCCCAGCCCCAATGATAGAGACCCTCCTGTGCTCAGAGTTTTGTGAGGTGGAGAGTTTCTAGGACTGGCACTCTCTGAGTTGGGGGGAGCTTACTCAGGAGTTACTGCTGTTCTTTCATTTCTCCATTCTAGAGAACCATTTCTCCCTTCTGTCAGAGTCCAGGAGGTCAAACCAGAGCTATTCCCTAACCTGAATTGGATCCCCATTTCACAGCTCCTTGGACCTGGTCAAGTCTCAACATTTCTGTGTATTCTTTCCCTTTCACCCCAGCAACACACAAGCGTGCTTGTGCACGCGTGCACACACACACACACACACACACACACAAACACACACACACACACACTACACAAAACTCCCTCTCCGGTCTCATAACAGAATTTAGTTACCACAACCCTTCTGAAGAGAGACTGCAAGGACACAGGGCTAGGATGGTGGGCTTTCTGAGTAGTAGTAGGGCAGAGCTGGCTACCTTAGATACCTGGCCCTTCAGTTTTTCATGCCTGAGAACTGGATGTCCCCCAACAACAGAAAGAAACTGTAGGACAAAGGTAGCATGTTGGAAACCCTTCCTTCTACTCCCCTTTCCCCGCTCCAGCATCCTGGGACACAGCCCAGATGGGAGAGGGACGAATGACTCCTTCCGCCCGGCCCTTTCCCTGCTCCCCAGCCTCTTTGCTCTTGTTCCTTTATGGAACTACCAGGGACAAAACCTGAAGTAAAATGACTGACTTACCTCGAGTTGAACCTTTCAGAGAATGACCACGTCTCTCTGTCTGGCCTCCTTGGTTGGAGAGCGTGTGAGAGGGAGAGGAGTGAGGGTGTCTACTGAGAGTGTGTGTGTCTGTGCCAGGCCAGGGCCCGCCCCCAAATTCCTAATCAAATATTGTGAAGAGAGGAGTTGAGGAGCCCGGATCCTGGCTTTTTCAGCTCTGCTGCAGGGGCGGAGCTCACACTCAACCACGCAAAATCCTGCTGTCCGCCTGACGCTATAAAAACCACCTTCTTTCCACTCATCTTCCCTAAAGCATTGGCAGCTCAGGGTCTCTTTCTGCTGAATGAGTTAGTGGCGCCCTAGAAGTTATTTGTACAGTCTCTTACGAAGCGCCTGGATTTCTCATTAAACCCACAAGGGCAGATGCAGGGATGGGGAGGGCCAGGATTTGGGAAGAGGCATCTTAACTCTTTCAGCAACCCACGGGTCCCACCGGAGAGCTAGTGCTCACCCTTCTGGGCTCCGGCGCCCTCTACGGGCAGGTGGTTAGGCTAATGGACAAGGGAGAGGACACAGGACAGCTGGCTCTGGCTCCAGTTCCATCCCTGACCAGTGTAGACCTGTCTGGGCTGTAGGGTTTCTCTCTCCCCACTGGGATAAAAGGGAAGAAAGGGACTCTCATATTTGTTGATCACTTACTGTTCACTAGCCTCATGCACTTTCGCCTGTCTCATGATGATCTTAGGGTTAGCAACAAGTACCTTGCTGAGTTGTAGCAAGGACTCTGTGAGGTAATTTGTGTGAGGCCCCTGGCCCAGAGATGATTGCTGTTGTGCCCATTTTACAGATGTAGAGACCCTGAGTAAGGGGAAGATGAGGTCAGAGAAGCAGGCAGGAGCTAGACCATGAAGGGAATTTTAGGCTATGGAATGGATTTAACTTTTATTCTGAATGTTTAAAAAGCAACCTGTTTTAAGCAGAGGAAGTGAAAAGATCTGACCTACTTTTTTAAAAGCACATGGGAGAGAGTGCTGTGTGGCAAAAAGCAGGAAAGTGTGGAAGCAGGAGCTCTAGCCCGCCTTTGTTGAGAGATAATGGCAGGTTGGGCTAGTGCAATGGAAGACGGAACAATGCATTTTTAGACAAGGAGTCTTGCAAATGGACCAGATAGGGAGTTAGGGGAAGTCAAGGATGAGTCCTTGATTTTGAGTTTGAGCAACTGGTTGGGTGGTAGCACCATTTCCTGATATTAGAAAGATGGGGAGGGACAGAGTCTAAGTTAGAGATGCCTGTTAGGCATTCCAGTGGAGATGCATGCAGGCAGTTAGATATATGAGTCTGAACTGGAAGTTCAGGGACTAGAAGAATTTGGATTACCTAGAATCTCAGTAGCTTAGATGAACCCATGCATCCTGAATGCTCTTTCCTCAACTAACTGCCTCATGCTAACATCCAAGGAACACCCCTTTAAATTTTTTTAAATTGTGGTAACTAACTCATAACATAAAATTTACTATCTTAACAAATTTTAAGGGCACAGTGTTAAGTATTGCTGTACAGCCAGTCTCTAGAACTTTTTCATCTTTCAAAACTGAAGCTTTATATTCATTAAACAAAAATGCCCCATTTCACCCTCCCTCAGCCCCTGGCAACCACCAGAGTAGAAAGAACTACTTTCCACCTCTATGAATTTGACTACTCTGCATGACTCATATAAATGGAATCATACAGTATTTGTCTTTTTGTGACTGGCTTATTTCACTTAGAATAATGTTCTCAAGGTTCATCCATGTTGTAGTGTGTGTCAGAATTTCCTTCCTTTTAAAGACTGAGTAATTACTGTATGCATATACCACATTTTGTTTATCCATTTATCTGTCAATGGACATTTGAGTTGCTTACACTTCTTAGCTATTGTGAATAATGCCTCTATGAACATGGGTGTAAAAATATCTCTTTGAGATCCTTCTTTTAATTATACTGGTTATATGCTCAGAAGTGGAATTGTGGGATCATATGGTAATCTATTTTTAACTTTTTTGAGGAACTGCCATACTGTTTTTCATAGTGGATACACCATTTTACATTTCCACCAACAATGCACAAGGGTGTGAATTTGAATTGCTCCTTATTTTTTAAAAGTACCAATTGAGAAAGCCTCAGATTTGAATTTGAAGAATTTAGAATTTGAATTTTAAAGAATGGCACTTTTGGTTGCTCCAATAGGGTTGAGCTGTTGACATAATATGAAAGGTCCTTATTAGGGACCCAGTCTCCTCAGGAATTTCAAAGAGTTTTTAAAAAGATTAAATATAATGAATGGGCCTTTGCTACTATAAACTAGATGGTTTACGTATGTTATCTCATTAATAATCACAGTAGATATTTTGTGTTGGAAATAGGGAATCACAGATATAAAGTGATTGGATAGTGGTAAAACAAGGATCTGAACCTTGACCTGCATGACTCCAAAGACCTTTCTCACAACACAAGGCCAGAGGACTGGTGGAGTGTAGGGGGTAATGACCACCCTGCTGTCAGGGCTGAACTCAATTAATATGGAGTGCAGCTAATTACAGTGGCCCAATCTGCTTGAATTTGGGGACAGGGGATTGTAAAGATGAGAGGGGGCTGGGATACCGGGTTTCTCTTCCTGACCCCACACATATTTCATTTCAATTTAATACATACGAGCATTTACTCTGTGCCTGGCATGCTCTTAAGTGTTTGGGACACAAAGAAGGTTTTGATAGAATACCTGCTCAAAATAAAGCAGATGTATAAGCAGCAAACTCTGATCTCATGAGGGAGGCAGAGTGGCCTTAATGTGAAGATGGTTATAAAGAAGGCACAGATAACTTTCCCATCATTTTTGAGCCTAGAAAGCAGTCACTTTTCAATGGAAAACACTAGTTCCAGCAACTGGGCCTGAGAGACACTCCTTAGCTGGATCTAGATAGCCTGGACAAATACACCCATTAGGTACAGATGTTAATTTTTTAAAATTCCAGCATACCGAATAATACTTCACTTAGTAACAATGAAAGTCAGTAGAGTCTGGGGGCCAAACATTGATTGGGATTCTTTCCAACTAAGATCTACCAAAAAACACAGTATCCCCATGTGGATTTGCACTAGGTCTTTAGTCCTCTATTCTGTTTCAAGGTAGGCTTGGGAGGAAGAAAAGAGGGAGGGGATGATTGAGATCAGGTCAGGAGGAAGAGTTTCAGGGAATCATTCACTGTTCAAAAATTCCTTTGTCAATGGATTCTAACCTCCATTTTGACTACTGCCTCTCTGTTTGCCTGGTTCCTGGATCTAGGCCCTCAGAGCTTGATTTCAATATAGGAAACCAAGTAGGGGATCCTGATGTCTCTCAGATTGCCAAAGGAATCAGCATGTGAAGAAAGTTCATTTGGGACACTGGTGCTTTCTGGGAGGTGTCAAGCCAGCACTACCCAGTTACTAGACTGCAAGCAAACTAAAGAAAGAGGCTATGTTATTCATTTCTGTAGCCTCTATCCCCGTTGGGCATATAGTGCTTGGCGCTTAGTAGGTAATTGGTAAAGTATTATAAAGTGAACTATATTTTTGGCTCCCTACAGAGTCTGCCTATCTTCAGAACCCAATGTTTGGTAGAACAGCCACCACCAACCAGGCCAGGAAAACCCTTAGGCCTTCAGGCCAGTTAGACTTTCCAGGGGTTCATGTCATTGCTATTTCCTTCCCACCCAGAAAAGTACAGGTTAAGCCACAACCACTAGGCAAAGCTGATTGCCTTTGATGTTTGGACCCACCCTGTCTGGAAGAGACAAAGTGCCTTCTGATTCAAATTCCTACCAGCAAAGAGAGTTATGCACCTGTGGCCGCCAAACCCTTCCTCTTCAACCTTCACAGAACCCAAAAGCCACTGTTTTTATAAAACAGCCTCTGATCCCAAACAACCAAGGGATGAGGGGTAAGCCTGAAATCCACCCAAACAGAATTATTGAGTTGGATATAAAGAGGTCAGTAGAAAGATGATCATGGTGATACAATCCAGGCGCTGCTGCTTGCCCATCCTGAAAACTCTTGATGCCAGAGAGGGACTGTTTACTAGTCTGAGGTTTTGATGGGAAGTCCTGGCTATACTGGCACCCAACAGTGGTGTCTCAGAGTTTCCAAGGGAGATGTTTCCCCTTATTCCCTTGGCACTGAGTGGTCATTAGACGTCCTCACCATGGATAGTCTCCTCTCTACAGAGGATGAAACAAAGATGTTGGAGCTGGGGGGAAGGCTTGTTTTCTTTCAAATGCAGTAGGAGAATAGGAACTTGGAACCTCAAGTTCCAAGTTCTGGGAAATGCATTGAGGGCTTCAGAATTTCCTTCTAATAAGCTCTTTAAAAATAAGACAGAGAGCAACCTTTCTTATTTAATGGATAGCATCTCTTATTTTACTGTATATTTACTGCATGCTTGCTATTATTAACATGATGAGGACAAACATGATGGATTCCAGAAGATCACCTTATGGAAAATATGAGTGTATCTGAATCAGGAAAGGGAGGTTGTTGGTTCAGGGAGCGATACCTAAATGAGGAAGGAGGCAGAGGAGAAAACCTGAAATTTGAAACCTGGAGGGTTTGGTTATTCAGTGACTCAGTATGTGACATCCCTCTTTGTTCTGCAAATGAGGTAATGGTTCCCCTCAGACTGTGCTTGGGGCTGTTGGAGAGAACAGGTGTAGGATAGACTAGTTCCCAGGATGCTGGTACCTGTCATGGATGTTACCTGGCTGTAGGTGAGACCAGGTCTGGATATTAGCTCTAAAATATCACGTACCATTTCTGAATTCTCACCACAACCCTATGAGATAGGTATTTTCATATCTAACTTTTACAGATGAGGAAACCGAAGTTCAGAAAGGCTAATTCATTTGTTCAAGGTCGTATAGCAATTAAAAGCAGCAGGGCTTGGATTCTAAACTTAAGTCTATCCACCTCTAGAGTCTGAGTTCCTAACCAGTATGCTATATAGAATCTCCAGAGTAAAGGAAAATGCATGGGTTGGGAACACAGATACATGTTCACATTCCAGCTCTACCACTTATTAAAGTAGTCTCTGTGACTTTGGGCTAATTGCTTAAACATCAGTGAGGCAACGTTCTCATTTGTAAAATGGGGGCAATAACCTTAACCTCATGAGATGTTGGGAGGACTAAATGACATAAAGGACATAGGATCCTAGTAGGGAGCCTGCCACACGTGGACCTCCAATAAATTGTAGCATCCTTTGGTTATTTTAGTAGATTGTCAGCTCCCTGAAGAATGAGGCAATGTCGTTGTGCCTCCCATTAGTACAATGCTTGGCCAAGTGCCTGGCATGTGTTAGCCCTTTTCTAAGCATTATGAATAAATGAAAGGTGAAGAAGCTGGATTTTACTAAAGGGTAGTAAACATACTTTGGTAACTTAAACCAATCGGAGAGAAGCTAGCCAAGGGTAGAGGTGGGACTTTCAGGGCTAGAATTATTGAACTGCCCTAAGGAAGGGCAAGAAAGGTGACTATAAGGTCAGTGTAGAACCCTCCAGAGACATGTGCAAATATCTTTGGGGGATAGATAGGGAAATATCTTACTTATCTGGGGGGGGGGGGGTCATGGAAAGGTCAGGATTCAAGAGCCATGTACAGAGCAGCCCACAAGAGGAGATGCCTCAGCTCCTTCCCAGACAGGAGTGTAAGAATCAGGTTTGGGTTGGGGAGAGAATAGCACCTAACTGGTAGCACCACTCTGAATACCCTCAGGCTGAGGAGAGTGGTTAACTCCTACCTGGAGATGGATGAGGCTGAGTCCTCAAAGCAAGAATTAGGAACAGGTCCCATGAACCCATCCAAAGGTCGTTGGACTTGGATCTAGTTCAGTTAGGTCTGCAAAGACCAGGAATAATGATCCCTAGTACTGTGTGAGATATCTAGAACTCTAGTTCCTTCTGTGGTCCCTGAAATAAAACAACAGTTTAACAATTAAATAAAAAACAAATAAGAAAAATTCCTTAAAAACAAAAAGAGGAAGGGCAATATATTGTCATTGTCTTGGAAAGGACAGGGATTTTGAGTCAGACAGAATGGCTTTGAATCCCAGAATCTAGAGCATGCCCCTTAATTTCCTTGGTTCCCTTAATTTCCTTGGTTCTCCTTCAGGTTCCTTATCTGTAGCATGAGGATGTTAACACCTAGCTCTTTGGGTGGTTTTAAAACAATTGTAAGTATCTAGCACAGCACCTGGCACATGGGAGACATTTAGAAAATGTCATTTCCTTTCCTCACCTTGTGTGTTTGTCCTGGAACTGGTTAAAAATAGGGCCTTGTATCCTAATCTATGGGAAGGTCAGAGGGAAGACAATTTTAGTAGGACTGTAGCTGGTGACAGCCTGGAAAGAAAGCAGACTAAATACCTGACACTTGTAAGAAAAAACAGAAATAGGGGTTAGCGGGCCCAAAGGGTCTAGGAGTCTGACAATACAGCCCTCCATTTAGGAGGAGTGGTTCTCAGCCCCGGCTGCACATGGGAGCCACTGGGGTGGCTTTGGAACACACCTGGGCCCAGGCCCCACTCCAGACAAATGGAATAGAATTTCTGCAGTTGGAGCCTGACATCTTTTTGTGGACTGATTGATGATTTTAGTGTGAAACCAGGTTTGAGAGTGCTATCCGGAGGCAGGGGGATGATCATGATGACTTCTAAGATAGAGGTCATCCTAACATCTAGCTCCAAAAAGAAGGGCTTTTCAAACTTTTCTTTATGAAGTACCCAGAAAAGGAGAGAATGAATGTGATCAAGGAACATAATCCAAAGCAGCTCATTCAAACTGAAATCTCACATTTAATGTAAAAATATCATCTGAATTTTGAATTTTGTTTCATAAAGCATTCATGTTTATTTCAATAGAAATTACCCCTCCTCCCCCCAAAAAAATCTCCTTTAGTAAAAATGGTGCCCCAGATATGCCATGCTTCTCCAGGACATCATGAATCCCAGGAATCCCCAACTGAACAGCATAATTTTAGGTCATTCACCTTGGCTGACGAGCTCCTCGGCCACTGGAGGACAGCTGGGCGGGGGGTTGCCCCTGTGCATCATGGTGGCTGTGGGGTCACCCAGAGCAGGAACTGACAGGCCCAGCTCCCTATGTCTGTTGCTGTAGCCTGAGGAGGGGACACTGTTGCTTCTTGCACAACTTTCTTGCTAGAGAAACTGCCCAATGGCTCCTAGCCAGGCAGCTTGGTAAAGCTTTGTGAAGAAATAGATTCCTTTCCCAATCCTCCTGAGGCTGTATTTCTAAGGGAATTTACAAGAATAGAAATTGTTTTCATCTTCAGTCAAGATACAGAAAGCTTCACTCTCTGCCCCCCTTCCTCCCACTTTTTAGATCCCCAACTGCTTTAAGAAACACATCCTTGTGGGAGAATTTGCTCTTTCCTCTACCTCCCTGCCAGCAGCCAGCCTCACAAAAAGTTCTTGAACTTCACCTGCCCTGAGGCATTTCTGTCTGGCCTGCTACTTTCCTTTGGACCTGCCCCTCTCTCCAAATCCATTGCCCCCTCCTCCTCCAGCCCCCCATTTCATAAGTTTCAACAAAACAACATCTTCCAGGAGCAAACATGTTCTGGTTTGAGGGGATAAGTGGGATGTGGGGTGTAGGATTAGAAGGAGCTGCCTTCTTTCCAGAGAACTAGAAGAAGGAAACAGAGGGAATTAATATTTTTTAAGGCTAAGTCCTCATACATCATTTCATTTAAACGTCATAAAACGCTGGAACACAGCTACAATTATCTCCATTTAACACGAGATAAACTGAAGCTCAAAGAGGTGAACTAAGATTT
Source organism: Balaenoptera acutorostrata (assembly GCF_949987535.1). Classification (NCBI taxonomy): domain Eukaryota; kingdom Metazoa; phylum Chordata; class Mammalia; order Artiodactyla; family Balaenopteridae; genus Balaenoptera; species Balaenoptera acutorostrata. Next base: position 158,045,342 of record NC_080064.1, read on the forward strand.
AAACACAAGCATATGGTATATATAGTATGTATGAATGAATGAACAGATGAATGAATGGAGTAAACTAGGAAACAAAATTAGGATTCTTTTGACTGCACCACCTGCCCAAGGGTCGCCAGAAGTCCCTATTGTCAGTGATCCCCCTCAGGGAAATATACTGAAGGAGACTGTCCCTGGCTTCTCACAGGCAGTGCCAACTCCTTATTGTCTGTGTTTCTCCTGCTGCTGCGGCTCCCAGCCTCCCATTGTCGGCCCAGGGCAGCAGCAGAGGCACTCAGCATTTGCCCTGGGACCTGTATTACAACCCATACTGTCTAAGTGAGTCTTCTGTGCCCACCTGGGCAAGTTAGTTGGAAGGAAGTTCTCCCAGAAAGCCCCAATTCCAGAAGATCTGCTCCTGGGGTCTCCACCACGGAGTCCAGGACTGTGGGAAGCCACCTGACCTGCTGCAGAACACCTGCCTTCCACATCTCTCTTTCTTCCAGAGCCAGGTTTCCATGAGATCCAAGCCTGAAGGGGACAGAAGTCCAGGTGTGCTTTGATTCTTTTTTTCTTTCTTTTTCTGTGTTCTGGCCTAGTTTTCTTTGACTCTGGCCCTGGTTTGTACTGACACTGCTGAAGGAACATCTCCTCTGACTCTGCACCCATGCCTAGGGCATCGTGGGTATTCAGTCAAGGTTTGATAAAGTGCAGTGAGTTGACAGCTGCCAGACATACCATCTTGTCTCAACAGGGGGGAAGAGAGCCCGGACAGGACAAGAAATGGAGGAGAGGAGGGAGACATTGGGGAAGGGAGGAGGAGGAGGCCCTGAGTTAGGAAGGCCTTGGTCTTTAGTTGGCTACTGTGGGTTTGCTGGAGGAGAGGAGTTAGTGTCACCAATTAGTGGGATTTGACATGAACAAGTGCTGTTATTTGGAAGGGAATGAAGAATTGAAAGGTTAGTAGCGGAAGAGATGTTTTTGCCTAGTCATACTGTTGTTCTTAGAGACCTATGTCTGCAGCCCAGGGCTGGGAGCCCCATGGAAGCTCTGAGCTGTGTCGCTATATCGTCAGGAGGCATTTTAAGTGAGTGAAAAAAGTGACTGGGGTTCAGGCACAAAGTTGATGCTTTAATGAACGTCCTCTCCTCTGCTGTGTGAGGTCCTCTCCTAATTTAACATAGCAGGAGGGATGGGAAGAGAGCACCAGCTGGTTATAGGTAAAGGAAAGTCAGATTTTGTTGTTGTTCCTTTTTTCTTTTTCTTCTTTTGGCTGGATGCCTCTCCAACTGCAGAGGACCACCTCCTGACAAACCTCCTCCCTTCTGCGTTATTCATCCTCTTGCTTCTTATGCTTATGAGTGCCTGTGTGTGTAAACGTGCACGAACACTGGGGAGGGCAATAGGTGTGCACAGTTTGCCTGGTTGCGCCAGTTCCCTACCTCATGCAGACTGTTGTCTGTGCCCCGGGCTGCCAGCAGCATCTCCTAAAGCCCAGTACCTCCCAGGCCTGGGGGAAATGCAAGGAAACAGCAGGGAACCATTACCTAAGACCTCTGGCTTCTGGCAGTTGAGTGGGCTTGGCCACCAGGCAGAAGGAACCTTGAGTGCTGCTGGCAGGGCCTCTGGCAGCTCATGTAGTAACTGTGGCTCCAACACGTCAACCAGGGCAAAGGAGCCCAGAGGCATGAACTCACTTCCACTTTAAGCCCTGGGATTCAGAGAGGTCACCTGGCCCCATTCATCTGGGGTCATTAGGGATGTGGCCTCAGGGGCAACAAGGCAGCTCCTCTAGAGGTTGGTGACCAGGCGCCTGCTAGATAGAACCCTGCATCCTCTGGGGCTTAGAGCAGGCGACGGATGGAGGAGAGCTGGGGCCCCTCTTGCTTGGCAGTGTAAGAAAGCAGTCTTCCTGGTGAGCTTACAGCACCCAAGACTGTTCTCTCCTCACCTCACACACACTGTCCTGTCCACCCAGCCTTACTGGGATCTTCATGCAAAGTAATAAACCCAGACCTAATGACCCTAACAGCAGAAGAAGCCTGGGTACCAACCCGGAGTGCCCAGAGCAGCAACAATTTGGCCACACTCCTTCCCCATGGTACACATCCAGCCCTACAGGCTTTGCGTCCCTCCTGGCCCCTGCCTCTCCAGGGACCCTCCCCGAGGAAAGCAGTACCCTTTAAATGCTTGGAGATCAGTGCGGGAGGCGCCAGGGGAGTGTGTGTGTCATTCACTAGCTAAAAGCAAACCCTGCCTTCGCATTTGGCTGCAAGCGCCCGCAGCCTCCCACTTGCTATTGTCTCTGGAGCCTGCCCTGCATTTCTGTGAGCCTTCTGTGGGCACTGCTATATGTGAAGAGACTCAATGAGAATAGGAACTCATTGGATTTGCTGATAATTCCCTACTACCTGAGATGGGTAAATTAGGACATATTTGCCCACTGCAGAGGGATGGGTGCTCCACGTGGGAACTGTGTTCTCTGCAGAGCACCACCGCCTGTGGGCACATCAGTGTATGCATGATAACATATGCCCGCACAGACTGGCAACAGCACTGACCTGGGAGGCTGAATTGAACCATATGTAGTGGAGCATGGTTGCAGTGTGCTTTAGAGGAGAGTTAAGGCAAGCTGCCCTCATCTCTTCTCATTGCAGAGGAGTAAGCAAGCCAGTGGTCATATACACCAAAGGCTTCACACATTGCACACTTCCATATATACGTACATATTTTATTGAGATAAAAATACAATTAGCCATTTAAATGTACACTGCAGTGTCATTTAGTGCATTCACAATGTTATGCAGCTACCACCATTCTGGTTTCAAAAGATTTTGTCACCCCTGAGGAATGCCCCTCACCCAATAAGCAATCACTCCCCATTCTTCCCTCCCACTCAGTCCCTGGCAACCACTAATCTAGTTTCTATCTCTATGGATTTGCCTATTCTGAATTTTTCATACAAATGAAATCATACAATGTGTGATTCTTTGACCTCTTTAACTTAGCATAATGTCTTCAAGTGTCATCCAAAGTGTAGCATGTATCAGGACTCCATTCCTTTTTATGGCTGAATAATAATCTGTTGTATGTATATACCACAATTTGTTTATCCATTCATCCATTGATAAACATTTGGGTTGTTACAGCCTTTTGGCTATTGTGAATAGTGTTGCTATGAATATTTGTGAACAAGTATTTGTTTGAGTACCTGTTTTCAATTCTTTGTGGAATATACCTAGTAGTGGAATAGTGGGTCATATAGTTAAACATAATTCTATGTTTAACTTTTTGAGGAAATATATTTTTTATTTGATCCTCACAACACCCCTGTGAAGTAAACAGGGCAGATATTAGAGAGAATGCATATTAAGCATCTAGGTCATTCATTACCTACACATAATAAGTGCTCAATAAATTTTAAAATGTTATTATTATTATCAGATGCAGAAACTGAGGCTCAGAGAGTTCAAGTGACTTGCTCAAGCTACCTATAAATAATAGAATCTAAACTAAATCCACAGCTTCCAATTTTAGACCACAGAGCCAGTCTGCTTCCAACAGATTTCAGGAACTCAGGCCATGGCTTTTCCCCAGGAAACAAAAAACCCAATAGTGTGAATTTCCCCTTGGGCTCAGGGACCTGCCCTGCCCTAGTCCAAGGAGAAGAGACAGGAGAACTGAGCAGGGAGAGACCTCCCACTCTGCTCTCCCAACCTCTGCGCTGTCCTGCCTTCTCCCTGGGCCTCAGCTCTGCAATAGCAGCCTGACAGCAGGTGGAGAGTGACGCTGAGTGTAACTGACAGCTGGCTGGGCTGTCACTTCCGCTGAACTCCTGTTGTCCCTCCAGAGCCCCTGGTTTTCCTGCCTTTGGCCCATCTGCAGAAATATTTACAATGAACCTCCGCCTGGGGCAACCCAGGGCGGGTGTGTGACCCAGAGGCTCGCCCCGCACAGAGGATCCATCTGCTTGTCTCTTCTCATCTGGGAGCCCGCCTGAGCATTTCATGTCTGCATCAGTGTTAACTCACCAGCACCTCAGAGGGACTTGACCAGTACCCTCACCTCAGAGGGCTGGGTCTGCAGCCCAGAGGAGTTAGGTGACTCTCCAGCAGTCAGGCAAGGGAAAGACAGCACAAATTCCTGGCAGGATCTTCCTGCTCAGCTCCCATTCTCTTACTCTGCCCTGCCCCATGATACCAAGAACAGGAGCACAGACTTCTGGAGAAGAGAGGTGTCACAAACTCAGGCAGGAAAGATCCAAGAATCCATGTGGTTCACCCCTGCCTCTGGATGAGATTAGGCTGAAATCCTGTGGATCTAGCTGACCCCTGCAAGTACAGGAGAGGCATCTCGGATGGGATGGGGAGGAAGAAGTGGCAGCCAGGGGGTCCTGGGGGACTTGTAATTTTTGTTTTGTTTCTTTAACTCGCCCATGATTGTTGCCCTTGGGCCTATCCTTCTGCTTCCCCCCCCCCTTCTTGTTAAAAGTCTGTGGTTTGACCCCTTCAAAAAGTGGCAGCCACTCCCAGATTTTATGGTTCTGAAATGTCAAGACCAGTTGGGAGTTTTGTTTTTCTCCTAAAGAGTAGGATGGGGAAGAGCCCTAGAGCATCCTAGCTTCAGGGAACTCCTGAGCCTTAGGGGAAAAAGTTGACAGGTTTCTGTCTTTTCCTGTGGTCTCTGTTGATTCTTTTTCTTCTTTTTTTTTTTTTTTTAACATCTTTATTGGAGTATAATTGCTTTACAATGGTGTGTTAGTTTCTGCTTTATAACAAAGTGAATCATTTATACATATACATATGTTCCCATATCTCTTCCCTCCTGCATCTCCCTCCCTCCCACCCTCCCTATCCCACCCCTCTAGGTGGTCACGAAGCCCTGAGCTGATGTCCCTGTGCTATGCGGTTGCTTCCCACTAGCTATCTATTTTACGTTTGGTAGTGTATATATGTCCATGCCACTCTCTCACTTTGTCACATCTTACTCTGCTGATTCTTAATGATGCAAAGGTTAGAATGGAACAGAGAGGAATGGCCTGGCAGTGACTACCTTGGGCGGAAGGAAGGAGGAGTGATTGGCAGAGGGTGCCTGGGAGCTGGCAACGTTCTATTCCTTGACCTAGTGAGTGGTTATGTGGGTGTTGCTGACCTTGAGCTATACATTTGTGTTTTGTGCATCTTTAAAAAAAAAAAATTATTTATTTATTTGGCTGAGTCAGGTCTTAGTTGCGGCATGCGGGATCTTTCGTTGCGGCACTCAGGCTTCTCTCCAGTTGTGGCATGAGGGCTCTAGAGTGCACGGGCTCACTAGTTGCAGCGTGTGGGCTCTCTAGTTGTGGCATGCGGGATTTAGAGCACGCAGGCTTGGTTGCCCCGCGGCATGTGGGATAGAACCCACATCCGTTGCATTGGAAGGCAGATTTTTAACCACTGGAACACCAGGGAAGTCCCCTGTTTTGTGCATCTTTATGTATGTGTATTGTTATATTTCACAACAAAAAAGCTTAAAGAAGAACAATCCTGGCTTATGAGTCAGAATATCTGGGTTCATCCTCGGCTCTTCCACTTATTTGTCATGAGATCATAGTATAGTCAACTTAATCTCTCTGGTCCTCAGTTTCCACATCTATAAAATGGGGTCAACAAACCTTAAAGCTCTCAGGGTGGCTGTGAGGGTTGAGTGAAAAACTTGTGTATTGTTGATACCCAGTAAACTATAAAGCGTGATTCACACTTAAAATATTATTTTATTTTATGGAGAATCAGATAACGGTGGAGATCAGCAGGAGAGCAGAGGCTGCTGATGGGAACTGGGCCAGCCAAGGAAAGGTCAGCAGCCATGCTTCGGGTTTGCGGGGAGGATGGAGGTATTAGTTTCCTAAGGCTGCCAGAACAAATTACCACAATCTGGGTGGCTTAAAACAACAGAAATTTATTCTTCCACAGTTCTAGAGCCTAGAAGTGTGAAATCAAGGTATTGGCAGGGCCACACTCCCTCTGAAGGCTCCAAGGAAGAGCCTTTCCTTGCCTCATCCTACCTTCTCCTGGCTCCCCGTAGATCTTGGATTTCTTTGGCTTGCAGCTGCGTCACTCCCATCTCTGCCTTCATCTTTACACCATCTTTTTCTTTGTGTGTCTCTGTATCCAAATCTCAGTCTCCTTTCTCTTATCAAGTTGGCCCATTGGATTTAGGGCCAGCTCTAGTCCAATATGACTTCATCTTAACTTGACTACATCTGCAAAGACCCTATTTCCAAATAAGGTCATATTCGCAGGTACCAGGGATTAGGACTTCCACATATCCTCTGGGGGGACACAATTCAACCCATTGCAATGGAATTCTGGATGGAGAGATAGAGAAATTGGACTCAGGCCCCACTTCTACCACTTTGTGGACTTGGGCACTGGCTTCTTCAGCCTAAATGAGAAAATAAGTAGGAAATTAGAATTTGTTAAATGCCTGTAACATGGTGTAAGGGCATTGTGAGGTTGACAATGTCATCCTTATTTTGCAGATAAAAAGATTGAGGCTGGGAAAGGGCATGGAAGTTACCCAATCCCACTGCTAGTAAGAAGGATCTTCTGGGATATGAGTGGGGAGGAAGTGCATGGTGACCCCTTCTGGTGCTCAAATTCAACAAGTCAAAGCCATGTGATTTTATAAAACACCAGAGGGTTTATTCCTGGTCCCCAAGTGAATCAAAGGATAGGAAGTTAAAAAATAAACTGTAGTTGAACTCAGAACCCAGGACTTACACTGCCTTGTGGAAATGATTATGAGTGTAGACCCCTGAGAGAGGACGCACAGCTGTGTAATTCCCTCTGCTCAGTGGCCAGCTCAGCACAGAGTCCTGCATTGGTCATGTGATGTGGGATGTAGAGGACAGGACAGATTCAAGTCTCTGCTCTGTCTGCAATTATAAAGGTCCACAGCTCCCACCCCAAAGTGCCCTGACCCCTGACTGGGCTATGGCATAGGTTCCTATCTTGGTTATAATGTTGCTGTTGGATTGTCTGTGGGTGGTTGGCCTGTCCATGTGTCCCCCTCAGACTGAGAGATCCCCAGAGACCGTCTGGTAAGCATTCAGCACAGCTCACTGTTCAGGTACCTTTCAAATGTAAGCACTGTGCTAGGGATATAGACAAGGGTTGGTTTTCCCACTCCAAGGAATTGGCCCAATTTTCCAGCAGACATTCTCTCTTTCTAACCCACTGGCCAGCTCCTTCCCAGGGATCCAGCTCCCTAGCAGGTGAGGATTGATCTTCTTTTGCTCTGACCATTTTCTGGGGCCACAGATGCAGCTGCCAACACTTCTGGTCACAGCTCCAGGTGCAGAGGAAAGGAAAAAATGATGGTGTTTGCTCATTTAACAACTTTGAATAGAACCTTTCAGAAGGGCCTTTGGCTGGCTAGTGGTCTAGCAGCCAGCAGAAACTAATGCCAGGTATAGCAATAGCCTGGAGAAGTTGTCCCTTCCAGCCTCTCCCTTGGAATATGCCAGTCCCCTAGAGAAGACTAAAGATGTTCCAGTGTTTTCTCCCTACCTCTTGGGCTGCACTGGATGTGCCCAAAGGAACAGTGGCTGAAATCAGAATTCTAGAAGGCCCCTCGGATCAATGGCTCTCAAACTTGAATCTATCTCAGAATCACCTAGAGCAGTGGTTCTTAGAATTTTGTGTGCACCAGAATCACCTGAAGAGCTGTTAAAACACAGATTGCTGGGCCCCATCTCCAGAGTCTGTGGTACAGAGGGAGAATTTGCATTTATCAGAAGTTCTCAGGTGTTCATGATGCCACTGGTCTGTGACTACCCTTTAAGAATACTGCTATAGGACCAGAATCTCAGGCCCTAGTCCAGGAGATTCTTAGTGAGAATAAGGTAGGGCCCAGGCATCTGTATTTTTAACAAACTTGCAGGTGATTCTGAAGCACAAGGTTTAGGAAATCAATGCCTTAGAGCTACATTGTAAGTCAGGGCTTAGGACTCCCAAAGACACACTCAAGGGATACTGAGGAAGTGGACTTTGAGTACAGTTAGGGCAAGGACAGTATCATATACATAGACATCTCTATATGTATTTGGCAGCAAGCAGCATGAAAGAGGTGTGAAATGAGAGTTTATTGCTGAGTGAAAGCTAGGACTTCCCCTGGGGTAAATGGAGATCACACACTTTGTTTTTTTAATGAAGGAGACATTGAATAAAGCTAGTGGTCCTGGTTACATTCTGGGACTTTGCTCAGCCTGATTAGAGGATATTTCCCACTTTGGATTAAGAACCAGATAAGATTCTTGTATCTTCTTTCTCTACCAAATTCTCCTCTTCCTAAAATAGGTAGAATAATGTCAATATCCCTCTGAGATTAGGAGGGAATGGGAACTCCCATGCCAGGTCTGAAGAATTGGTAGTGACTCTCTGGAGCTCTGAGTCAAGGGTGGGGGTTTAAGTCTGACCTCAGCAGAAAAAGTAGGAAAGAGTGATGTGATTGATTAACAGTGGCTACCACGGGTGCCTAGTGAGGATCTGCTGTCCCTGGGCAAGAGCAGGAGGGCTGGGTAGCTGGCAGCCTCCAGAGGCAGGGGTTTACCAGGCTGAGTCTTTACTATAATTCTGGTGGAGAGGCTGAGATCTTCAGGATGTGAGGAACTGGGCCTCAGGAGCGAGGAAGAAAGCTGGTTGTCAGAACTGGGGCCTGAGGTCAGAGGTGGATGAACAGGCAAGGGCTTGATGCACAAATCCAGGGCTCCAGCACCTTTAATCCCTCTTGCCCAGGTCCAGGACTGGAACACCAGACTGTGTTGGGGCCCCTGAAGGAGTGGGGACCAGGCGAGGTAGCCTGCTCCGGCAGCCTGGACTGACTCATTCTGGAAAGAAGACAAATTTGGGGCTCCTGAGTCCTGTTGGCAGTGCTGACCTCTCGGCCCTAACCTCATCCATCCAGGCTCTGCTGAGGGACTGGCCAGGCCTGGACAAGTCATTTGGAAGCGTCTGAGATCAGAAGAAAAAGAAAATAGCCCATATCTGGGAGATGCATTAACTTTCCACCCTGTGTTCTGGCACCTGGTTTTCCACTGGGGAAATTCATGGGATGCCGCTGCCTCCTTCCTGACCTCTGTGGCCCTGGCTGGGCCTCCTGGCCTTGTTGCTTCCTCTCATCCTTCAGAAGATGACTGTGCATCCATTCAGGCAAAGCGTAACACCCAAGATCTCCCACCCCCCACCCCCTCCAGCCTCCGGTACTTGTACAACCCCGGTTTCTGCTATGAGTCTGTGCACATTCCTATCTGAGGACAGAAGGGGTCGTGATGGGCTCACAGTTAAGTCCTGGAACCGCAGTGTGGAGCCAGTTAGTATGCGAGGCCCAAACAAATGTTGTGTGGCAGCCTGCGGAGGAGCCAATCTGGCCCCAGGGTTTCTGGGCTCTGAGTAGAGCTGGCTGAGGAGAGGGAGCAATAGGAAGGTAGCCCCTTACATCCCACCTAACATAGCAAGACTGTGCAGAACAGCCCTGGACTGGCACCCAGACGTAAAAACCATCCCTAAGAGCATTGCCTCTGCCCAGGCTGGCTCCCTGAGAATTCCCTCATTTCTTCACCAGCAACCTGGGGCCTCTGTCAGTTTCCCTCTCCTCCTCACTGTGCCACCACCTACCCTCCCCCAGTACAGTCGGAAAGTGGCCTTTTCAGCTCCCCTTCTCTGGCTCCCTCCCACTCTCCAAACCACAAGCACACAAGTACACAGGTCTTTCTGTTTAAAGATGTCTCTATGTGGAAACAGACAGGAGGTAACAGAATTGTAGAAAATATCCCCAAAGGTTTTATAAAGTTTTTCTACCAGGAAAGAATTTCTACTGGGCAGTGGCTGACTCACAGTGACACAGCAGGCCAGTGATGCTTGGGGACACATCTGCTCCTCTTAACAGGGTTATATATTCCGTGCAATCAAGGACAATGCACGGTCCTCAATGATCCACAGGGTCTAGTGGTGCCTGCACACAGTAGGTTCCTCATTCATTTTTTTTCAACAACGCTTATTGAGAGTCCTTAAGTGCCAAGCATAGGGACTACATTGATAAACAGGACTGTGGAGTGCCTGCTTTTAAGGAACACACGGCTGAAGAAAGAGATGAACATATATCATTGCAAAAGAAGATGTCATCATAAGCCCTGTCAGGGTGGAGAGTTACTAATTCTTTTCCAGAGAGCCTTGAAGGATCAGGAGGATCTTGTCAGGTGCTGATGCAGAGAAAGGACATGGCAGACAAAGGGAGCAGTCTAGACCATTCCTCAGACGCATGGATGGGCCAGCAGGAAGTTATTACCAGAGTGGTCAAACTGAATGGGGAGGCCGTTCTTTCTCAGCACCCCCTCTCTGACCCCTTTGTTTGTCCTCCTCTTATTAGTGTGGCAGGGATTAGTGACAGGTGGGGAAGATGGAGCTCAATGGTCTTTCCATCTTCCTCCCAGCTCTTCTCTAGACTCCTTCTCCCCTTTCAACCCCCCCACCTATTAAACAAGGAGAGGGGGCCAGTTAGGGTAGGGCAACTGTATGGTATAGTGGCTCAGAGCAGAGACTTTGGAGTAAGACTGTCTGAGATCAAATTTAAGTTTTCCTACTTACTAGCTGTGTGATCTTAGGACAACCCCCTCTACGTGTCAGTTTCCTAATCTATAAAATGGAGATAATAGTAGTGCCTACTTCAGAGGGTTACTGTGAGAAGGAAATAACATGTAAAGCACTTAGAAATAGTACCTGCCACATGGAGAGTAGCTATAAGTGCTAGCAATCATTACTACTCCCACCTCTATTACTATTGTTACAGGATTCTAAGTTATGATATCTCAGGGTCTCTTTGGAGTATCTCTCATTCCAGATTCCGTAGAACTGATACCCTTAAACCAGTAATCCCCAAACTTTTGTGTGCATCTGGATTACCTGAAGAGCTATTGGTGCAGTCACGGGGGTCTCTATCTCAGGAGATTCTAATTCAGTGGTTCTGTGTTGGGGCCCAGGAATTTGTAATTTTATCAATCTCTCTGGGTGTTTCTGATGAACACCAAGGACTGTGAACTTTGCAGAGGCTGATTGTTTCCTCTTTCGGGTTTAGGGACTGGGCATTCTTGTTCTATTGCGCCTGACCCTCAGGGCTGGATTAACTGGGTACTTTGTTACCTTAGAGAAGCATACCTGGGGAGGAGATTCGAATGTGTTTGCATCTTGTTAGCAATCAGGAAGGGATACGGACAATCTGAACAAAGGGTTTATTTGTTATAGCACTTAGGAGTGAGGGTAGGACTTCCAGGGACCCAAGCCTGAGAGATCTTGATTAAATGTGAAGGAGGGATGGTGCAGCAAGGTCTAGGTTACAAAAGGAAAGTCTTTTCTTGTCCAGGGGTCCAGGAGAAGAAGAAGAGGACCCGGGGATGCTAAGGTGGGGCAGAGCGGAGGTATAGACCAGCCCTAAGCCAGGGAAGCTGAGATGCAGATCCTGGGAGGGACGAGCAGTCGTTCCACTGACTTCTTGTGTCCCCTGGCCAGCTATCTCCTTTTTCCTCTTTGCAACTTCAACATTTTGACCCTGTATTGCTCCTGTGTTTCCTCCCATTTCCTGTTGAGAGGAGGATCTTGCCTCTTTGTGGAGGAAGGCCAGAGAAGACCTTCAAGAAATACTAGGCCGTAGAAAGAAACAGCATACATTGATTCAAATGTTAGCTGAGGAGAAGCAGCTGCCTTTCATATATGCACCAACAAATGTTAAGCAAATCAATCACCCTTCAAGGCTGCTTCTCAGGGGAGAAAAAGTAAGGGAATTATGACCTAAGGCCAGGAGTCTTAGTTGACTTTGGTGCATTTCAATGGGGAGAAAACTTTTAGTTAAAAGCTGTTTTAGTGCTGATCCAAAGGGAAATTGAGCCAAGTGAACTACAAAGTAATTTCTGACCTTGGAAAAATGGAAGGCAAAATCCAGCTCCCCCTAAGCACCCCCTCCCCAGGCCTAGAGAGAACACTGAGTTGATTATTGCTATGCCTGCAGGTTATGTTCACTCCAGTAAGATAGTATTTAAATGTATAGTGTTTACCAAGCTGTGGCTTCAGAGGTAGCATGAAAGGTCTAGAAGGGGTTGAGGGGCCTTCACAGTGGTGAGTTCCATGACTGCTTCCAAATCTGCTCAGCTCCAGCTCCCTCTCAGCCAGAGGCTGCCACTAGGGAACAGCAGTGATGCTTTCACTTCTTCGGAGCCTTTCATGAAGGAGAGCTGCTAAGGGCTTAGGCCCTGGAACTCCCTCAAATATGTATGCCTGTCATTTCTGGTAATGTCTATTTCATATCTGTCATTCCACTTCAAAAATTTTTTAAACATTTCATATATCATGACTTCATATTCTGTATCTGATAATTTCAATACCTGAAGCTCTTGTTGGGAGGCAGGGGGCTACATTTGTTGTGGTGGTTTATTTCTTGTGTGTTTACTGATCTTTGATGGCGAGCTCATATTTGATTTTTATTTCTGAAAAACCTAGAGAACTAAAATGAAGATTCTTTTCTCAGTGAGAATTTGCATTTGCTTTTGACGGAAGCTAGGACCACTACGGACCACAGAAAGCTTTATACCCTAGTGGATCCTTGGCTAAAATTCAGGGTGTGGGGTTCAGCTCCTCCACTTTGCTGATGGCCCAAGGCTTAGTCTCCTAAAAGCAGCCCTGATATCAGCATTTATCCTCTGGGCAACCCTCACCTTTTACTTATGCTTAACCAGTTTTACTGGTTTTAGTTCATGGTTTATAAGGCCTTTTTTCATCCTTGTAGAATTGTTTATTACAAGTCTGGCACTGAAATAACAGTTATATTTTGTATAGGATCTAGTTGTTTTGTAACAGAAATCTTCAGAATTTTTAGTCCATCAAACTGCTGCATTATGAAGTCAAGATTTAAATTTGTATCCTGTCTCTGACATGTGCTAGCTGCATGGAACTTAACCTTTTGAGTCTCAATTTGACTCTCTGTGAAAAGATGTGTAAAAATACCTCGCAGTTGTTCCCATCCATTTCCCACTGCCACACACTGCAAATTGTAATGGATGACATTCACATGAATGACACACCAGATGTTTATAATACCTAAAACAATTTTGCAGGGAAGTAAAGCACTACAATAGTCTGTATTTGTTACAACTACTAATGTATGTGAGATGTAGTTACTACAAGCACAGATAAGATAAATCTCGTGTTGTGTGAAATTTGCCTACCTTTACTAATTTTTCCCCCCACCCAAAATGGCATTTTGGAACAGAAATCAGCTAAAGACTTATTATGTGATAACCTTGATTCTGTTTTAATTCTAACACAATATAAAAAATGTAAATAATTTGAAAACTTTGGTATTCTAAGAGGTCTTTGTATAGCGAGGAGCTCATTCAAGCTGCTTTAGGGCATAGGCAGGCTGGTGGCTGCTTTGAAACCAGAAGGCCGTTGGGACTCGGCCACTTCTCTCTCCCTGTGCATATGCCTTCTTTTCCTTATAGCCTCTGTTCACTCCCAGTTTTGCTTCCTGAAAACCTCATCTTGCACACAACTTTCATGGCCTTTCCGTTCTCTATATCTTTCCACCTTAACATCCACTGTTAACTACCTCCTCCTTCCAATAGTTTCAACCTTGGATTTCTGAAAGCAACCATCTGAGGGTCCTGGTTAATCTTCTAGCCAGGGCCGGCTAGTCTGTGAATCGGCTGCCACTGGGTCACCTTTGCCCCAGTCAGCTGTATCTAAGAAGACAGAATCACAAATTTACAGGGGCATTGAGCAGGGCAGTTTTCCTTAGAAGAAGTCTGTGGGTACGGTAAGCTTTCACTGAAGAAACACTTTACAGCTCTAAGGGAAACAAGGCAAAGGGTTTGTTACACCAGTGTGTCAGGACATGGTGATTATAACAAGCAAGGAGCACAGCAGCTGTTACACACACAGTGCTAGATATGTGAGTTTTCTTCCTGCCAGAAACTTTCCAACCCCAAACTTGTGAGGGCAGGTGGCTTCCTGAGGTTCTATTCCAGCTTTGGGTTTTCATGGAATGAACACATGCATCTGAAAGTATTCCTGGTAGTTGGGCCTTTGATGGACACCCATTTTAGCCCTAACCCTCCAGGTGTCAGCAATAAGAAGAGGCACTGACTTCTCTGAAGTGACACAGAGCCCTAGAGCAGAGTTGGCAGGACTAGGACAGTCTAATGGTTGACTGGGTGGACTCTGGAGCCAGACCACCTGGTGTGAATCCTGAATCCATCATTTACTAGCTTTATGACCTTAGCCGAGTGTCTTTACCTCTTTGTGTCTCTTTTTCCTCATATGTTAAGTAAGGGTAATAATTATCTTTAAACGGTTGTGGCAGAGATTAAATGAGTTGACACACACAAAGCCCTCATGGCACCATAACAATACCCAATAAATATAAGTTATCGTATTATTAAAACTTCCAGAGGTCATCCTGATGATTGTATGCCCCTCCATGATCCTACTTCTAATTCACCTCAGAGAACTATGAGTCGTCTCCTCCTAGAATCACCTGGAAGAGAATTCACAAACACTTCAGAAAGGCCTTATTATATCCCGCGGCCCATAAAGAAGTAGAGACATTTCCCCCTGCTCATTCTGCTACAACACAATCTCATGTCTTTTTTGTGTCTCCTTGTCCTCAGAAGGAAGAAGGGCATGGCCCCTGGCCCCTTGTCCATGTGCTAAAGGGATCCACAGCTAGAGACCAGCCCTTTCCCTTTGAACAGTGGTAAGAGGGCCACGATGTTTTAGAGGCAGATGGCAGCAGCTGGAGAGAGGGGAAGGGAAGCTTGATATGTCCAAACTTGCCCCTTCAGGGGCCATGGTCTCTCATCTTTCCTCTTACAACATTCCTTCTAAAGAATTTTTAGCTTAAACTTAATGATGAAATCCTGTCCCTGGATGAAATCAACCATCCTTATCATGACAGAAAAATGCAAATATCTGGTATTTTTCCATTACACATAGAGGAAACATAGGGAGTCTTAAAAAAGAAATGTTTGGGTGTTTTAATCCTTTCTTCAAAATGTTTCATTCCTCTCCTTTTAGAAGATGATGACGTTCTCCAAGCATTTCAACCAGGTTTGTGAAAGTCTCACTCCTGCTCACACGAATCACATCTGCATATGCAAAAATACAGACAGAGGAACACACAAACGTGATTTTATACGCGTTCAAACACACAGGTATCTACAAAATGGCACTCACACATGCCTGTCTACACACACACCACACACACACACACATGTACCTGCAAACATTCAGGTTCACAATAGATGGCTACACTACACCCTAACACATACATATGAACAAATAGAAACTAGTAAATAGAGCCATTTCTGCAGTGTTGTTGCCATATACAAGCATACTTCATTTTATTGTGCTTAACTTTATTGCATTTGCAGATATTGCATTTTTCACAAATTGAAGGTTTGAGGCAACCCTGCGCTGAGCAAGTCTATCAGCACCATTTTTCCAACAGCATTTGCTCACTTCATGTCTCTGTGTCACATTCTGGTAATTCTCTCAATATTTCAAACTTTTTCATTATTACTATATTTGTTATGATGATGTGTGATCAGTGGTCTTTGATGTGACTGCTACTACTCACTAAGGCCTCAGATGATGCTTAGCATTTTTTTAGCAATAAAGTATTTTTTAATTGAGGTATGTACTTTTTTAGACCTAATGCTATTGCACACTTAATAGACTACACTATAGTGTAAGCATAACTTTTATATGCACTGGGAAACCAAAAAATTTGTGTGACTTACTTTATTGTGATATTCATTTTATTGCAGTGGTCTGGAACCCAGCCTGCACTATCTCCAAGGTCTGCCCGTACTGACACGGAGTGCATATACACATGCGTCTTTGGTGTGGCTAATTCACTACCAGGTTTGGGGATAGGAAAGAGAATTGCATCTTCTCAGGGAGGATCAGAAATCTAGCTGAATTCCTAAACCTGCTGGGTTCCCCATCTCCTCCTTCTGTCCTTGGTTCTCAAGGGAAATGACTGAGTTTTGAACGGAACTGGGGCTGGAGTATTATTCCATCTCAGAATAGTGGATCCTTGAACATGGGCCCTTGAGAGAGTCCAATGGAGTCTAAGTAATGTCCACTATGAAAAGAGAAATGAATAACTCCACCACTGAAAACAAGTGTCCAGAAAACAGCAAGTTTATCCTGTACTAGAGCCAAGGAGCAACCAGGTGCCAATTACATCTCTGGGGGAAGGGAAGGGCAATGCAAGCACAGACTGTGCCCTGTTGTAGGAGAGAGACCGGAGGCAGGAAGGGAGGAAAATCTGAATCTATAAGCTTTCTTTTTATATAAACCAGACTCATAAGTTTTCTTTATTTCAGCTGGAACTCACATCACAGCTGCCCTATTTACTTACCTACCGGCTGCATTCCTTAGAACCAGTTTTTTTCCTGTTCAAATGGAAACCAGGCAGAATTGGGAAAATATTTCTTCAGCCAGCTCCTCAGCACTGCTGTCTGAGGGAGACCATCTGACCCAGATGCCCTTCAAGTAAGTAAATACAGTTTTGCCCTCTCCCTGAGCAGAGGAGAGTGTACGAAAAAGGCAGAGAAAACGTTGGGTTCCAGAGGTGGGCTGATGCTGGGGTTGTTCTATACTGACTTCCCTCAGGTCCGTGGAGTCCAGTGGTGTGCTGGTAAATGTTTAACAACCAATTCTTGGGGCCGGGCGGGGGGCTGATTCGTAGTGCCTGCTGATCTCCATGGCCTATTTGGAACTACCAAAAGTGAAGTCCCTGAACATGGAGTTGGGAAGAGATGTGCACTGGCACTCCATTTCGTAATATTTCTACCATCTGATACAATAGATGTACGTAACCTCCAGAACGTAAGTAATTATAAGACGCAGTAAGATAATTAGTGAGAGATGAGTGTTGAGTATTTATTACCTTTGTTTTTGTTTTCTTTTGTTTTCGTTTTTTGGTTTCTTGGTTTTTTTTGGCCGAGCCACACAGCTTGGGGAATCTAAGTTCCCTGACCAGAGATCGAACCTGGGCCCTGGCAATGAAAGAGCCAAGTCCTAACCACGGGACCGCCAGGGAATTCCCACCTTTGTTTTTAATATGATGTAATTGTCAGTTTTTATAATTTAATTTCAAATGATGTAGAATGCCTTTAACAACCTGCTCACAAAGTTCTGGAAAATTGAACAGTTAGTTCTTGCAGGCCAGTGTGGGCTGCCTTTAGGGCACCACCGCTGGGATCACTCTGTTACTTAGAGTCAGGGAACAAATGCATTGGTGTTAAAACCACTCGCACTAGAAGCAAAGGCCACGTCACCGGGGGAGAGGTTTAGAGTGGGTTCCATTTCCTTAAGGAGGTTCGGTCTTCAGAAGACAGAACAGACAACTGCTTGGGGGAGAACAGAGGTTGAAAAACACCATGCGGGTTTTTTGTTGTTGTTCTACCCACTATGAGTGTTTGACACATGGGTCAGGGGGTTCCACCTTACCCAGGCAGCTCCTAATTGTATGTGCTTCCACTTAACGTAGTTGAGATAGCTTGATAACTTCTAGTTTTATTTCCTTAAGATCCATGTGCTCTAAGGATAGCTCTCTGGCTGGAGTTCCCCAGCATTATCTGGGTCTCAGACCTTTGCCATTTTAGCTGGAGGATCCTGAAGGTGTCTGTGGCTATGTGCTTTTCCTTGTTACTTCCTGGACCCCACCTATAGGAGTTGGGATGCTACTTGTCTCCCAAAACTGTCTTGTGGGAAAACTTCATGCATAAGAGAGACAACATTTTACTCAGCTGGGGTCGAGGGAGGCTACACATCTTCCCCAGCCTCTGATCTTCTGAAAAATTGCTGAGCTTTATCCAAAGTACTCAGGTCCAGAAATGGCAGTATAAGGAAAAAAGAGTATAAGGATTGAAACTTGAGGAGAATAATCTTATTAGTAGGGTTATAGGGCCAAGAACTGAGGTAGATTTTTTGCTGAAGGATGTACAAAATGTGCCAGGGGCAGAAGGTCAGACAACAGACAGCTGCCTCAGAAGTGTTTAAAGTGTGGAGAGGTGGGAGTGAACAATGGTAATAGGTTTGGGTCTTCCATTTTAGGGTTGTCTCTGGTGGCCGCCTGCCAGCACAGTCAGTCTCACAATTCTTCACACTCATCAGCATCTTAGCTACATTGGCCCTGAAATTTAATGACCCTCATTCCCCTCCTGTCTTCATGTCCCTCCTAACCCAGGGGGGATTCTATGGTCCTTCAGTGTAATCACCCCTTGTGTATGTCTTTGTCTTTCTCCAACATGCTTTAATGAGGTTCAGTACTGCCTGGAGATCCAGCTATACTTCCCTAGTAAATTCACTCCCCAATTCCCGACTGCAGTGGATGTATAGCCCCTGCTCCTATTGAGGCAGGTCCCTCTCCAAACGTTGGGCTGATCCCATCTCCCCCTGTCTACTAAAGACCTTTGTCCTGCAGTTCTCCCCTCTCTCTCCTGAAACATCAATTATTTCCTCTCTACTTGATCAAAACTCTAAATTTCTTATAAAACTCTCTCTCTCTTTCTCTCAGTACTTCTTCTTCCTCTGCTTCAGGCCAGAAGCTGCAGAGGGCAGAAGGGATGGTGATCAGCTTATATTCTATGTCCCCACCTTGTGCATCTCCTCATTTTCCCCTCCCTCACTAGGCTGCCTCGTTCTCCAAGGCCGTTGCTCAAGGAGAGAGGAGATGCAAGGAGCAGGCAATTCTTACTTGACTGGTACTGTTTAGTATAGTGCTGATATCTTCTGGCCTTAGTGGATGTTTAAAGCTGACTTTCTTCACTTGGGTCTAACATATGTTTCTTGGTGATGCCCCTGTTGTGGTCCTTTGATGGCAGCTTCTTTGATACAAACCATGCCTTTCCTCTGGCTGCCCATTTACCATTCCTCCCTTAGCTCATGGGTATCTTTTGGTCTACACCACACATACTCTTGTTGGGGCTCCAAAGTTCTCCTGGGAAGTCATCATGGGCAGGGTCTCTATATAAAGTCACAGATCACCATCCTTATTCCAGGCTCCTATCAGCATTTTGGTCCTACTATCATGAGAGCACAGCTGCTTCCCAACACAGCTCTCTCTACTCCACTATGCCAAGGCACTAGCCAGTCACAATCTCTTTATTACCTTTACAGGCACGGGCCCAGCCCCAGTCTATTATGTCTATTATATTCTTCAAGTGATCCCTTAAGACCTAATCACCTTGTTTGATGTGAAGGGCAAGCTTCTCCTCCCCACCTCCAAAACACTTCTATAACTTTCTCCAAAAAAATCAAATCACCTCCCCTTTAACTTCAATCACAACCCTTTAATACCCTTAAGGTTGTTGATGTGCTTAGAATTGCAAAATGGGTTTTGAGATATCTCCTTTGCAAATCCTGTATAGATGGTTTAGCACCTCACTCAGGAATGTGGAGTCACTTTGCACCCATGGCTTTGTGCAAAGCCTTTGGGCTCTCAGTCAAGACAGAGGGAGAAAGAATTGTATTTTAGCATCTCGTTACACAATATCCATATCTGTCTGTAACTAAATCCACATGATGTCGCATTATATAAAGCTCGCCGGTTGAGAAAGAAAAGACAACACAAACTGAGTAGTGAGAGTAACTGTAAAGTCTCTGACTTTGTCTGCTCGGGCTGCTATAACAACAGAACACTGCAGCCTGGGGTGGCTTGTAACAACAGATTTTATTTCTCAGTTGTGGAGGCTGGGAAGTCGGAGATCAGGGTGCTGGCAGATTCGGTGTATAGTGAGAGCCCACTTCCTGGTTCAGAGATAACAACCTTCTCACTGTGTCTTCACAAGGCAGAAGAGGTGAGGGAGTTCTCTGGGGTCTCTTTTAAAAAGACACTAATCTCGTTCATGAGGGTTCCACTCTCATGACCTTCTTATCTCAGGCCCCACCTCCTAACACCATCGCATTGAGAGTCAGGATTTCAACATATGCATTTGTGGGGATACAAACATTCAGTCTGTAGCAGCCATTTTCATGGTGGACCACCAGAGCAAAGGGGCATGGACACCCTCCAATTTCTGTTTCTCCTGAGATCTGGCCATTAATCTCTTCCTGGGTTCCTCCATACATTTCTTGAGGCAACTTGAATGGGCCTCTTTTCCTTGCCTTCAAAAGCCCATCCAGGGAACTTTCCAAAACTAGATTTGCTTCTCATCAAATACTTCTCTGTAGGACTGCTCCCCCAGCAACCCCTGATTTCATCTCATTCAGTCCTGCCCTCCAAAGCCAGGCCAGGGGGCAACCAGGGAGGCATTAAACACAGGAGCTAAAACCTGAAACCAACAACAACGCAGCAACTTTTCAGGGCTCCAACAGGCTGGTTGGAACCTCTTTGCCTAGTATTTCCTGATTACTTGATAGGAAACCACTATCTCCAAGTGACACTCAAGGGCAGGGGCAGGAACCTTCTGGAGGATGGTGAAACAAGAGGAGCATGTCTTCCCCCAGGCTGTCCTCCCAGAAGGCTTTCCTAAAATGCATTTCATTTCCTGAGTTAGAGTAGATACTAAGTTCTTTCTTGGGACAAGCGTTAGTTTCTCCTTGCAGGCCAGAAAGATGCTGCTTGTTCCTCAGACCCTTTTCTACTTTTTATATTTTCTTCTTTTTCCTCCTCTCTTTGGTGGCATTAACCCCTGACTCTACTCAATGGTCTTTAGCAGTTTTTATCTTTCCTAGTCTTCTTCTTGATGGGAAAGTATTTTCCCTGCCTGTCTATATCTAGCTTTTTTGTTCTTGATGGTTTACTACGGACATTTATCCTTTTATTATCTTTTCCCTGTTGTGTTTTTGTTCCTTTGAAGGTCTTAGCTTTTATTTGCCTTTACTTTTCATACATATGTTTACTTTTTGTACATAATTTTACTTTGTTTCCTTGTAAAATATTTAATTTTTATTTAAAATATTCTTAAATACCTAATTTTAAAAATAATAATTCTTAAGGTTTGGTTTATTTATTTATTTATTTTTTTCTGTTTTATCCTTTTCCAACTTCTGTTCCTGGCTTTAAATTTTTTATTTTAATTTTCATCTCTTCCTCTGTTTTTAAAATTTATGTTTAGTTTTATGATTTGTTTCTATCATAGCCTGCAAGAGGGGTGGGTGCAGGAATGATAGCAACTGGAAGAGGCCACACAATGCAAGGGGATGATGGGCCACCTTCCTCCTGTCCTTCGGAGCTACTCTGCAGGCACCCTCAGAGGCTCCTGAAATGACTCCCCATCGCTCAGGACAAATGTAATTGACATTTGTCCTGCTTTGGGGCAGCCCAGCATCTTTTGAGTACTCTTTTGTGGCATCTTTAAGGTATCAGCTTTCTTCTTCACACTTGTCACCACAGTGCTATAAAACCCAGGATGCTCTCCACTGGGGCACCACATCCATGTTCCAGGCAGGAGGAAGGAGGGAGGGGTTGAGTCTGTGGGAAGGAAACACAAGTTTCTCCATGAATTCCCTATACTCTTCTGCTTATGTCTCATTGGCTAGAACTGTGCATCCCTAGCTCTGAGGGAGTCTGGGGTAGTGAGAATAATATAGAACTCTCTAACTTTGTCAAAGCCTTTACTTTTTTTTTTCTTAAAATAATCTCAAATTTAGAGAAAAGTTGCAAGTATGGTATAAAAACCTCTTTTCCCTGAACTGCTGAGAGTAAGTTGCCAACTGATGCCTCAGCACCCCTGAAAAATTTAATGTGTGTTTCCTACAAAAAAGGGATATTCTCCTACATATTGTATAACTACAACACAACCATGGAAATCAGAAAATTGACATTGGTGTAGTACCACCTTTTAATCCCTAGATATCATTAATGTTTTGCTATTTGTCCCAAGAATCGCCTTTATACCAAAAGTATCCCTTTTGGAATCACATGTTGCATTTAGTTGCTGCTTCTCTTTAGTCTCTTCCATCTGAACCAATTCCTCAGTTTTTCCCTGACTTTCATGACTTTGACTCTTTCAAAGATTACAGGCTAATTATTTTGTAGATGTCCCTCATTGCTTCCTCCTGATTATTTTCAGGTTATGCATCTTTAGCAGGAATATCACAGGAGTGACCTGTGCTTTTTTCATTGCACCCTAATAGGTGAGGCTTGATATCAGTTTATCCTGTTACTGAAGAGGCTTTCATTACTTACGTTGGTGTCTGCTGGGCTTCTCCACTATGACATTTTTCTTTTTTCCTTTGTAACTAAAAAGTATTTTATAGGCAGTGCTTTGAAACTACTTAGATATCCCATTCTTCATCAAACATTTAATTAATTTAGACCAGGAGTCAACAAACTCTTTGTGTAAAGGGCCAGAGATATTACTATCTAGTAAATATTTTCAGATTTGCAGGCCAGGAAGCCAAGTTGAGGCTATTATGTAGGTACTTTCATAATGAGAGGAAAAAAATTTTTCCAGAACATTTTCACTGATGAAATTAAAAATATAATTATTGAGTACAATTTTTTTTGTAGTGCAGATCTCCTAATGAGAATAGAATTCTTTTGGGGGTGGGAGAAAGATTAGACTTAACTGGGGTTCAAGGTCAGTGTTCCCCACTATCAAATTGATTGCAAATGTTCCTCTGCAAAAATCATTCTGAGCCTGTGGGCCATACAGAAACAGACAGAGGGTTGGATTTGGTCCACAGGCCATCGTCTGCTAACTGATGGACTTGTCTTTTACTCAATGGGTTACATTCTGTTGCTAACATGAATTTTGATGTTGAAATTTTCTCTGAGTTGACTGGTACAAGCTCCTTCAAGTTGGCCTCTGTGTCCTTTTGCCACATCCCCATCATACTTTGAGCACTTCCTTGCCTTTGGCACAAGGTGTTCTAGGCTCCTTTTGCATGTTCTCTGCCCCAGCCTTGAAAGCAACCATATCTTCACAGAGCCCTAGTGTCTTTCAGCACGGAGTGATACTCAGAAGCTGAGCTCTGGGTGCCAGGGATGCTCATTGCTCCTGGGGTGTTACTCTTCCCAGGCCCTCTCAGGGGGCAGAGCTAGGATATACATGTGTGTTTACCAATGCCTCCAATTCCAATCTAATACCACAGGGGTGTTTCTACTCTTTCTCCCTTTCCACACTTGCAACTTCTTTTTCTGACAGAGAGAAACCTGGCTCCTACTATAATTAAAATACTTTGTCATTTAATCAATGCCCCCTGTAAGTAACCACCTTCCCATTCCCGTTCCCAACCCTGTCCCTTACTGATGCTCTCTTCATCTTGCTCAGGCTCTGATAACCTTCTCTGGGCCACACTTGTGTGTGGAGGTCAGGTCATCATGCCCAGGCTCTGACTCCCATGGCAAGCTGCCCTTTTACTTGGAACCTCTACTCACCTGTTTGGGCTGACAGCCCAGGATGGATGCTACCTTTTTACTGTTCACATCATGAATGTCTTCCTCACACCCCTCCCCTTGGACTCCAACACCTTTTCTGGGCTATCCCCACATGGATACCCTTCTCACTTTGCTTGGGCGCTGACTCCCCACATCAGCATTCCCCCTACTTGTGTGGATGCCTTGCTACTCTGCTCTGGCTCTGACACCACATGCCAGATCGCTCCTCTCCATGGATGCCTACCTTGCTCTGCCTTACCTAACAGCTTCAGGACTGAATTGATCAGGAAGGGGAAGGAGTAAGACTGCTTTTAAAAGTCTTTACATAGTTACTGAGATTTTTTTTTGAGATATAATAATAGCTAATGCTCATGGTGCTTACTGGGTGCCGAGCATTGTTCTAAACACTGTATACTGAACTCAGGTAATTCTCACAGCCTCTATAGGAGGTTGTATAATTATAATCTCTAGGTCATAAATAAGGAAATTGAGGCACAGAGAGGTTTAGTGACTTGTCCAAGGTCACTCATCTCATAAGTGGCGGAACCAGGACTCAGGCAAATAAGTTCACCACACACCACAAGCAAAACTCTTCAGATACAGTTAAGCTCCACAGTGAACTGTCCCTGTTTTCATTCCTTTTCTTGTGTTTCCCAGAGAAAACACTACAGTCATTTGGTATAAGTTATTCCTATGCATATATTTGTACTTTCATTATACATATAGTATAACTTTGCATGCTTTTAAATTTTATGAATATTATACTGAATGTATTACTTTGCAAATTTCTTTTTTTTCTATCTACTTCATGATTTTAAGATTTATCCTTATTGCAATGCATAGCTTTAGTTCATTCCTTGAAATTGCTATATAATATGTTGTATGAATATACCACAATTTATTTATCCAAATACTGTGGGTGGACAATTTAGGTTGTTCACAATTTTCCACTATTAAAAGCATTGCTGGAATTTCCCTGGTGGCGCAGTGGTTAAGAATCCACCTGCCAATGCAGGGGACACGGGTTCGAGCCCTGGTCTGGGAAGATTCCACATGCCGGGGAGCAACTAAGCCATGTGCTACAGCTACTGAGTCTACTCTCTAGAGCCCGTGAGCCACAACTACTGAGCCCGCATACTGCAACTACTGAAGCCCACATGCCTAGAGCCCATGTTCCCCAACAAGAGAAGTCACCGCAATGACAAGCCTGCACACCGCAACGGAGTAGCCCTGCTCGCCGCAACTAGAGAAAGCCTGCGCACAGCAACAAAGACCCAACGCAGCCATAAATAAATAAATAAATAAATAAATAAATAAACAAAAATAAAAGCATTATTGAAATAAACATTTTTGTCTTTTTATGCAATTGTGCAAGTTTCTTTAGAATATGTGCTTAGCAGTGGAATAAGCTATGTGCATCTTCAACTATGCCTAAGTATTTTTCCAAAATGGTTTTACTACTTTACATTCCAACTAGGGGTGACTGAGTTCACGTTTTTTCACTTCCTTGCCAGTGTCTAGTATTGTCAGACTTTAAAAATTTTTCTAGTCTGATGGGTGTAAATATTCTTATTAATTTTCTAATTTACATGTCCCTGATTACTAGTGAAGTTGAGACAATTTTCATAAATATACAGAATTTGGGGTTTTCTCTTTGGTGAATTATCTGTTCACATCATCTGTCTATTGAGTTTATAATTTTCTTACTGTTTGAGGAATTTTTCAAAGTATAAAATGGATGCAAATTCTTTGCTCAGTTATAATTTCTCCTATTGTGTGGCTTGTTTTCTTCATTTAATAGATGGTATTTTTGTTGCGCAGAAGATTATAATTTTCAGGCAATCAAATTGATTACTTTTTTATGGTTTACATTCTTTGTATGTTGTTTAAAAACGTCTTCCCTATGGGCTTCCCTGGTGGCGCAGTGGTTGAGAATCTGCCTGCCAATGCAGGGGACACGGGTTCGAGCCCTGGTCTGGGAAGATCCCACATGCTGTGGAGCAACTAGGCCCGTGAGCCACAACTACTGAGCCTGCACGTCTGGAGCCTGTGCTCTGCAACAAGAGAGGCCGCGATAGTGAGGGGCCCACGCACTGCGATGAAGAGCGGCCCCCACTCGCCGCAACTAGAGAAAGCCCTTGCACAGAAACGAAGACCCAACACAGCCAAAAATAAATAAATTAATTAAAAAAAAATGTCTTCCCTATACAAAAGGCATAAAGATATATCTGTATTTTCTTTTTAGAGTTCTAAAGTTTTGCTCTTGAAACATCTAAGTATCTACTCATTTGAAATTTATTTTTGTGAATATTATGAGGTAAATATCTAATTTTATTTTTTTTCCTTATGGATGCCTAATTGTCTCTGCATCATTTATTTAGAAGTCTATCTTTTCCCTGTTGATTTAGGATGCCATCTCTGTTGTTTACCAGGTTTCCACATCTGTGGGTCTGTTTCTGGTTTCTTTAATCTGTTCCACTGGACTGTTTGTCTCTCCCTGTATGAATACTACACTGTCTTAATTATAGTAGTTTTTAGAAACAAGTCCTCATATCTATTAGGGCAAGACTCTCCTCCTTTTGTCATGGCTGAACTTGGCTCTTTGCTTTTCCATATTAATCTTATAATCAGCTTGTCAAGTCTTTTGTTTCTTAGCTTTTTACAACTTTATCAAGTTACATGTACAAAAACTGCACATTTTTAACATGTACACTTTGTTGAGTTTCAACATAGGTGTATACCCATAAAGTCATTGACACAATCCAGTAAATTAATATCCCTGTAGCAAACAGACTCTGTGAGCTGCTCTAGCAAATTAATCGAACCCAAGGAGGGGGTGTTGGGAACCTCTGATGTAGAGCCAATCATTCAGGATTACAGGTAACGACAATGTGGACTTGTGACTGACACACTGAATTGGAGGGGGTCATTGGAACTTCCAATCTACAGTGGGTTGGTCAGAAGCACAGGTGATAACCTCAGCCTGCAACTTGCGTCTGAAGTGGGTGGGGGTGGGGAGTCTTGTGGGACTAAGCCCTTAATCTGTGGAGTCTGATGATATCTACAGGTGGATAGTGTCAGAATTGAGTTGAATTGTAGACAACTGGGGTCTGAGAATTGTTTGTTGTTGTTATGGAAAGCACCTCCTCCCCTGCAGTGGAACTGGGTCCCAGAACCCCAAATATTCATGAATTGGTGTATCTTTCCATTTGTTTAGGTCCTCTGTGAGTTCTCTCAGCAATGTTTTGTACTTTTGAGTTTAAATATCTTGTACATTTTTTGGCAAATTTATCCCTGGATTGTATTTTTATGCCATTATAAATGGTATTTTAAAATTTCAATTTCTGTTTTTTTGTTGCTAATATATAGAAATACACTTGATTTCAACCTTGTATCATGCAACCTTGCTGAACTCACTAAAAAGTTCTGTAGGCTTTTTTTTTTTTTTTTGGTAGATTCTCTAGGATTTTCTATATAGAATATCATGTCACTTGAAAGTACAGACGTTTTCACGTCCTTCTTTCCAATATGTATGCCTCTTCTTTTTCTTTCCTTATTGCATTGGCTAGGACCAAGCTGTCTTATAAAGTCATTATGGCACCAAATTGACTGCCATAAAGTCATTCATAATATTCCCTTATTAATGCTTTAATGTCTGTAGGATCTATAGTGCTTACCCCTTCCTCACTCTCGATATTGGTAATATATGTCTTCTCTGTTATTTTTCTGATCAATCTGGCTAGAGATTTATCCATTTTATTGGTCTTCTCCAGGATTCAGCTTTTGGTTCCATTGATTGTTCTTTGTTATATTTTGGTTTTCAATTTATTTTCTGCTCTTTATTTCCTTTCTTCTGCTTTGGGTCTAATTTTTCTTTTTTTCCTAATTCCTTCAGGTAGAAGTTGAGGTTATTGATTGTAAATCTGTATACCTTTCTAACATTAGTGTCTAGTGCTATAAATTTTCCTCTAAATCTTGCTTTAGCTACACCCCACATATTTTTATATGTCTTATTTTCATTTTCATTCAGATCAAAATATTTTCTAATGTCCCTTGTGAATATTTGTTTGAAACATGAGATGTTTTCAGAAGTGTTGCTTAGTTTACAAATACTTGGGAAATTTTCAGGTATCTTTCTATTCTTAATATCTAATATATTCCCTTTTTGGCCAGATAACATATTTTGTATGATTTGAATCATTTGAAATTTTTCATGACTTGCTTTATGGCCCAAGTTATCTATCTTAGTAAATGTTCCATGGGCACTGGAAAGCAATGTGTATTCTGCTGCTGTATCACAGAGTGTTCTCAAAATATCAGTTAGGTCCAACTGGTTGTAGGGTTGTTCAACTCTACTTTATCCTTGCTATTTTTTGTCTACTTGTTCTATCAATTATTGACATGGGAATGTTGAAAACTCCTGTTGTAATTGTGGATTTGTTCATTTCTCCTTGTGTTTCTATTAGGTTTTCTTTCATGTATTTTGAAGCTCTAATATTAGGTACATAAATATTTTAGGACGATTGCTTCCTCTTAAGGAATCGACCCCTTTATCACTATGAAATGACTCTCTTTTTCCTGGTGATATTTCTTGTTCTGAAACTTACTTTGTCTGATATTAGTATAGTCACTACAACTTTCTTTTGAAATAGTAACATGATACATCATTTTCATCCTTTTACTTTTAATCTGTCTTTTCCTATATATTTAACATGGGTATCTTAGAAAATAATTGTCTTTTTAAAAAATCCAATCTGACAATTTGCCTTTTGGTTAGACTGTTAAGACTAACTGCATTTAATGTGATTATTGACATGGTTGGGTTTAAATCTATCATCTTGCTATTTGTTTTCTATTTGTCTCTTCTTGATTTCCTTTATCCTTTTTTTTCCTGTCATCTTTTTGGTTGATAATTTTAATGATTCTATTTTATCTCCTTTATTAACTTATTAGCTATACTCCTTTGTATTATTCTTTTCGATTGTTGCTTTAGGGTTTATAGTATTCATCTGTAACTTATACAGTCTATCTTTACCACTTCATGTAAAATATAACATCTGTACAAAGTATATTTGCATTTCTTCCATCCCAACTTTTGTGCTATTGTCATATATTTTACTTCAACATATGTCATAAACCCTATAATAAATTATTATTATTATTACACTAAACAGTAAATTATCTTTTAAATGTATATTTTTTAATTATTAAAATTTATATTTATGCAAGTATTTACCATTTCCAGTAATTTCTTTTATTCTTTTATGTATATTCAGTTTCACCTAGTATCATTTTCCTTTTGTACTTCCTTTAACATTTCTTATACTGCTGGTCTGCTTGTGATCTTCTCTCTTTGCTTTAAGACTTTATCACTAGTTTTAAGCAATTTGATCATGATATGTCTTGATGTATTTTTCATGTTTCTTCTGCTTAGGGTTCATTGGGATCTGTAAGTTTACAGTTTTGATCAAATTCAGAAAATTTTTAGTAATTATTTCTTTAAACATGTTTTCTGTTCCTCTTTTCTGGGTCTCTGATTATATGTATATTATGCAGTTTGATGTTGTCCCTCAGTTCACTGATGCTCTGTTTATTTTTTATCAGACTTTTTCTTGGTGTTACATTTTTAAATGTTTCTATTGCTATGTCTTTCGGTTTTTAAAGTCTTTTCTTGTATAGAGTCTAATAATATGTTATAATCTCATCTAGTATGTTTTTCAACCTACAGAATTTGATTAGGTATTTTGTTATGTCCTCCATACCTCTCCTTATCATGTACACTCATTCCTCTACATTCTTGAACACACAGAGTATATTTATCATTATGTTTTAATGTTCTTGTCCACTTAATTCTATCATCTGTGTCATTTCTGAGTTTGTTTCAATAAATTTACTTTTCTCTTCATTAAAGGTTATATTTTCCTGTCTCTTTGTATGCCTGGTAAGTTTTGCTTGGATGCCAGACTTTGTGAATTTTACACTCTTGGTTGCTGGATTTTTAAAATTATATATGTATTTAAATAATTTTGAAGTTTGTTCTAGGATACAGTTAAGTCATATAGAAATAGATTGATTCTTTCTTGAACTGCTTTCAGGCTTTGTTAAGCCTTTAGTCTAAGTCTAATTTGGCCTCACTACTGAGGTAATACCAGTATGAGGACTCTACTTTATGCCCCATGATTTAGGAGATCCTTCCCCTCTGGCTTGTGGGAATAAGAACCTACTTTCTTGAGCTGTGTGAGCAATGGGGATTGTTCTGCCTCCTCCTTTAAGTGGTTCTTCCCCCAGCCTTGGGTAATTTCCTCATATGCATGCACTGATCAGTACTCAGGTGAAAACTTGAGGGAACCCTCTGTAGATCTCTGAAGCTCTCTTTGTGTGTAGCTCTCTCCTCTCCAACTCTGCCCTTCAAAGTCTGGCCAACTTGGACTTCCAAAACTGAACTTTGATCCTTAATTCAGAGATCACTTCATTTGTTTCCCTTCTCTCAGAAGTCATTATACAATGCTGCCTGTTGTCCAAAGTCTGAAAATCATTATTTCATATATTTTGTCAATTTTTTAAAAGTTGTTTAAGGTGGGATGGCAAGTCCAGTCCCTGTTACTCCTTTACAGACAGAAATGGAAATCTTCACTATCTTTACTTGCCTGGTTGTCTACAACCCCAAGTACTTAGAAAAAAATTTACATATTTGCAGAGGTAGATGTGCCAAAATTCTAATACATTAGTAAATAAATCCAACATTACCACCACTGTGACCCCCTCAATAGATAATGTTCTGGGGGATGGCTCCTTCTATGGGGGGGGGGAATCAGGTAAGGTATGCAGCATGGGAGATAGCCTATGGTTAGTGAGAAATTTCTGCCCCTTTTCCACTCAGATCCTATCAGACTATAAGTAAATGAATGTGATGTTATTATTGAGAAAATCTTAACATTTCTCAAAATGCAATAATATCGCCCATTTAAAAAACAAAACAAAAACCTCTCCCTACACTCCTACTCCAGCTATTGCTCAATTTCTCTCTTTTTTACAGCTAAAATTATTGAAAGAGCTCTCTAAACTTGCTCTCTCATCTCCTCTCTCTTGCATTCTGTCTGGTCAGGCTTTGGCTTCACCATTTCAGTGAAACAGTTCTTGTCAGGGTCACCAATGTCCTCCATGCTGCAGACGCAATGATCGTTCCTCATTTCTTATCTTCTGTTGTCTCTCATTTGGACATAACCTATCATGCCCTCTTTTGAAACCTTTTTTTCCCCTTGGTCTTTGGGAAATCACTCTCATCACTCTCTTCCTACCTCAATGGCAGCTCCTTCTCAGTCTCTTTTGCTAGCTCCTCCTCATCTTCCTGACTTTTTTTTACCCACACTTACTACCTAGATGATCCACCAAGTCCATGGCTTTAAATACCATTTATATATTGATGATTTCCAACTTTACATCCCTATTTCCACCCTTTATCCTGCATTTAACTCCTCTCTTCAACTGCCTACTTATTATACATCTCCACTGGATATTCAATAGATATTATTAAACAAGTCCCAAACTAAACTGATCTTCCCCCTCAAATCCATGTACCCTGTAGTCTTCTCCTTCTCCATAAATGGCATCACCACCCTACCAGTTATTCAGGTAAAAAAATTGGGGCTAGTCTTTGCTCCTGTCACAGTCACATGTAATCCATCAGCAAATTCTGTCAGCTGCACCTTCAAGTCCAATAATTTATTACCACCTCTACCAGTACACAGTAGTCTAAACTGCCACCAAATTCTCCAACAGCTTCTTATTCCACATAGAGTAGGCTCAAAGTCTTTGCTATGGCTCACAAGGCCATTCATGATTAGTCATCCTTGCTAATTCTCTGACTTCATCTCCTACTCCTCCACCCTCACTCTGATTCTACCACCCTGACCCTCTTGCACATTCCCTCCTTGTTCACCTGCACCTACTATTTCCTCTTTCCAGAGCACTTTTCCCCCAGATATCCCCATGGCTTACTCCATCACTTCATTTGGGTCTCTACTCACATATCACCTTACCAAAGAGACTGTATCATCTTTCCTGCCTTATTCATCTGTAAATATTTATAACCACTTGCCAAGTTGTTGATTAAGTAATTATCTGTTTCAGCCCCGCCTCCCACCCCCACTAGAATGTACCATGACAGCATGACTGAGAATTGCTACCATTGGCTATATAATAAATTATTTTAAAAAACAAACAGTAACAGAGGAGAGTGAACAACAGGATCCAATGCATTAGAGAAGTCCAAACTGGTAAGTACTGGAAAACGTCTATTGGACTGGGCAGCTGGAAGGACTAGCAACATTGAGAGCAGTTTGTGCAGGTTGTTGTTGGCTGGAGGCACCAGACTGCAGTGGGTTGAGGACGTCCTTTCCTTCACAGTCTCCTAGTTCTTCCCTCAAAAAACTCTTCCTCGCCCTTCACAGCTCTCAATCCTAATAGTCACACGGTCATACCTGTGTATGAAACACTACCCATGAGGCATTGTCAGTCCCTGCTCTCCAGCTGGGCACAGTCTGGTGGAGGAGGGCCCAGGGAGCTCCCAATCAGATGGGGTGTG
This sequence comes from Balaenoptera acutorostrata, assembly GCF_949987535.1. Lineage (NCBI taxonomy): Eukaryota > Metazoa > Chordata > Mammalia > Artiodactyla > Balaenopteridae > Balaenoptera > Balaenoptera acutorostrata. The sequence goes on from NC_080064.1 coordinate 158,077,326, forward strand.
TGTGTGTGTGTGTGTGTGTGTGTGTGTGTGTGTAGAAATAATAATAATTAAAAAACAACAAATATAAAAAAACAGATCAGGAAGACACCTAAAGTCAAATGAATGCATGCTAAAGGGATGCCCAAGAGAAGAGGTTGACTCTGGAAGAAAGGCAGGGACACCCCTGCTGGCTCTGCAGCACCAAGACTGACTGGGATATGATGTCCATAATTCATAGCTGATCAATCCTGGAGGGCCCAGTGCTCCAAGCCCTTTGGAAACCGCTCTCTTCTCTGACAGCTGAGCCCTTCTCCTCAGAGGCCTAGGGCAGGAAGGTTTCTCTGTGAGATGTACTCTGGTCCCCCACAGCCAGGATGATGGACAAGGAGGCAAGAGCTGCTCAGGGCAGCTGAGACCAGTGGGGCTGAGCAGGGAGAGAAATACAGCAGCGACACAGCTCTGTGTGTAGAGAATGATGAAGGCTCAAAGGCAGAACCCTGGGGAGCACCAAGTTTAGCAAGGGGAGTGCATGAAGAAAGCAGAGAAGGGCTTTCAGAAAAAGATGGAGAAAACAAGAAACGCGAAGACAGTTTCACCATGAGAGAGGGAAGGCCAAGAGTGACTGCTGAATGCTCCAGATAGGTGCCTGCTGTAAGGCCTGGAAACACCTCCTTTAGATTTGATCATTAGGAGATCTCTGGGGAAATTGGGGAGAGCAGGATCAGTGGAGAGGAGGAGGCAGAAAGCAGATTTCAATGGGCTGAGCAGCAAATGGAAAGTGAGGAAGGGGGTACAAGGTCAGTGGCGTGCCAGATTTAGCAAATAAAAATAAAGCATACCCAGTTAAATTTGAATTTATCTGAAATTTGAATTTAAGATAAACAATGAATAATATTTTTAGTATTAGTAGAATAAACCAATTATTCATGGTTTATCTCAAATTCAAATTTAACTGGGCATTCTGTATTTTGTGTAGTAATCCTAACAGGGTGGCATGTGGACTTCTCTCTCAAGCAATGTGGCTGGGAATAAAAGATGAGTGCCAGGGCCATAGATGAAAGGGGACCCAGGTCAATGGAAAGTTATGTCTAGATGGGATTGTCTGAGCATGTAGAGCAGACAGCAACACTTCCTGTGGTCTGTTTGTAGGCTGAAGGGAAAGAGCCCATAGTGGGAAAGGCTAAGGACACAGTTGAGGGAGTAATTGATTACATAAACCATGGGCCTCTAGCCAGGGTGAGAAATCACTTCCCACCCATAAAAAGCAGACAGTCCCTCCCTAGCCCTCCATCCCACAAAAAGCTCAGGAAACACGAATTTCCAATTTTAATTTGCAAGTTGTTTGCTGCTACTTTGAAACTACAGGATTGTGGGTTTAATAAGGAATCTTTCTGGTAAAGATTTGTTTCTTTTGTTCTGTCTTTTTCTTGGTGTTTTAATGGACCACCATAGCTGCAAACATTTTTCTAAATAGATGAATCCACTTTGTCAACTTCATTTCTCAAAATCCCATCACCAGAGCAAATCATTTTTAATGGCTAGATTCCATTGCCAGTTCAGGCCACAAGCCTGAGTTTTTGAAGCAAATAAATCAGATTAGTGCTGTAACCCAGCTCCTCCTTCCTCTTTCTCTATTTTAAATCTTACTGTGAATGGTGAATTTGTCAAAGCCCCTTTTGATGATGAAAGATTGATATCATTTGAGTCACCACATGTTATATTCAACAGCTGTTTTTCTTCCTCATTACACCCTATTCCAGGGTCACATCTGGTTTGAAAAACTGGAAAACTGATGTCTTTTTGTTTATTTTTGTTCATTTTCCTCTAATTCCTTAGATTTCTGCCAGATTGGTAGCCTTCGTGACTCTTTTGTTTCTATGCTTGTGTGACAGAAAGAAAAAAGCACCCCCCTTTCCTCAAATCCTAACCCTAAGTCTGTCTGGTCTTAGCCCAGCCCACAAAGGCTAATTCTTTTCTGGGTTTTAGGCATGTGGGCCTCACAGCAGAAGCAGCACTGTGGCTTCCACTGCCTTTCCTAAGAATGTCCCTGGCTGCTGTTGGGACATTAGCAATGTCCCTCCTTCATAAGTGTCTCTGAGACTTTTAGTAAGGAAAAAAATAATAATAATAACAACATAGGGATACACAAATTCCTTTTTTCCCAAATTACTTGTTCTATATTAGCTTCAAAATAAGAGTTCGCCAGCTTTGTGTTAAAGAAAGCACCAGTGGACTGCCCACTGTACTGCTTGTTCTGTTTCTGATCAGCTCCAGGCATTAGCAGAATCCATGTTAAGTGGAGGACAATTACTTTGAACAGATATCCTCAAGATAACCCATAATTTTTCCTTTTGCTTCCTCTCTCTTAGTACTCTGATTAGAGGTTGGTCGTCTTTGACACCTGGAATTCAAGACTGGGTCGGGGGAGGTTATGTTTGGGACCTGATCTCAAATGAAATATCTCTACCCAGTTAATGAGTAATTTAAGAGTTTTTCTATGGTGCTTATCCCAAAAAGTAGACAAGTGCAGAGAGGGCTGGAGTTAAGCTGGGGCGAGGACAGGACATGAAAGGGAAATTTCTTTATGGATCAACATATTTGCAGTTTCAAGCAGGTGTGGTACCAACAGGCCCCTCTGTTGACTGCTTCCTTCTGCTAAGCTCACCAGGGCATCAGGGTGGAGTGGCTCAGTATCAGGGACGATGTCTCCTGGAACATGTGGCCTAAATCACCTTATCTGACGGTTGAAGTTCTCAAACTGTTCAAGCCAGAAAGTACTTTGAAGTCCCTGTAGCCCAGGGCCTGCCAGACTTTTAATTTCATGGTCTGTTAGGACTTGCGGGGGAAATAAGGTTAAACAATAACAGGTTGTCAATTTTTATTTTGCCTATTGAACAAATAAAATATTCATCTTCTGTCATCATTTCAAAAAAAGGCACTTTAACATAAAAATATGAAAGACTTTTATTCTTACTCTTAACATAAAGGTTATATCCCAGTTCTTTCCCAGAAGGTCAGTGTCAAGCTTACACCAATGTTACACAAATATATTAGAATACGTGTGTGGACTTGCATGCATCCAAATGCACACATGCTTATCATCATCCGCCTTAGTTTTTCCTTAACACACAGGAGCTGTAGTGTGCTCATTGAGTACATGAACTCTGGGGCCAGAATACCTGAGTTCAAACACAGGCTATACTACTCATGGTCTGAAGAACCTCAGATGAAAGTTACTAACTTCTCTGAGCCTTGGTTTTATCATCTATTAAGAGACGGTGATTACACACTTTTCCAGATTTGTTATCAGGATTAAACGAGTTAGTATTTGAAAAGCATTTGGCACAAAGGAAACATCTGGTAAATAACAGTCATTATTATTATGTTTCCACAGACCAGGAAGTTTTCATAAACTGGCCTCTGGGAACTGCAGATAGAGCAACGCTTTCCTCTTCCAGATAAGGAAAAACTGGTCTAGAGTAGACGTGACTTGTCCAGCTAAGGTCCATGACCAGTTACTGAACATACTGAATAACTTGAGTAGAACTCAAGTCTCTTGACCAAGTATGATGTGTCTCTGAAGTTTCCTAGAAAAAATTGAATTTGACAAATGGCTGGAATCACTGGGCATCTGTCCAGTGTCTGGAGGGATGGACAGGGAGCTAGCACTTTAGTGGGGCACAATGAGGTCAATCAAGAGCCACCAGGAAGTCTGGCTACTGCTGCCTTCCTTTCTCTTTCCTCCAACCCCAGAGAAAAATGAAAACAGGAGTAGGTTACCACCTGGGGATGAGGGGTGAGGGAGTCCCCACGTGAGGCAAGAGTAGGTGAGTAGCTGCGCTTTGCAAATCTTCCTCTTTCTGCCTTCAGTCCCACCACAGAACACCTGCTGAGCCTCTCAGGTCCCGCCTCTCACAACTCTGCTGGGGGTGCCCCCCTATGCTGCATGAGGTCCTGCCCTCCCAGTCACCAGCCACAGGGAGATGCCCCAAAACTATGACTTGTTTTTGCTGTTGTGATTTGGGGGCTATTCCTCATTTCCTAAGCCTTGGTGAGGGCCACTGGGTCAGGTAGGACTGCGTTTAGTGGCTGGTAACACACCCATGTCAGTGAGGCTGCTTTTCGATTTTACATAGCAGGAAATCAGGTTGCCTGAGGCAGGCTCCTTCAGCCTCTCTGCTCCATCATCCTTTGCTTATGACTTTCATCCTCATGATTGCCTCCTGATCACATGTTCCAGGCAGGAAGAAGTAAAAAGACAATGATAAAAAAGGAAGGGGTGGGCCTATATCAGGAAATCCAACCTTTCTCACAAAAGCTCCAGCAGCTTCTGCAGATGCCTCATTGGTCAGAGCTATGTCAGAGCTCCTAGGTCCAAGGGAGGCTGGGAAATATGTTGTGTCTGGGCAACAAATTGTGGTTTATTAGTAAGGAAAGAATGGATAATTGGTAAGAAACATTGTCTGCCAGGAAGGCATAATGAATAAAATTGAGCCTTTTTGTTTCCCTTTATCTCTAAAGTCTACTTCACCAGGTCACGTTTGAAGGAACTGTTAGTCCAGCTCCAGAAACCTTGACATCTATATGGGTCTTCACTGAAACCTCCATGCACATGTGCAGCAGATCACACGGCACACCTAGCCAACCTTTTTTACAAGCCTCTTTATGCTATTATCTACCTCCTCTCAGTACTGCTCCAACCTCCCTCTCTTGCTAAACAAAGTAAAACAGGTGTATCTTCACTCACACCTCTGACCTCTTGTCCTATGTTTCCATGTTTTTCTTCACTGGTCTCTGTGCCCTTTCTTGTGGAAATTGACTTGGTCTCTGGGCTTTTACAAGTCTAGGCCTCTACCCATCACCCCTATAAGCACAACCATGGCTGAAAACAAAGAATCTGGGAGATTACATTGGGGCCTTTAACACATCCTTTTATATTTCCCCAGCTACCCAGGTGATGAGTGAACCCATGTAAACTCCAGCCCTGTTTACATATACCACATCTGTAGACACCTGTCAGGGCCAGTGAGACCCTCTCTGCCGCCATGGAGACCCGGCCGCAGCCTTCCCGCTCAGCCTCCTGCTCTCCTTGCACTCTGCTTTAGTCCAAATTTTCCCTCTCCATGTTCATACCCATCCTGTTGGATTCAGCCCAATAATTTTCATTTACTCCTTCAAAGGCCCACTTAAGACTGACTCTGAGAAGACTCTCTCAGTTAAGCTCGCCTGCCTCCAAGCCAGCCAGTCCACTGTGCTACTCTGAAAGCAAGCCCCTGGTTTACATGATTTTTATTTGACTTGGTATTCAAATTTTGGATCTCATGTCTGTTTTCTTTATAGCTGTTTTCTCTCCACCATTAGGCTGTGAGCAACCTGAGGGTAAGGGTAGGGCCTGGGTCTCCCATCAACCCTCAGAACAAGGGTTACTCTTTTTTTCTAGCTGGTGTTTTTTGGGTACCTTCCATGTGTCAGACACTGAGGGAGGTGCTAAGGATACAAGGCAGATGCAGTCCCTGGCTTCCCTCTTCTGGTCCTTTTCCTGCCCCCAGGATGGTTCTCTGCCTGATCCATCTGACTGACCACTGTCATGATGGAGATGAGGAAGGACATTGGGATTCAGCCCCCAGAGATGAGCCCCATCACTGTCTTCCTGGACTCCAAGTTCATACCACTCTGGCAGCTCCTCTGAAAAGTCCCCAGGTCTCCTCCCAGTATCCCGGCTTCCGGTGTTACTGTGTTGGCTCTGCCTGCCTGCCTGCCTGCAGCACAGCCAGCGACTGAAGGAGCTTTCATTCCAAATGAGGGCAGTCAGCTGAATTTCCAAATAACAGATTTTTTCCACTTCAATTTTTCTCTTTTGCCCAAATAACACATTCATTTTGTGGAAAAGGGATGGGGCAGTTCTTCTAAGGGTTAAAGATTTTATGAGGAATACCTGGGGTATGGGCAGGGCTCAGCCAAAGCCCTTCTCCTTTTGGGAGGGAAGGCAAGAGGAAGCAATGGAGAGGGCTCTCCAGCCCCTAAGGAAGACAGAGGGGATGAGGTCAAGTCAGGGAGCCAAGCCTTTTCTCCTCCTACCCCATTCTCCACCCACCATTCCTTCATCTTTTTCCCTTTTTTTATCTTCTTCTCTTTCTCTCTTCTTTCCTGTTTTCTTCTGTCCCTCTCCTTCTTTGTTCATGCATTCATTCATTCATGCATTCTCTCAGTGGGCATTGCTGTAACAGCTGCTATATGTCAAACACTGTGCTATGAGCTAAAAATACAGAGTCAAAAAGTCAAGGCTCAAGGCTTTTACGGTCTAGGGCCTGTGGAGGGTGGGGCACCCAGATGACAGGCTCGGGGGAGGAGTGACAATTGGCAAAGAGAGTTAACTGCTAAGTCTCCAAGTACATTCAGAGTCTTAGGCAGTACATCTAAAACTGGGGTCAAGGAGACAAGACTCAGAGAAACTTCAGTGTGTATCCATGCCGCCTGGCTCATTAATCTCTCGTATCCTATCCTAGGCAGAGACATCTCAGTGGGAAAGAACATGGACTATGTGAGCAGGCTGGCCCCCATTCAAATCCCAGGTCTACCACTTTCTGTGATCATAACAAGTCACTTAATCTTTTATTTATTTATAACAGATTTTCTTTTTCTAGGGCCATTTTGGGTTCACAGCAAAATTCAGCAGAAAGTACAAAGAGTTCCCCATGTACAACTGCCTCCCCCTCCAGGCACAGCCTTCCCCACTATCAACATCCTACACCAGAGCAGGACATCTGTTAGAGTTGATGAACCTACACTGACACATCATTATCACCCAAAGTCCATAGTTTACTTTCAGGTTCACTGTCGGTGTTGTACATTCTATGGGTTTTGACAAGTGTGTAATGACATGTATCCACCAGTACACTCACTGTCATACAGAAATAGTTTCACTGCCCAAAAAACTCTCTGTGTTTGCCTTCAGTTGGTCTTTTTATCCTCAATTTCTTCTTCTTTGGGCGATCATGGGGGTAAAACGTGGTAATATATCGTACATGAGTGCCTTGCTTTAGGTGTGAGTTATTAGTATAATATTCCCATGAAAAGCCCAGAGGCCCTCCCCCAGTGGGCCCTGATCATATTGCACGGTATTGGAGGAAGGAATGAACCAGGTGGCGAGGGGTGAACGCTCTCTGGAACAGCGAGATGACACGCTGCCTCAGCTGGTTGGGTGGTAGGCTACTTGGGGGACAATAGTGGAAGGAAGATATGGAGACGCACGGAATTCCAAAGGGACTCTGGACTGCTCTCTGCTCCTGAAGTAACCCATCCAACTTTATCCATGCAGTCCTCTGACTGCTCTTGGCAGGGGTTTAGAGAGCCTGCATGAGTCAGGTCCACGTGGCTGATGTGGGGAGGGAGCGAGGGAGGGACAGGGAGGGCTCATGCCCAGGCTGGGCCACGCTGGCTTTGGAGAAATTGTTCCTGAAAGTCCCTGGCAGAAAGAGAGCTGCTGTAGGCTGTTAACCTGCCATTCAAATCGACAAGTAAACAGTCTCCAATGAGAATCTCAGATGCCTGGTTCATTGCAGAGACCCAGACACTCATCCTGGGCTCCAGGTGGGGGCCAGCTAGAGGGAGCCTGTGCACAAGCTGAGGCAGAGCTTCCGGCCTCTCGCCCTCCCATATCCAGACAGGGATGTTGCCCAGGAGATCTCAGTCTCCTCCTGTCCCCAGACAGGCACAGGGAGAAGAAGACTTGACAGTACAGATGGCACAAATATATCACCTGTTATTCAGATGGGAAAACTCATTCTAGGGTCTGCTTTGGCTGACTAGACAGAGCAAATGAACTGGACCCTGGTGCTAGAGACATGGGTGGGCTGTGTGGTGGGCTTGGGAGTACACCCTCAGTCTCCACCTCCGTTGGGTCTGTCACCAGGCAGGGGCACAGCTGGGTTTGGGGGCATGCCAGGTGCTTGCTGTATATATACTCAGAATTTATTGGCCTGTGGTAAGCACGGGTGGGGAGGGAGAGGATGGAATGGAACACATCTGGTGACCTGATTTTTTTGTTTTCCTACTCTTGCTTGGTTGAGGGCCTTTGCTGTGCTTGGGGCTGGAGGAAGAAGTCCGGAAAATGGGATGAGGCCCTAAAAGGGAAGATGGGGGCAGGGAGTGTACGTTACTTGGCTGGGCTCAGACAGGGAGAGCTGGTTTGATCCTGGGAAGGCCTCTGCACCTTACAGAGTGGGAGGGGGCTCAGTTTCCTTGTGTGAAGATTCAATGAGGAAGAAAAGTATGATCACATGAACATTTAGCAGCATTTCCAACAAAGACAAAACATGCAACCATATCCATGCATAAACCCAAAAGAAGTACATAAACACATACACCTTCAAGTATAGTTGCAAACGCAGCCATCAACTATACATACAATGAAAGCTCATACATCTTACTTACACGCATACTGCTTCTGAAACACAGGCAGCCATGTTCATCAAGACCAGAGGGAGTACACTGACCCTAAAGATCAAGACCAACGTGCCTTGAACCATCATCACCCCTTGGATGTTGCAAAGCCTAACGCCCATCTCAAGTTTTCTGCATATTTCCAGAGGGCATGCCTGCTTTTGATGAATCATATAGGCTAGGGTCCCCTGGCCATTCCTCACGACAATCTCTGTTCCACATCACCTCCATGCAGACAGAGAACATGGCAGAAACACTCTCAAGGCTTCCATGATGTGACAAACTTAGGAAGATTTGAAGAAATGAAGAAATTTACATTATAACAATGCAAAAAACTCAAATAATAGACATTTCTGTTCTTATTTTTAAAAACCTATTGGTCATTCTCACAACTCCAGAGCCAGACTCTCTCCACCTTATTCAGCAAATCTTCTTTCCCCTCTTCTCTGTTGTCTTCTTCTCAGGGGCAAAATCCAAATTCCTCTCATTTTCTTGCATGGAGCAATTCAGCTGTCTCCAACCTCTGTCCCCAACCTTGGCTCCTGAACCCCCTTAGGACAGCCAACAACTCACTGGAAACTCTGAAAATAGCCCCCGTGGCTTGCTGATTAAGGCCATCTGCCTCTCCCATCTTCCTCAATCAGGGTAATATATATATATATATATATATATATATATATATATATATATATATATATATATATATATATATTAACATCTTTATTGGAGTACAATTGCTTTACAATGGTGTGTTAGTTTCTGCTTTATAACAAAGTGAATCAGCTATACATATACATATATCCCCATATCTCCTCCCTCTTGTGTCTCCCTCCCACCCTCCCTATCCCACCCCTCTAGGTGGTCACAAAGTACCAAGCTGATCTCCCTGTGCTATGTGGCTGCTTCCCACTAGCTATCGATTTTACATTTGGTAGTGTATATATGTCCATGCCACTCTCTCACTTCATCCCAGCTTACCCTTCCCCCTCCCCGTGTCCTCAAGTCCATTCTCTACGTCTGCGTCTTTATTCCTGTCCTTCCCCTAGGTTCTTAGGAACCATTTTTTTATTTTTATTTTTTAGATTCCATATATGTGTGTTAGCGTATGATATTTGGTTTTCTCTTTCTGACTTACTTCAGACTGTATGACAGTCTCTAGGTCCATCCACCTCACTACAAATAACTCAATTTCGTTTCTTTTATGGCTGAGTAATATTCCATTGTATATATGTGCCACATCTTCTTTATCCATTCATCTGTCAATGGACACTTAGGTTCCTTCCATGTCCTGGCTATAGTAAATAGAGCTGCAATAAACATTGTGGTACATGATTCTTTTTTTTTTTTTTTTAATTACAGCTACTAGTTCTTTTTTTTTTTTTTTTTTGGCTGTGTTGGGTCTTCGTTTCTGTGCAAGGGCTTTCTCTAGTTGTGGCAAGCGGGGGCCACTCTTCATTGCGGTGCGCGGGCCTCTCACTATCGCGGCCTCTCTTGTTGCGGAGCACAGGCTCCAGACGCGCAGGCTCAGTAGTTGTGGCTCACGGGCCTAGTTGCTCCGCGGCATGTGGGATCTTCCCAGACCAGGGCTCGAACCCGTGTCCCCTGCATTGGCAGGCAGATTCTCAACCACTGCACCACCAGGGAAGCCCCCATGATTCTTTTTGAATTATGGTTTTCTCAGGGTATATGCCCAGGAGTGGGATTGCTGGGTCATATGGTAGTTCTATTTTTAGATTTTTAAGGGACTTCCATAATGTTCTCCATAGTGGCTGTATCAATTTACATTCCCACCAACAGTGCAGGAGGGTTCCCTTTTCTCCACACCCTCTCCAGCATTTATTGTTTGTAGATTTTTTGATGATGGCCATTCTGACTCGTGTGAGGTGATACCTCATTGTAGTTTAGATTTGCATTTCTCTAAGGATTAGTGATGTTGAGCATCCTTTCATGTGTCTGTTGGCAATCTGTATATCTTCTTTGGAGAAATGTCTATTTAGGTCTTCTGCCCATTTTTGGATTGGGTTGTTTGTTTTTTTGATAGTGAGCTGTGTGAGCTGCTTGTAAATTTTGGAGATTAATCCTTTGGCAGTTGCTTCATTTGCAAATATTATCTCCCATTTTGAGGGTTGTCTTTTCGTCTTGTTTATGTTTTCCTTTGCTATGCAGAAGCTTTTAAGTTTCATTATGTCTCATTTGTTTATTTTTGTTTTTATTTCCATTACTCTAGGAGGTGGGTCAAAAAGGATCTTGTCATGATTTATGTCATAGAGTGTTCTGCCTATGTTTTCCTCTAAGAGTTTTATAGTGTCTGGCCTTACATTGAGGTCTTTAATCCATTCTGAGTTTATTTCTGTGTATGGTGTTAGGGAGTGTTCTAATTTCATTCTTTTACATGTAGATGTCCAGTTTTCCCAGCACCACTTATTGAAGAGGCTGTCTTTTCTCCATTGTATTTTCTTGCCTCCTTTATCAAAAATAAGGTGACCATATGTGCATGGGTTTATCTCTGGGCTTTCTATCCTGTTCCATTGATCTATATTTCTGTTTTTCTGCCAGTACCATACTGTCTTGATTACTGTAGCTTTGTAGTATAGTCTGAAGTCCAGGAGCCTGATTCCTTCAACTCTGTTTTTCTTTCTCAAGATTGCTTTGGCTATTCGGGGTCTTTTGTGTTTCCATACAAATTGTGAAATTTTTTGTTCTAGTTCTCTGAAAAATGCCATTGGTAGTTTGATAGGGATTGCATTGAATCTGTAGATTGCTTTGGCTAATATAGTCATTTTCACAATGTTGATTCTTCCAATCCAAAAACATGGTCTATCTCTCTATCTGCTTGTATCATCTTTAATTTCTTTCATCAGTGTCTTATAGTTTTCTGCATACAGGTCTTTTGTCTCCTTAGGTAGGTTTATTCTTAGGTATTTTATTGTTTTTGTTGCAGTGGTAAATGGCAGTATTTCCTTAATTTCTCTTTCAGATTTTTCATTATTAGTGTATAGGAATGAAAGAGATTTCTGTGCATTAATTTTGTATCCTACTACTTTACCAAATTCATTGATTAGCTCTAGTAGTTTTCTGGTAGCATCTTTAGGATTCTCTATGTATAGTATCATGTCATCTGCAAACAGTGACAGCTTTACTTCTTCTTTTCCAGTTTAGATTCCTTTTATTTCTTTTTCTTCTCTGATTGCCGTGGCTAGGACTTCCAAAACTATGTTGAATAATAGTGGTGAGAGTGGCCAACCTTGTCTTGTTCCTGATCTTAGAGGAAATGCTTTCAGTTTTTCACCATTGAGAACGATGTTGGCTGTGGGCTTGTTATATATGGCTTTTATTATGTTGAGGTAAGTTCCCTCTATGCCTACTTTCTGGAGGTTTTTTTTATCATAAATGGGTGTTGAATTTTGTCAAAAGCTTTTTCTGCATCTATTGAGATGATCATATGGATTTTCTCCTTCAATTTGTTAATATGGTGTATCACATTGATTGATTTGCATATATTGAAGAATCCTTGCATTCCTGGGATAAACCCCACTCGATTATGGTTTATGATCCTTTTAATGTGCTGTTGGATTCTGTTTGCTAGGATTTTGTTGAGAACTTTTGCATCTATGTTCATCAGTGATATTGGCCTGTAGTTTTCTTTCTTTGTGACATCTTTGTCTGGTTTTGGTATCAGGGTGATGGTGGCCTCGTAGAATGAGTTTGGGAGTGTTCCTCCCTCTGCTATATTTTGGAAGAGTTTGAGAAGGATAGGTGTTAGCTCTTCTCTAAATGTATGATAGAATTCACCTGTGAAGCCACCTGGTCCTGGGCTTTTGTTTGGTGGAAGATTTTAAATCACAGTCTCAATTTCAGTGCTTGTGATTGGTTTGTTTATATTTTCTATTCCTTCCTGGTTCAGTCTCGGAAGGTTGTGCTTTTCTAAGAATTTGTCCATTTCTTCCAGGTTGTCCGTTTTATTGGCATAGAGTTGCTTGTAATAATCTCTCATGATCCTTTGTATTTCTGCAGTGTCAGTTGTTACTTCTTCTTTGTCATTCCTAATTCTATTGATTTGAGTCTTCTCCATTTTTTTCTTGATGAGTCTGGTTAATGATTTATCAATTTTGTTTATCTTCTCAAAGAAACAGCTTTTAGTTTTATTGATCTTTGCTATTGTTTCCTTCATTTCTTTTTCATTTATTTCTGACCTCATCTTTATGATTTCTTTCCTTCTGCTAACTTTGGGGTTTTTTTGGTTCTTCTTTCTCTAATTGCTTTAGGTGTAAGGTTAGGTTGTTTATTTGAGATTTTTCTTGTTTCTTGAGGTAGGATTGTACTGCTATAAACTTCCCTCTTAGAACTGCTTTTGCTGCATCCCATAGGTTTTGGGTCGTCGTGTTTTCATTGTCATTTGTTTCTAGGTATTTTCTGATTTCCTCTTTGATTTCTTCAGTGATCTCTTGGTTATTTAGTAGTGTATTGTTTAGTCTCCATGTGTTTGTATTTTTTACAGATTTTTTTCCCGTAACTGATATGTAGTCTCATAGCATTGTCGTCAGAAAAGATACTTGATATGATTTCAATTTTCTTAAATTTACCAAGGCTTGGTTTGTGACCCAAGATATGATCTATCCTGGAGAATGTTCCATGAGCGCTTGAGAAGAAAGTGTATTCTGTTGTTTTGGGATGGAATGTCCTATACATATCAATTAAGTCCATCTTGTTTAATGTGTCATTTAAAGCTTGTGTTTCCTTATTTATTTTCATTTTGGATGATCTGTCCATTGGTGAAAGTGGGGTGTTAAAGTCCCCTACTATGATTGTGTTACTGTTGATTTCCCCTTTTATGGCTGTTAGCATTTGCCTTATGTATTGAGGTGCTCCTATGTTTGGTGCATAAATATTTGCAATTGTTATATCTTCTTCCTGGATTGATCCCTTGATCATTATGTAGTGTCCTTCTTTGTCTCTTGTCATAGTCTTTATTTTAAAGTCTATTTTGTCTGATATGAGAATTGCAACTCCAGCTTTCTTTTGATTTCCATTTGCATGGAATATCTTTTTCCATCCCCTTACTTTCAGTCTGTATGTGTCCCTAGGTCTGAAGTGGGTCTCTTGTAGACAGCATATATACGTGTCTTGTTTTTGTATCCATTCAGCCAGTCTATGTCTTTTGGTGGGAGCATTTAATCCATTTACATTTAAGGTAGTTATCGATATGTATGTTCCTATTACCATTTTCTTAATTGTTTTGGGTTTGTTATTGTAGGTCTTTTCCTTCCCTTGTGTTTCCTGCCTAGAGAAGTTCCTTTAGCATTTGTTGTAAAGCTGGTTTGGTGGTGCTGAATTCTCTTAGCTTTTGCTTGTCTGTAAAGCTTTTAATTTCTCCATCAAACCTGAATGAGATCCTTGCTGGGTAGAGTAATATTGGTTGGAGGTTTTTCCCTTTCATCACTTTTGGCTTGCAGAGTTTCTGCTGAAAGATCAGCTGTTAACCTTATGGGGATTCCCTTGTATGTTATTTGTTGCTTTTCCCTTGCTGATTTGAATATTTTTTCTTTGTATTTAATTTTTGATAGTTTGATTAATATGTGTCTTGGCATGTTTCTCCTTGGGACTCTCTGCACTTCCTGGACTTGATTGGACTATTTCCTTTCCCATATTAGGGAAGTTTTCAACTATAATCTCTTCAAATATTTTCTCAGTCCCTTTTTTTTTTTTTTCTCTTCTTCTTCCAGGACCCCTATAATACGAATGTTGGTGCGTTTAATGTTGTCCCAGAAGTCTCTGAGACTGTCCTCAATTCTTTTCATTCTTTTTTCTTTATTCTGGTCTGCAGTAGTTATTTCCACTATTTTATCTTCCAGGTCACTTATCTGTTCTTCTGCCTCAGTTATTCTGTGATTGATCCCTTCTAGAGAATTTTTAACTTCATTTATTGTGTTGTTCATCATTGTTTGTTTGCATTTTAGTTCTTCTAGGTCTTTGTTAAATGTTTCTTGTATTTTCTCCATTCTATTTCCAAGATTTTGGGTCATCTTTACTATCATTACTCTGAGTTGTTTTTCAGGTAGACTGCCTATTTCCTCTTCATTTGTTTGGTCTGGTGGGCTTTTACGTTGCTCCTTCATCTGCTCTGTGTTTCTCTGTCTTCTCATTTTGCTTAACTTACTGTGTTTGGGGTCTCCTTTTTGCAGGCTTCAGGCTCGTAGTTCCCATTGTTTTTGATGTCTGCCCCCAGTGGCTAGGGTTGGTTCAGTGGGTTGTGTAGGCTTCCTAGTGGAGGGGACTGGTGCCTGTGTTCTGGTGGATGAGCTGGATCTTGTCTTTCTGGTGAGCAGGACCACATCCGGCAGTGTGTTTTGGGGTGTCTGTGACCTTATTATGATTTTAGGCAGCCTCTCTGCTAATGGGTGGGGTTGTGTTCCTGTCTTGCTAGTTGTTTGGCATAGGGTGTCCAGCACTGTAGTTTGCTGGTTGTGAGTGGAACTGGGTCTTAGCGTTGATATTGAGATCTCTGGGAGAGCTTTTGCCATTTGATATTACATGGAGCCAGGAGGTCTCTAGTGGATCAATGTCCTGAACTCGGCTCTCCCACCTCAGAGGCACAGGCCTGACACCTGGCCAGAGCACCAAGACCCTGTCAGCCACACAGCTCAGAAGAAAAGGGAGAAAATAAGAAAGAATGAAGAAAAGAAAAGAAAAGAAAAGAAAAGAAAGTTATTAAAATAAAAAATTTATTAAAAACAAGAAAAGTAATAAGTAAAAAAAAAAAGAAAGAAAGGAAGAAAGAAAGAAAGAAGAGAGCAACCAAACAAAAAACAAATCCACCAATGATAACAAGTGCTAAAAACGATACTAAAAAAAAAAAAAAATGGACAGACAGAACCCTAGGACAAATGGTAAAACAAAGCTATACAGACAAAATCACACAAAGAAGCATACACATACACACTCACAAAAAGAGAAAAAGGAAAAACATATATATATCTACATATAAAAAAAAAAGGAAGAGAGCAACCAAATCAATAAACAAATCTACCAATGATAATAAACTCTAAATAGTAAACTAAGATAAACATAAAACCAGAAACAAATTAGATGCAGAAAGCAAACCCCAAGTCTACAGTTGCTCCCAAAGTCCAACGCCTCAATTTTGGGAACATTCGTTGTCTATTCAGGTATTCCACAGATGCCAGGTACATCAAGTTGATTGTGGCGATCTAATCCGCTGCTCCTGAGACTGCTGGGAGAAATTTCCCTTTTTCTTCTTTGTTCACACAGCTCCTGGGGTTCAGCTTTGGATTTGGCCTCGCCTCTGAGTGTAGGTCGCCTGAGGGCATCTGTTCTTTGCTCAGACAGGATAGGGTTAAAGTAGCAGCTGATTAAGGAGCTCTGGCTCACTCAGGCTGGGGGGAGGGAGGGGTATGGATTGCAGGGCGAGCCTGCAGCGGCAGAGGCTGGCATGATGTTGCAACAGCCTGAGGTGCACCGTGTGTTCTCCCAGGGAAGTAGTCCCTGGATCACGGGACCCTGGCAGTGGCGGGTGGCTCCCGAGAGGGGAGGTGTGGAGAGTGACCTGTGCTCGCACACAGGATTCTTGGTGGTTGCAGCAGCAGCCTTAGCATCCCATGCCCGTCTCTGGTGTCTCCGCTGATAGCCATGGCTCATGCCCATCTCTGGAGCTTGTTTAGGTGGTGCTCTGAATCCCCTCTCCTCAGGCACCCCAAAACAATTGTCTCTTGCCTCTTCGGCAGTTCCAGACTTTTTCCCAGACTCCATCCCAGCTAGCTGTGGCGCACTAGCCCCCTTCAGGCTGTGTTCATGCAGCCAACCCCAGTCCTCTCCCTGGGATCCGACCTCGACCTCCGAAGCCCCAGCCTCAGCTCCCAGCCCCCACCCACCCTGGCAGGTGAGCAGACAAGCCTCTCAGGCTGGTGAGTGCTGTTCAGCACCGATCCTCTGTGTGGGGATCTCTCCACTTTGCCCTCTGCACCCTGTTGCTGTGCTCTCCTCCGTGGCTCCAAAGCTTCCCCCCTTCCACGCCGCCCCCCCCACCGTCTCCACCAGTGAAGGAGCTTCCTAGTGTGTGGAAACTTTTCCTCCTTCACAGCTCCCTCCCAGAGGGGCAGGTCCCGTCCCTATGCTTTTGTCTCTGTTTTTTCTTTTTTCTCTTGCCCTACCCAAGTACGTGGGGAGTTTCTTGCCTTTTGGGAAGTCTGAGGTCTTCTGCCAGCATTCAGTAGGTGTTCTGTAGGAGCTGCTCCACATGTAGATGTATTTCTGATGTATTTGTGGGGAGGAAGGTGATCTCCACGTCTCACTCCTCTGCCATCTTGAAGGTCCTCTCAAGGGTAGTTTATATTTTTCTAGTTGAACCTAAATATACAAATACACACCTAGCCACAGAAACACAGAACTCTCTGTCCACGTCACCAGACAGGTTAGGCAGAAGACGAAGTCATCTCTGCCATGCTAAGGTCAGTAAGCTAAGTCTAACCTTCTGCCTCCTCCCCCACCCCCTTCCCACTTCCCACTTCAAGGGTTCTATGGGCTCTTCCAACCGTGGACTTATTAATTTATAAAGTCAACATCACTGGGAGTCTGTTTATGCCAACCAGTCATCTTGGGATGCAAAGATGAATGAAACGAAGCCATGGAACATAAGGAGTTCAAATCATAGATGTGGGGGGCAGATAAGTACAAGGATAATCATGATTTAATGAGATTAAGCCTGTGATATGGATGTAAAATGTGCTCCTGGAATACAGATGAAGGGTAATTTAATCAGTTTGGCAGTGGAAGTATGGAGAAGGTGTGCAGGATGAGTAAAAGTCCATCACTTAAAAAAGAGGGGTGTCACTGGGGACCAAACCATCATTCATTCATTCATCCATTCATTCCTTCACTCACTAATTTTTAGGACTGTGATAAGCAATAAACAAGACAGACAGACTTTACTTTTAATGGAAACTTTAACACACATGCGAGTGTTCTGGAAGGGGAAACTGAGTGAGATGAACCTCTCTAAGGAGGTGACACTTAGGCTGAGACCTAAAGGAAGAATAAGCATTAGCTAGGTGAAAAAGAGTGGAAACATATTCAGGCAGAGGAAGGAATATGTTCGAATCTAAAAGTGAGAAAGAGTTTCATGCTTATGAGAAACAGCGAGACGTTTGGCATCATTGATGCTAAGAGACAGGGAGGAGAGTGCCATGAAATGAGGCTAAGGAAGTAGGAAGGGTCCAGACATATTAAGGGATTCCCCCAACACACACACTTCCTCCTGATATGGTTGTGTGCAGAATTAGGGGGAACACTAAGAAGACAGAGCCTGGAGTTTAACTCTATGAGTTGAGTTCAACTCTATGAGATTAAAGAGCTTTGGGCTGGGAGCTCCTCTGCACCCAGTCACTTGGTATGGGAGATGTGGTCTAGGAAGACTACAAGTGTAAGCCAACAGAGCTGCAACCTTGGTATACTGTAGCCATGTCACATGAAGGCATGGGATTCTCCTTCCTTAAAGACTCACCATCATGGCTGGTACAGGGCCATGGATCAACAAGGGTGTCATGCAGCATCAGATAGGGATGCATCAGCCAAACGTGACCAGCCTACAAATAAGACACCATATAACACTCAAAGGTGGCCAAAAGAAAGGACCTGATGGTGGCCTGGCATATTCTCAAGTTCCCCACCTTCTTTTGACATTTGAATGCAGATTGACTTTCTTGGGCTAAGCGACCACTGTGGTCCTTAGGCCCAAAAGGAGTACAGATTGAGGCTCAAGTGGTTAATGTGAATAGTAAACAGAGGCAAGTCCTTATTTTTATTCCAAACTTGTAACATTAGTCATACAAGTTACACTAAATGTTTTTGATGGGACACCATCAAAAGCATTTAGGCTAGGAAATGTAAAGATCAGAATTATGTTTGTAAAAGATTACTTTGAATACTGGTGAATTCAAAGTATTCAGGGCTTCCCTGGTGGCACAGTGGTAGAGAATCTGCCTGCCAATGCAGGGGACACGGGTTCGAGCCCTGGTCTGGGAAGATCCCACATGCCGCGGAGCAACTAGGCCCGTGAGCCACAATTGCTGAGCCTGCGCGTCTGGAGCCTGAGCTCCGCAACAAGAGAGGCTGTGATAATGAGAGGCCCGTGCACCGCGATGAAGAGTGGCCCCACTTGCCGCAACTAGAGAAAGCCCTCGCACAGAAACGAAGACCCAACACAGCCATAAATAAATAAATAAATAAACAAATAAACCCAAAGTTTCAAAGTATTCATGGAATACTTTGGAATGCATTAAAGGAGAGAAAGAGAATAAAGACAGAGAGACTAATTAGGAGGTTTTATTAGTTAGAAATGCTTTCAGCTTCAAGTAAGAGAATACCCAACATAGTTTAAACCTTGGTTTAACAACAAGAAGTCAGGAAATCAGGCATCCCCAAGGGACGGTTGGGCAGCTCAATAATATCATTAAAGACCCAAGCTTGTTCTATCCTTCCACTCCACCACTGTCCATGTGTTGGCTTTTTATTCTCTTGCTTGTCCCCTCATGGTTGCAAGATGATTGTCTTACCTCAAGACACAATAATCTTATTGAAGGCAGAGAAAAGGAGGAAGGAACAGTGCTAGCCACCATCTGTTCCTTTTCTCAGAAAAGCGAAACTTTCCCAGAAGCTCATCACAGATGTCTCTTTACATCTCATTTGTCAGAATTGGATCACAATGCCCCTCTAACTGCAAGCAAGACTGCAAAATTGAAAATCTGGATTGTACATTATAATTCAGTACCTGAAGCTAGACACATTGCTGCCTGGAGCAAAACTGGGGTTCTCATAGCCAGGTGAAAAGAGAAATGACTGTTGAGTAGGAAATAAACAGCAAGAGAACAGCAAGGTCACAGAGGCAAGAGAAGAGGGCCCCAGATAAGATACATTGGAGATAGAGATATTTAAAAGGTGGAAGTTACAGAACTTGGTGATGGGATGAGGAGAATAAAGGAGGGGAAGAGGAAAAGGTTGATTTCCAGGTTATCAGTTTGGGCAGCCAATGGATTATAATGTCATCAGAAAATATGAGGAAAAAACACAGATGTGGGGAAGATGAAGTGTCTGTCTACTTTTAGACATTTTGAGTTTGAGGAGTTTGCATATATCCAAGTATTAATATCATGTATGGAGGTGGATATATCACTCTGGAGCACAAGAGTAAGGTCTGGGCTATAGATATGGATTTGAGAATTATTGGAAGCCATGGGAGTAAAGGGATTTATTAAAGAGGATGCTTTGGGTTACACAGAAAGAAATACAACTCAAACAAGGTTAAGGAGAGAAAAAGAACAAATTTGGCTCACACAGCAGGAAATACATAGGATGGGGCTAAATTTTAGTCCAAGAGCATCTAATACTGATACTCAGATCTGAAAGTTGGTTTTTTTCTCTTCCCTCCAGCTCCCACTTTTCTTTATCTTTTATAAGATAACAAACCATTTCTGTGTATATTAATTCATTATATCCTCATGACTATCCTTTGAAGCAGGTATATTATTGTCCCCAGTTTAAACATGAAAAGCCAAAGCCTAAAAGATTAAGTGTCCTGTCCTCACTCAAGAAGCGAAGGGAATTTAGATTTGCAGTCTTCAAGGGACATGAATCTCTGACTCTCAGAGCTCCTAGACCTTTAGCTATGGGCAGAAAGGGCCTTTCAATGAAGCTGTAAATTATTTCCTTCTTGTTGTCGTGTAGACAAGCATGAGTGATGATTGTCTCTCTCTTGCAACAACTCACTGACGGTCAGCAGGAACTGACCAACACAAGTCAACATCCCAACATTTTTCTATCAAGCCCCCTAAATCACCACTCCTGGAGTTGTTTGACTTTTATCACATGGGAATGATTTGAGCATGTATAAAAAATGAATAAGATCCAGGAAAGCAGAAAAGATGGAAAATATGGAAAATAGAGGTGTGAAGGTGGTAGAGCGTGGGATCCATAGCACCAGTGGAAAGACTGGCCTCACAAGCTGCCTTCCATTGTAACAGGAAGGCTGGAAGAGAGAACGGGAAAGGATGCAAGGAGGATTGTATATATCTATGTCAGCTTGCTCTACCCCCATTTCAATCCCTTTCTATATTACCTTTCTCTGTTATAGAGGCTGGAAAGAGCAAAGCTAAAATTTCTGGTGTCCCTTGCAGCTAGGAGTGTCCATGGGATGAGTTCTAGTCAATGGGAGTAGCTGAAATCCTAGAGGGGGCTTTCCCTTCCTGAATAAAATGGCAAAGCATCTCTAGCAGTGGGCTTTTTCCTTCCCACTTTTTTATTTCCTCTCTTTTTCTTGGCTGGGCATTGGCTTTGATGCCTGGATATCCAGCAGTTATCTTGCAACCATGAGGAGAAAGTTCACACACTAAGGATGACGGAACAGGAAGATAGAGCCTGCTACCTTAATGATCTCCTTGAGCAACTGCACTTGCCCTGTACTATCTATCTCCACACTTTTTGTTTCATTGAGGAAGGAAGGAAGGAAAGAAGGAAGGGAGGGAGGGAGGAAGGAAAGAAGGAAGGAAGAAAACAACTTTCTTAGTTGAGCCATTATCTGTCAGGGTTACTATTACTGATAACTAAACATAAACCTGGTTTATGTATACCCCTGGGGCCTCTGGGATGCCTCCTTTTATTCGTGGATGCACTCCCCTGACAGCTGTGGACACAATACTAATGGCAGTAGATGCTGGGGCCCAGTGGGCCATGCCATAGAACATGTGGGTATCAGGACTCCTGTATAAGTACAACAGGAGAGCAGAAGGAGCTGGGTTAGCAGACCTAGAGGAGCCTCTCTTTGGAAGGGAGTAGGGAAGACAAGAGAGATACGCTGTGTAGCAGGAAGAGCAGTTGGCTGGGATTAGTTACTCTGGTCCTAGCCCTCAGCCTGCCACTAACTATCTGTGTGACCTCTCCGGGCCTCAGCCTATAAAATGAAGGATTTGAGCTAGATCAGTGCTTCTCAACTTTACCAAAAGAAGAACCCTGTATTTTTTGAAAGACTTTCGGTCTACCTAACTGCATTTATCAAACTATTCATATTCCCATGAGAATACTCTGTTGATATAATTACAGCCAAAAGCAAAGAAAAACAACTTTAAAATTTAACCTGTTTAGTCTTATCATAGGATAAAATTTCCATTAGTTCTTTGGAAAGTTGTAAATGTTTCTCAGGTCCACATGATTATCTTTGAGGACTCGTCATAATCTAGGGATTCGCCTAGGAGATCGCTGAGGTCCAATTCCCTCTCCCATGATGCCGGAGCCCTGTGCCCCTTAGCAGCCAGTGGGGGTACATTTTCCATTCTGCTCGTAGGCTCAGTTCTGATTTCCAGTTCCAGGAGATATCTTGTTTCCTTTATGAAAAACAAGCCTATCCTAATGGCACATTCCTGCTGGCCTGAGAGTACCTCATTTGCCCTGCGTGTCTGCAAGCCCTCCTCAAAGGTGATCCTTTTCTACCTTATCCCACCTTCCTCCTCATGCCAGGAGGGAGCTGTCTCACCCAAACCTTCATCTCAGTTACCCTGCTGTGCAACCTTCTGACCTGAGAGACCTGGAGACCCTCTCAGCCAGTCTGAGGATTGAGCCCTGATCCTTTCCCTCAAGTAGCTCCATCTGCTGCTGAAGAGAGAGGGGCAGAGACTCTCAATCCAGTTGAGTAAATGCTGTGATGGAGAATCCAATTTACTGCTGAAGCACTTAATGGTCAATTCTGCTTGGACGTGGGAAGGCCAGAGAGAGGTGGGAGAGAAGGTGATATCTGAGTAGAGACTGAAGGGTGAAGGGAGAGCCAGGGCAACATTTGAAGATCAGTGCCACAAAGGAAGGTTGGGTTGGGCTGGGGAAGGGCAGGGCTTGCATGCTGGTTCGTAACTCATTTGCCTGACAACTTTATTTAAGGCCTCCCTCCCTCCCTGCCTTCCTTCCTCTCATAAATATTTATTGAGCATCTTTTTTGTGTCAGGTATCCTTTAGGTGGTAGAAACAAATATGAATAAGACATGTCTTGTCTTGAAGGAGCAGACACTCAGGAGGCAAGGATATATCCACTCTATTCCTGCTCCTTAGAAGGGACTGATAAGGATTGTTCCTCCCCACCCTCTCTGACCCTGACACCTCACTGCTCTAGAGGAGTCCAGGCCTGGATAGAGGATGAGTGGCACACTCAGGAGGCATGGGCAGTTAGTGGAGAGCCTGTGATGAGATCATCATAAAATAATCCTCAGTGATGCTGTAATCCTAGTAGATCCTGGAGGAGAGAGGCCAGCACCAATCAAGTCTGTTCAACAAACTTTACCAAGGATCTCCTAAGGCCAGTGCTACTGTTGGGGTTCCCGGGGAGAGGAAGTATTCCTTTCCCCTCAAAACATGCACATTGAAGTTGTTGAGACAAATACACAGTGAGAATGTTAGGGAGAGTAAGATAACTTCCCTGGGAGAGGTACAAAAACCAGGGGAGCTCAGAGGCAAGGAAGAGCCTACCAGTCAGAATGGTTAAAAATGGAGAGAGCAGCTGTTGGGATGAGGCTTCTCATCAATTAGGACAGCCTTTGGCTACATGTGACAGAAACCTGATTACTGAGGTTTAACAAATAGGTGTTTGTTTTTCTCTTTTAACAAGAAGTGTGGAGGGAGGCCCGTGCAGGTCTCAAGGATGTCATCAAGAACCCAGGCCCCCTCTGTCTTCCGGGCCAGCATCCTTAATATGTAGCCTTCTTGGGTTGGAAGTTGGCTCCTCCACCCCCAGGCATCAATCACATCATAGACTTTCAAGGGAGCAAGAAAGTGAAAAGCAAAAGACACATGCCAGATACATGACAGCTCTGCCTCCTCCTTTTTTGCTAAAAAAAATGTATATCTCATTGGCCAGAACTGTGTCACATTATCACCTCTAGCAACAAAGAAGCCTGGAAAATCATTATTTTTAGGAGGGCACATTGATCTCCCTTCTATAAACAAAAGCAATGTACTGTAAATGAGGCAGAAGGGGAGCACAGATATGGGCTGGACAGCAAGCAGTGCCTGCCAGAACCCTAAAGAATCAGTAGAACCTGCTAGAATGAAGTGTGGAAAGACTTCCAGGCAGAGGAAACAGCAGGAGCAAAGGCGCAGGGTGGGAATGTGCCAGGCATGTTTGGGGCACCACGAATATTCCAGTTCAGCTGGAACATAGGGTGTGACTAGTGGGAAGAATGGGCTCTCTCACTTAGTCCCAGCTTACCCTTCCCCTTCCCCGTGTCCTCAAGTCCATTCTCTATGTCTGCATCTTTATTCCTGTCCTTCCTGGGACTAATTTCTTGAACAAACACTAACATGGCACTTGCTATGTGTCAGACACTGTGCTAAGCACTTTCTAAATAGTAATCAATTAGTCTAAATAACAGCCCTATGGGTTAGGTACAATATTACCAATGTGTTACAGATAAGGAAACTGAGCTACAGAGAGGTTAAGTAACTTGCCCAAGGCTCCACAGCCACTCACAGCAGAGTCAGATTTTGAGCCAGAGTCCATGTTCTCAAGGACCTCAGTGTGAGGCCACTGTGTGGAAGCTTCAGGAAGTTCTCTGGGTCACAGAAGAAATGCTCTCTAAGGGGATGGTCAAAGATGCCAAGGGCTAGGAGGGAGTTAAGCATGGGCACGGCTGACCTCTGTGACCTCCGAGGACTGTCTCTCACCTTATGCCCTATCCAGGGCTGCTAGGAGTCTAAAATGGATTAATGGGAATGAAGGTGCTTTGATAAAGATGGGCTGTGCTCCCTGAATACAAGGTCATGCCATTCCCCAGGTTGGCCAGCACTGGAATATCAATGAGGTCTTCTAGTGAGACTGAAGGTCAAGGACACTGAGAGGCAGGGAAATTATTTCCCTTCTGGCTCGGCCTGCCCGCCCTCCATTCCTGACCTTCTCCAACTCCAGGAGGGTGAGAGGAGAGAGTGAGGCAGAAAGGAGTAAGAAGGCAGTCAACACAAGAAAAGACAGGCTGACCTTAAAACAACAACCAAAAGTCCCTTCCTGACTTAGAAGTTTGGTCTATGCTCTGAGCTTTTGGATTAAACTGAAACCCTTTGGCCCATCCTGCTTGCTGGGCACAGAGTTTGTTTTCCCAGCAGATCGCTTCAGCCTGACCTGAAATTTTTCTAGCAAAGGGTCAGTGCAGACCAAGAAGAGGGCCTGGGACAAGAAGAGATCGTAGCACCCATCTTGCAGAATGGGCGGAGGCTCTGGGGGGGGGGGGTCTCTGGCATTTTGTCAGAGGAGCCAGGAAGGCAGCCTCGATTCCTACTTCTCCCCAAGTCGACAGCTGGGTGAGACAGCTCCAGGGCCCAGCCTGCAGACTCACTTCAGTTGTTCTGTTTCCATCTGTCCCAGACTGACTGCCTCAGGAGCTGTGGTGTGGTGGACAGAGATAAGCTCTCTGCCAGAGGCAGTATCCAGCGTGGCTGGGAAGATGTCTGGGTCCAGGAGGGGCTGTGTACAGGAGACATTATGTAGCCGCCATCTAAAGACAAATTACAGGGATGGGGAAGATGGAGAGAAGGGATGGAGGTGGCTCCTGAAGCCTTGGGGAAGGAGAAAGGGAATCTAAATTAGGACAGTGAAGAAAAAATAAACACACAGAGTAGAAAAAGGAAGGAAGAAAGTAAAAAAAGGAGCATCCTCCTGGAGGGCGAAATAGAGAAGATAGCTTCACTGCTAAACTTCAGCAAGAAGCATTGGGTTAGATCTTAGATTTCAAGAGGGGGGGCCCACCCACCTTTATCCACTGGCATGGTTGCACAGTGAGACGTCTTCCTTAGAAGCTGGAAGGAGGGATGGGCTCTGAATACATGCAGGGAAACGGGCCTAGGGACCTCCAGAAGCCCTTCTAAGTAGACTTTACAGTTTCCTCAGAGCCAGGGAAAGAGAGAAGCAAGAACTGGGAGGAAGGAGGGCAGAACTGACATTAATTGAAGGCCACAGTGTAGGCTGTCTGCTGACATTCTGTCACGGAATGCAGACACTGGCCCCTGTGCAGGGGCTAGATCTCTCTTTCACAAGGGAATAATCTGAATGCTATACAAGGTCAAATGGCAATTAAGTAGCAGAATCAGGATTTGAACTCGAGTCTGGCACAAATGCCCATGATCTTTCCACCAGGGTACTTCTTGGGAAAAGGCAGTAGGAGGAGGCTTAGTGGGAGTCGAGGAAGAGAGCCTGCTATAGTGGAAAGAATGCTGAACCTCATAGACCAAGGTCAAATATCTGGATCTGACGTGCAAGAGATGTCTTATGACCTTGGACAAATAATTTCCATCTCCTAGTCTCAGTTTCCCGTCTTATAAAGTGAGAGCTTGGGCTAGGTGCTCTCTAAAGCCTTTACTGTCTCTAAGCACATAATGTTTAGTTGTGAACCTGCTTCCATTTACTGCAGTAGCCTTCTTTTTCCTACTTCTGGTATTATGTTCTATTCTGGGCATGCGAACTAGGGGTGGGTACCCCTTCCTGCAGCCCATTCAAGATTGAGGGCAGAGACTAGAAATTATGATGACACTTTCTAACGTGGTGTGATCAATTAACTAACCAAATAAATAAACAAATATGTATTAAACCTACCATGTGCTTGACATGGTGCTTAGTTGGTGATACAAAGGAGAATGAGACTTGACCTCCAGGTCCAAGGAGCTTACGGGCTAATGGGAAACCCACATCCACAAAGGATATTTGCCAAGTGTGATCAGAAATCGCTAACGCTTTATGGAAAAGCTTGGTAAGCCATGCCCATTTCAGCCCAGGCTCCTCCACTCAGAGATGCATGTGAGCCAAGGTCAAGGGTGTTTGGGACCACACCTTCTCTATTTTGTCAGCTGTACCTTTGGCCTCTTGGATGCTGGCCACCTCTGACATTGGCACCCACGTTGTTGAAATCATAGTCAATTGTCTCTGACTGTGGTTGGCAGTCTCTGGGGGAACCTGGGACAACTTGTTCATGACCAGTGGATGGTGATAAGTGTGGGCATGGGGCAAGCATGGAGCGGTGTGGCCACACTCAGGAGGGCTTGAGACAGGCTGGGACCCAGGACCCTTTGCTGCAGTGCTTGTACCTGAACACACGTCTCCTCGAGCAACAGAACACAAAGAAACTATAAGGGACTAAAAATAAATGTGTGCATGCACAACTGGGGCAAATTCTGGACAACGAGATATAAAGAGACCAAAAAGCCCAACTGCCACTTCCAAAGAGCCGGGAGCAAAATCAGGGGGTTGGGAGAAAAAGCAGGGTATTGCACGTGACCCCTGCACACAACACCACCTAAGGGGAGGGCAAACCACTTAAGCCACCCCTCAGGTCTGACCCCTGGACACACCCCTACCCTCACCGCATATTAGAAACAGCTTGCCCCGCCCCCACCCCAGTGAGCGAGTCAGCGAGCAATCAAGGGAACCTGTTGTTTGTTCTCGTTACCCCTGCTGCAGGAGGGGCCCCAATAAAGCCTTGCCTGAATTTCTCGTCTGGCCTCTGATCAATTTCTATTGATTAAGGAGGCCAAGAACCCTGGTCGGCAAAGGCTGAACAACCTGACTGTGGAAGGGAAGACCTTGGGAGGACGAGACCACCGATGCAGAGGTAGAGGTGGAGGGCTTTCCTGCCAGAGGGGATGAGAATGTTTACAGGCCTGGAGGAGAGAAAGCAAGAGTCTCATTCCAAGGATTGCAAGTAAATACTTGCATTGGCTGGAGGGTAGAGATAGTACTGAAGCGGAAGGCAAAGCCAACTGCAAAGGGGCTCAGAAGTGATGCTGGGGGTCTGCACTTTATCCTGAGAGTAACAGGGAGCTGTCCCTCCTGCTCTTGTCCAGAACAGCCCTTCTGTGGCCATTTCCCTTTCCTGCCTTCCTTTACAAGGCTCCCAGGTGCCTAGGATAAACTCCCTTTAAGCTTGGCCTGGTTAAATCTTGCCCATCCTCCAAGGCCCTGTTCAGATCCCCTTTCCTCCAGGAAGCCTTCTTGGACTACCTCATTTCATTTATTCATTCATTCAACAAATGTGCATTAAGGTCCTCCAGTGGGCCAGGCACTGTACTAGGCACTGGCCATGAACAAGCAGATATGGCTCCCATCCTTGTGCAGTCTGTGGAGCACAATGTTTTGGAAACCTCGGTGATGTCTCCTCTTTTGATCTCCTCTAGGTGCCCCGCCAATGAGGCTGTCCAGGACCCTTCCATGAGAAGTCCCCTCCCTCCTAGACAGACAGCAACTCGGGGCAGAGACCAGGCCTCCTCATCTCTGTATTCTGGAGGTGGTTGGCACAGTTCTGGGCACTTGAGATGCTCAGCCCGCATTTTAGAGATACCTGGCTTTCCAACAGCTTTAAGCAAAGTGGAAAGTTCCCCTGGCTGACACCCACCCTTCCCCTATCCTCCCCAATTCCAGCACAGCTCCTCTGCAGAGAAAAGAGATGGAAGCTCCAGCTGAACCTTTAGCCCCAGCATGCAGAAAGAGAACAGAGAAAGGAGGAAACGCCTGGGCTGGATGCCAGCCCGGATGCCTTGGGCCAAGCTGGGGGCTCTTGGTCCTCTGCGCTCTGGAATGTGGCAAGGGCTTGCAGCTCCTCCCCAAGCCACTGGCTCCTCACCCTGCACAGAGCCACGCTGGCAGCTCCTCCCGGGCCCTCCTCACGGTGCACTGGTGCCCCATGCTGGACAGAAAGCAGGCCCCGATCTCATTCCCTCCTGAGGGTTTGTGTATCACTGATGCAGAGGCCTCAGAAGACCTTGCATGGGGGTGAGCCTTGGGCATGGCCCCTGAGCTTTCTCCACTCTGACCTCTGACCACTCACCTGGACTCTCTGGGGTTTTTCCTGACAGTGTGGCAAACTCATTGTCAGGATAGGCTGACCCCACTCCAGTACTGTCTTCCTTCGAATCAGGCACAGACCCACCACCTGCTGGTGGGCCTATCCCAATGCAATCTTAAATTAAAAACAAGCTCCTTGGAGGTCAGTCCAAATGCCCACAGCAGGGCTGGGGCACCCTGTGTAAGCCTCCCACCTTCAGGGGTGGGGAAGATGAGAGTGATCATGCCGACAAGAAACCAAGGTCAGCCTGCAGCTTGCCACCTCCATCTGGGCAGAGGATGGAGGGCAGAGTCAGAGGGGATGGCGACTGAGGTGAGGCGAAAGGCTGGAGGAGGATGGGCTTCTCCTGGGGCTGAGACAGAGCCCTGGAATGCTGTGGAATGTAGGAGCATCCGGTTTTTAATTTTAATTTCATTTTCCCCCTAATAACAGGCTGTGTGCAGCTGCTGGAAAGAGAAGGGCGTTAACCTTCCAGAGCCATGGAGTGGACAGTCCTATCTCTATGACTCTGTGCTGGCCCCTCACCTCCCAGGGCATGAGCCTCCTGGAGGGACACCGCCACAGTCCTACCAAAGAGACCAAGCAGGGCTAGCGAGAGGAATGCTGCAGGGAAACAGAGTCAGGGAGCAGTGACCAAGACTGGAAGACGTCAGGAGGAAGCAAGGTCAGAGACAAGGAAGAAAGTGCAGGAGGGCAGCTTGAAGAGATAAAGTACAAGGAACGGTCAGATCAGTCAGTGAACAGGACTGAGTTTATCCACCAGAGAAAGGAAAAGCTGAGTGTCCTGAGACCCATGTGCTAGGGGTTGTGTCAGGGCCTTGTGGACACATATCATTTAACCCTCATTTCAGCCAGGTCCTGACCTCTTTTACAGCAGACTGAAACTTTTGTGAGGAACTTTGGTAACTTGCTTGAAGTGGTGGAGCGGGGATGGAAGGCAGGTCTATCAGACTGCAGGTGGCTTCCCCGCCACTCTGTCTTCGCTGTGAGAGGAGGTGTGGCTGGATCAGAGCAGACGAAAGGAACTCCGGAACTCTGGAAAATTAGGACTGACATCGGCGTCTTCTACAACAACTCTGCCTCCAGGAGAAATTAGATTTCAGTGAGAACAATGTCATGTCTTAATTAGGTAGTCAATTAATTTTGAAGGGAGGTCACAGAATCAACCAACCTTCCTTCCTTCCCTTCCTCCCTCTAACGTTATTTATGGAGCAGTTACAACCTGTCGGGCATGGTGTTAAGTCTGAGGAACAAACACGACTAAGAACCAACCCTTCCCCTTGGGGAACTCACAATCCTTTGAGAAATTCCAGGAAATTGAGGCAGCTCTTTACACATACACCCTTATTCTCAGGACAATTTTTCCCTATCTTTACTTCTGAGTTCCTAACTGGGGGGCCAGCAAAGCTCCTGCTTCTCCCCCCAGCCCAGCTCCCTCTGTTTTGAGAGATAGACAGTCAAGCTCTGGCCAAGCCCCTCCTTCCCCCTCTTCTCCCAGAGTTGCTCCAGGGGCTACAGCCAGAGTAGTCAGTGACACCACAAACAGACAGGTCTCTAAAAGCCCCGAGAGTCTTTGAGCTCCTTTCACATATCTGGACGCGGTTGGGCCTGGGGCAGCCTAAATTCTCCAGGCCATAAGTCACACAGACTTCTAAGCCTGGAACAGATGAACATTTCTTTGGCTTCAAGCCTCTTCCCCTCACAGTCACTGACCCAACCGTCTCCTACACATAGAAACACCACACCCCATTCCTGCTCTGCTGTGAAATCACAGCGCAGCCCCCAGAGAGCTGTCACCCACGTGGTCCATGCTCAAAGCGGTTGCCATCAATAAACTCAGTCTGGCAACCAAAAAATTTTTCAAAATAACTCAAGTTATTTGTAGTATTCTCAAAACAATACTTCTCAAAATCCTGTTTCCCCTCTCCCATTTATTTCTCTATATACCAAATCTGATCCTGTAGCTCTCCTTTCCAAAATTCCTACCTCCAGACTCCTTTTCCAGCTCTTCGTCTTATCTCCACTTTCTTCCTGATTCTGTAACATAAAAGCCCCAAACACACAGACCACCCCTGGAGAGAGGGGAGGGGAAGAAGATGACTGGGTAAAGCCCTCTCTCCTGGGCAGGGGAAAGGGTGAAGGCTGGAAATATTCATGCAGTCATCACTTTTTCCCCATCACAGTAGCTGTCACTACAGATAGCCCTTACAGATCACAACAGGCCCCAACTGGGCAGGACAATTGCTGGACAAAGGGACCATACCAACCTGACTATTCTGGTCAGCCCTGATCTAAATATTCTGTTCCAATTCTAAGCTACAATGGGTTACCATTAGTCAATTGTCCCAGTTCTGAGTTGGAAAAATATGGTCACCATATCTCTGACCCACATTTTCTCTTGGCAACCCTAATATATCCTGACTGTATTAAATACTTTGTATATTGCTATAGACTGAAAGTTTGTGCCCCCCGCCCCAAGTCATATGTTGAAATCCTAATTGCCAATGTGATGGTATTTAGAGGCGGGGCATTTGGGAGGTGATTAAGTCACAAGGGTAGAGCCTTCATGAATAGAGTAGTGTCTCTATAAAAGAGACCCCAGAGGGCTCCCTTGCCCCTTCTGCCATGTGAGGACACAGTGAGAAGACAGCTGTGTGTGAGTCAGGAAGTGAGCTTTTATCAGATACCAGATCTGCTGGTAACTTGATGTTGGACTTCCCAGTCTCCACAAAGATGAGAAATAAATTCTTGTTTATGAGCCACCCAGTCTATAGTGCTCTGTTATAGCAGTCCAAATGGACTAAGACATTATATATACAACAATATACATTGTTGATTCCATTAGTGTCTGCTTGGTCACCTGGAGACTGTAGGTTCCTTAAGGTCTCAGACCATGTTTATTCTCATTCTGTCCTAAGCCTCATGAACAGGCCTGTAGTGGTTAGCTAATGCTGCATAACAAATCATCTCAAATATTAGTGACTTAAAACAACAACAATCATTTATTACCTTTCATTGTTTCTACGGATCAGGAATCTGAGAGTGGCTTGGCTGGGTAGTTCTGACTCAGCTCTCATGAGGTTGTGGTCAAAATGTCAGCCAAGGCTGCAGTTCCTAAAGGTGTGACTGGGTCTGGAGGATCCACTTCCAAGGTTGCCTATTCACATGGCTGGCCAGTTGGTGCTGGCTGTTGGGGGAAGGCCTTGGTTCCTCTTCAAGGGGACCTCTTCATGTGGCCTGGGCTTCCTTACAACATGGCTACTACCCATGGCTATGGGTTCCAAAGGCAAACATCTTGAGACAGAGTGAACCAGGCAGAAGCTGAAGCTTTTTGTGACCTAATCTTTAGAAGTCACTCGGCATCACTTCTGCTGTGCTCTGTTGTTCAGGGCAATCTCAAGACCCTGCTGATTCAAGGGGGGAGGGAACATAAAACCTGCCTCTCACTGGGTTCCAGTCACCTGGTAAGAAGAGCTCGTGGGATGGGATAAATATACAGATGTAGCCGCAGTGGGAGAATAGAGTGCGACCACGTCTCTGGCCCTTGTGAGCCCAACACAAGTGCTCATGGGTGGACTTTGTATTCACTGGCACTTGGAACTGAAACAACCATGTCACGGGGGAGGGAAATTAATTCAGAGTCCAAATTCTTCACTGCTCTCTGTATCCACATCCTTTGCCGTGAAATCTTTGGTGCCCTCCCTACCTTGACCCTGGCCCCAACCATATGGCTGGCCTTGACCAACAGGTTGTCAGCAGACGTGAGTCCAGCAGAAGCTTTATAAGGCACTTGCATGTTTCTCCTGGTGCTCTTGCACTTCTGCCCTTGCCGTGAAAATAAGTCTGAGCTAGCCCACAGAGGATACGAGACATGCAGAAAGGAACCGATTTGTCTCAGCTGTCCCAGACGAGGAGGGCTGACCTACAGATATGTGAGCAGGACCAGGGAAGATGAGAACCACTCAGCACCCCTCAGGCTTGTGAGCTAAATGAACACTTCTAGTTTGAAGGCCTCAGTTTGGGGGTTGGTCAGTTATGCTGCATTTTTGAGGCAATAAGTAACTGACATAGCCCTCTCCTACTATCACAGGAAGCACCTCATGAGCTGGGAGCCTGTGTTCTAGGTCAGGCTCAGTATCTGTTGTAGACAGAATAATGGCCCCCCAATGTCCACATCCTAATTCTCAGAGCCTGTGAATATGTTACCTTACATGGAAAACGGGACCTTGCAGATGGGATTAAGTTAATGATCTTGAGATGGAGAGATCATCTTTCATTATCTGGGTGGGCCCAATTTAATCACAAAGGTGCTTATGAGAGGGAGGCAAGATGGTCAAAGTCAGGGAGAAGGTGTGATGACAGCAGAGGTTGAGTGTGTGTTCCCGCTGTGGAGGATGGGGCCACAGCCAAGGAATGCAGGCAGCCTCTAGAAGCTGCAAAAGGCAAGGAAAAAATTCTCTCCTAGAGCCCCCAGAAGAAACACCATTCTGTTGAAACCTTGATTTTCACCTATAAGACACATTTCAGCCTTCTGGCCTCCAGAAATATAAGGGAATAAATTGGTTGTTTTAAGCCACTATGCTTATGGTAATTTGTTACAGCAGCACTGGGAAACTAATACAGTGTCTAACAAGTATATGCCCTAGAAGCAGTCAGGTGCCACACTGTGAGCCTCACTCTTCTGGCAAATGAGAATGCATGGTAGATTAAAGAAGGCCACAAACCTGGACTACTCCTCCTTTTGAGAACTGGGTTGGCCTTAGTGGCTTGCTTGACCAATAGAATGTGACAGAAGTGATGTTCTGGAACTTTCAAGGCTTGTAACAAGAAAACTTGCCTCCTCTCAGGTCTCTCAAAACACGCTTTAGGAGCCTAGCGGCCAGCCCCTGTTTTAAGGCAGGCCTATCTCCTAGGCAGCTGGTTACCTGGCTCAATTTTTAACAAAATGTCTATGGACACCCTCTCCCCCAGTCCCTTCAGACTCTGCAGGGGGGGTCCCAGAATCAAATCTTTGGACAAGTGCCCACTGATTAACTGGACAGAGAGTCCAGCTTTCCACCCGAGTAACAGCTTGCCTCTCCTACTCTGTATATCACTCTTTCCATTGGCTTCTGGAGACAGGGCAGCACTGACTGCTTCCCTTGGAGCTGTCATCCCAGGCTCTGCCCCAGCCTGCCATTTCCCTGGAAGCCAGTGGGTTAGGCCTAGAGTTTGCTGGGGTTGGACAGGGTGGGGAGTATTGTTCAACAGAAGGTCTGGGAGTTAGAGAGCCTAGAATTGGAGCTGGACTGGGACAAGGGAGAAGGGAACAAGCTCCTGCCTTTACATAGAGGAAGTGTTGGTGCATTCCAAACCTTCCAACTCATTTACTCCAACTTCCCTTTTCTACAAGCTCTTTACAGCCAGGACCTCCATGTCTATATTTGCCAAATGTAGGAACAGCATCAACATTTTCAACAATGAAATTTTCAACCTTTCCCAAAAGATGCTATCTATAATTTAAAAATAGGTTTTCCACCTCCCCTCTTTTAACGCACTAGTCTAGCTATTTCCCAGCTATTTCCCATATATATATGTTATGCATCACTCTGCATTCTCTCTAGGAAATGGCAGAGTCTAGGAGTTGTTAAGGCTGTGGGCTCTGGAGTCAGATAGACCTGGGTTTAAATCCCAGCTTGCCTCTTAACAGCTATGCAGGTGAGTTACTTAACCTCTGTAAGCCTTGGCTTTCTTTTCTGAAGAATGGAGTGAATTATTGCCCTTACCTCATAGGGCTATTTGAGGAATTAAATAAGACAGACCACATCAAGGGCATATAATAAGTGCTGTAGCAATTGTTATTTAGACACTCATTGCATGGTTAGCTCTGAATAAGTCATTACACAACTGACTTGTTCCCTGGTTCTTTATCTAGAAGACAAGAATCTGGGGAGATGGGGAGATAGGCACGAAGGACCTCGACCCAAGGCATTTCTGTTCTCCATTTCCACTGTGGGTAAGGTCAGAGGGGTGGGCTAATGAGTTCAGAAATATACCTGAATTTGATGAGAGACCCTGGGGCTTGGGGTAGGCTGTCATTCTCTCTGTTCTGTTCATTTCTCTGCTCTAGTGACAAGCCTTCCAGCCTCAGTCTCATACTCCACAGGGTAGGAGAAAATTCCTCAAGGGAAGGCTTAGAGAGAGCTGGCTTCGGAGGACTGAGCACCATTTAGAGAACTGGGAGAATAAAAATATATGCCCATGTCCGTATCTGTGGGTGTATTTGAAAGTGGAAGACACATGAAAAAATGCAGAACTGAATGATGGCATTAACTGAGTCACCCCCTGCTTGCAGGCATCTGACCTGACTCCCGATAAATAGGTAAATCCCCAGTTTCCCTTGGGACATGAGCCAGTATTTTTTGGTCCAGATGATGTGGAAATGCTCCCCGATGTTTAATGTAAATCCCTCCTCCTGCAGCCAGCCTAAACCCTGTTCTTCCTTCCGAGAGGTCAAGACAGTGAGCAGGCAGTCAGAGGGCCCCCTCTTCCTTAGCAAGAACATTTTCCAAGTCCATGGTGGCAGCTCATCCCAGTGGGAAGCCACTGAAGGCAGGAGGTTCCATGGCTCCACCTCACAAAGTGCTGGGGGAGCGGTGGGTACGGGACTCGCCGGGCCGCCCTTCAGAGGAGCGGGTGAGGCAGCTGTTCCAGACGTCAAGGCTGCTAGGGCGTTAAACACATAAAGGTCAACGGAGCCTGTGTCTGGAGCCTCCTCTGGGCTCCCCTGAGCAGCAGCCACCAAGGCACACTGTGTTCATGACCCATTACACCACCCAAGGTGGCGACAGCTATGAAATTGCAAAATATTTTCCATCCTCAGCCCTGTTCTGGTAACTTCACTCTTCGTGGCTAGTACTTCTCGTTCTTCCATATTTGCCTGAGATGAATGAATGACTAGATTCAGGAGTTTTGTTTGGCTTTTTTTGTTTGTTTTTTTGGTGAAATGTTTGGAAAATTACTGCTAACATTACAGTGATCCTCTTTCTCCCTTTTTTTTTTAAAGGGAGTGGGGTTGGAATAATTTTTTCTTCTTCTAAAAGGTACTAGAGATTTAGATTTGTAGTACAGTGACCACCTGTCTTATATTTTCTCAGAAAGCCCCAGTTTTTTAAATGTAATTTGTGTAATCTTCACATAAATATGATTTAAATTTTATGAATCATTATTCACAAACTCATGTGTACTAGAAGTGTGACTCATTTTCTTTCATTTCTGTTTTGACTTTTTATTCAGTTGGGTTGGCAGAATCTTCAAGAACCACTCCCCTTCCCCAGGGTGGTGTCTAATGTGCCTGGTCTGATTCTCAACATGGCCTGTTTGCAGAAGAAACCTCC
This sequence comes from Balaenoptera acutorostrata, assembly GCF_949987535.1. NCBI lineage: Eukaryota > Metazoa > Chordata > Mammalia > Artiodactyla > Balaenopteridae > Balaenoptera > Balaenoptera acutorostrata. Next base: position 158,112,994 of record NC_080064.1, read on the forward strand.
TCTGGGACCTCAGCCACCCTACCTGGTCTTGGTGGATGGGACCCTCAGATAGTGAGTAGATGTCCTTTGTTCTGCCCCATGGTCCCTTCAGGCTGATGGCTCTCTCTGTTATTCTCTGCTACTCTCCAATGATTCTGAAGCTCCAACCATGTGCTGGAACAAACAGGAGCTTCTATAAGGCCTTTACCTGCCTAGGCAGTTTACCTGCCTAGGTGTAGCATTTCTCTACACACTTGTTGCTGCCTGGAGCTGTCCCAGTTGATGAGGCCCACACCCCCTGTTCTTTTTTTTTTTTTTTTTTTTAAGAATCTTTTCCCAAACCGCGTATCCACCACTCCTTTTCTTTTTTTTTTTTAAATTAATTATTTATTTATTTATTTATATTTTTGGCTGTGTTGGGTCTTCGTTTCTGTGCGAGGGCTTTCTCTAGTTGCGGCAAGCGGGGGCCACTCCTCATCACGGTGCACGGGCCTCTCACTGTCGTGGCCTCTCCTGTTGCGGAGCACAGGCTCCAGACACACAAGCTCAGTAGTTGTGGCTCACGGGCCTAGTTGCTCCGCGGCATGTGGGATCTTCCCAGACCAGGGCTCGAACCCGTGTCCCCTGAATTAGCAGGCAGATTCTCAACCACTGCGCCACCAGGGAAGCCCCATACCCCCCTGTTCTTGGATCCCTCTTATCTCCCTGGTATTTTCCCCTCTCTGGGGTCATTGAGTGAAGAAATGTGTGCAGGGTCAGCTTTTCCAAAACTCATCAATGTCTGTGCTCTCTTGTCCCCCTCCCCCAACCCTGTACATCTGAATTTTAGGAGCTGTCCCTCTGAGCAGGGTGAGGAGAGTCTTATATTTCTTACATAAAAATATATAATATTATTAATATATTTCTCTCCCAAGTCTTGTATCTAATCTATATTCTAGTCAAGGGGACAAAACTGGGCAGAGGGTGATTTTTGCTCTGCTGATACAACACTGCCCGAGGTAATGAACTGAGAAAGCCTTAGCTTTGGAGAGGAAGGGCAAAGAGGAGATGGAAACAAGGGGTGGGGGCAGGGGGAAGCATGTTAATAGTTCTGAAAGTTTTCCTGCTCAGCATAAAGACTCACAGCACTTTAATATGTTGACCATATGTCCAGTATTTCCTATGACGGTCCCCAGTTTGAGTAATTTTATTCTTTAAAAGGAGACTCAGTGTTAAATCTGTAGCTAAGTTTGTTTTAAATTGCATCCTTTGGGAGGGCTTTCCATATAGATACATTAAAGATGGGAGAGGGTGGGAGGACCCTGAGGTCGGCCTCGCTTTCTTGTGCAGGTGGAATGCATCATGGCCAAGTGGAGGTGTCCAGAGTCCCCTTGTGCCGCCTGGATTGGAAGAAGACATTGCTCAGAAACCCTTCCAAAGAACTGGGGAGTGTCCCTGAGCACCTCCCACTCCCAAAGGACAGTGCATGTGCTGCCTGGTTCCCCAAGCCTAGCAGGGCAGCTCGCCCCTCATCCAGAGAATTGTGGAATCCTATCTGCTTCAAGGACTGTTTCCAAAATGATCTCCCAAGCAGCTCATGCCTGAACTTGGAGTAGTGACAACTACATATCTCACACCCCACTCATTTTGTTCTCTTCTTGTCCCTTCTCCCCAAGTATAGCATCCTGTACTAGCATTTCCTAGTATGTAAATAGCTTATAATCGGGGCTTGGTTTACCTAGTATGTTCTTAGAGAAATAAAGGTGAGTGTCATGTGTATAAGAGTCACACCCAAGCCCCCCTGCTTTTCTCTCCCCCCACACCGCCCCAGGGTCATCCCAGCCACTCCCATGACTTCAGCTACCACCTATCTGCAGATGACCCAGTCTCTGTGTCCAGCCTACATTTCTCACTAAACCCCACACCTAACCACCCATCTGCCTAAGCACCCACCTTCCACTTGGAGGTCAAATTTGAAACAACTCAAATTCAAGTTCTCCAAAAGTGGACTCCTTAATTTCTTTCATAAACCTGAGGCTCCTTTGTGTTCCATATTCTGAGGTGTCACATTTCGGTCCATGTACGTCAGTGGATGGATTGGGGGGGGGGGGAAAGGGCGTGTATATGAACCTCTTGAAATTTTATGCAAGATTTTGTGTGTACATGTGTTTTCTTCCTGCAGAAAGAGATGGCAGGTTTTTCAGAACCTGACTGTGACCCCTGAACTAGAGAGTCAAGCCCCCGTCTGTTTCTCTGACTTCATCTGTTGGCAGTCCTGCTTTGACCCCCAAGCCCCACATCTCCTGAACCTATGCTCACGGGCAGTGACTGACTCTTGGAGTTCCTGGAAAATGCCATCAGTTTAATGTATGCTGGTTCTTCTACTGAAGGGTGTTCCCACCCTCTTTTTCTGCAACTTTCAGGCAGTACCTCCTCTGGGAAGCCTCCCTTGCCTGACCCAGGCAGAGCTGATCAGCCCTTCCCTAGTGCCCCACCTCCATATGGCATCCATCATAGTGTAGGACAGCCTCTTGCACCCTGCGTGTGCCTCAGAATCCCCTGCTCATCTTTTAATAAAATGCAGATGCTCCAGCCTTGCTTCCTCCCCAGTGAATCAAAACTGTGAAGGAGAGAGGCCCCCAGGGGACTCTGAGGCACACGCTGCATGCTAAACCACAGTTGTAGGGCCTTTTTTGGGTCCATATTACTTGGATGCACCAGACTATGAACTCCTTGAGAGCAGGGATCTTGTCTCAGTCACTTCCCCAATCCCCGTGGCACTTAGAACAGTGACAGTGCACAGTAGAATGAGCCAATCTCAGCACTGGCCTACTGGGTGCCAGGTACCATTCTAGGGATTTCCATATACTGCCATTCAGCACCTACAATTTTCTCATGAGTTACATCATTGATCCCCTTTAGAGATGAAGAAATATTTGTGAATGAGTGAACAAGTGAATCATACTTTCTAGAAAGCTGATCGGTTTAGATAAATCTGAGTATGATTTAGTTCATAAACATGACTTTTTACAGGGGCAAGAAATGTCTCACTCTGCTCTGATCATGTCCAGGGAGGGGAGAAAGAGAGAATCCGGGAAGAGATGTGATGATTTTCTGGAAAACAGAACTACTCGGGTGGTGACAGAACCAGACCAGGGCTGCCAGAAACTCACCCAAGAAGCCCCAACACAGCCCAGGCTGAGCCTGCCTCTTCCCAAACATGAGGGGCTTGGCACAGGGCAGACTAAGAGGGTCACCAGGGGAGGGAGGGCAGCATTCCTGTCTCCTGCCTCTTCCTTCTCATGGCCGTTAGCCCCAAGGCCCAGTCTCTAGCTGCCATTTGCTCTCTTGGGAGCAAAGTGATCAGGAGTATAGTTTAAATCATGAAATTATTATAAAGCCCTTGCCTACATAGGAAGCAGGCCTCTGTGTCCATTCACAGCCACCTGCAAGCTGAACAAGGCCTCTGAGATCACAGAATCCTGCTCCTTACCACGGAAGTAATGGGAGGACCACTCCCAGCCAGAAAGCGCAAGTAGGATTCAGAAAACAATGCGGAAAGGTGGCGGGCAGGCCCTCAGTCACACCACAACCATGGCACCGGGGTGACCCAACCCTGTTCTCTTCCCGTTTTTCAAGGTCCTGCTCTTCAGGGACCATCTTAACCCTAACCCTCCAGAAGCCTTCCCAGAAATTGCACACTGTGTCCTCTCTCAGGCATCCACACCCAACTCAACCCCAGGGCTTTCCCTCATAACACTTCTCTCTTCCCAGGCTGCTAGTCCCAGCTTCCCCAGGGAGCCATGAGCCCCTCAGACATCACAGACCTCCCATAGGAGCTAGCACCCCACTGGGAGCTCAAGAGTAAACAGCCTGACTATTCCGCTTACCAACAAGTCTGAAAAAATTAAAACCCTCCCAGTAAAATAACATCCAGTTATTTGAGTGAACAATTTGCCCTTACATTTTAACGTAGATTTTAGAGTTGTCCCAGCACAGTTTTTTAGAGGTGTAACACAACAAGAGTTTAAAATGGTCCTGAATTCTAGACTTAGACCCCTTGGGTTCAAATTCCAGCTCTGCACCTTATTAGCTGTAAATTCACAGGCAAGTTCCTTAACCTTGCTGTTCCTCAGTTTCCTCATCCCTAAAATGGGTATAAAAATAGCACCTGGTCATAGGGCTGGTGTGAGGAGTGGATGAGTTAGTGTAAAGTACTTAGGACAGTGTCTGCCACACAAGCAGGAGCTCATAACGGGATCCTCTCATTAATTAAATTGATGTGATTCTCACATGACCTCTTGTGATTCTCACAACACTAGAAAGTAGGTAAAGATCTCTCCTCTTCACAGAAGAGGAGACCAGTCTCAGAGAAGTTATGTGACTTGCCTCCGACAACACAGCTAATACATGAGCACATAGTTTCTCAAAGCCAGGATTCTGAGCTCCACAGACATGGCATAAAAAGGCCCTGGACTCTGGCATCCCTACTGTCCCTCCAACTTCCCCTCCCCTGGCATTCCTGTGGCCTTCCCACACATTCTTGAAGCTTCGCAATAACAGTTGGCTTTCTTACCCCAAACCCACTGTGGGCTGGGGGAATGGTGTCCCCCTCGCCCGCCACACTCCTACTTTTCTGATCTTGGGCAGAGAGACATTCATGAACCACTCTGGGCTCAGTTGACAGTGCTGGTGGGTGCTGTGAGCAGGCAGGAGCCACGGCCCTCATTTGGCTCTCGCAGGACCCAACCTACACAGGATCCTATAGATTATCTCGTGGTGTCATCCTGCCAGGCTTTGCTGACACAGCTGCCCAGGGCCCAGTGCAGTGGAGCCTGTCCGAGGGGGGTGTCCGAGAACACAGGACTCTGCCCCTGAGGCAGCTTGGTAGAGCTGATGGGCCACGAAGGTGGCTGGGTAGGTGTCCTTGGACAGGCAGAGAGGACAGAGAGTGGGTTGAGGAGCTTGCTCTGCATGGGAGCCAGATGCTATCTGAAAGATGTTGCACAGAAGATTTGGGTGGGATCCGCAGACAGGAGAGACCTGGACAGAGACACACGAGCTGCAGCGTGAATGCTGATCCCTTCAGGGTGTCCTGGGCTTTGCAGCTCACCCAGTCCCTTCAACACAGCTGTTGCCTCACTAAGTCTCATAACCGTCCTCTCAGGTAGATATTGTTATTATCTCCAGTTACAAGTGAAGAACTGAAACTCAGAGCTCCTGTCTCCAATTTAGGGGTCTTGCTACTAACCTCACCGTTGAACAGACACAAACCTAAGTCAGGAGACCAGGCAGGATCCAGACGCGTATGTGAGCGGGTGACGCTGGTGGGCAGTGGGGTAGAGACTGGAGAGCAGGCTCTGCTCAGTGCCTTCTGATCGTTGCCTGGTGGGAATGCAGCCTCAGGATTACAGGATCTTTGGATTTTTCCGGAGAAGCTGGAAATCTGCATTTTTTAAATGTGAAATTTCCCAGTTTTTAATGTTGGCAACTAATTTTATTTAGTTTAAACTGTCTAGCAGGCTTCTCTGGTGGCGCAGTGGTTAAGAATCCGCCTGCCAATGCAGGGGACGTGGGTTCCAGCCCTGGCCTGGGAAGATCCCACATGCTGCGGAGCAACGAAGTCCGTACACCACAACTACTGAGCCTGCGCTCTAGAGCCCGTGCTCCACAACAAGAGAAGAAGCCACCGCAATGAGAAGCCCACAACAAAGAGTAGCCCCCACTCGCCACAACTAGAGAAAGCCTGCGAGCAGCAACAAAGACCCAACGTGGCCAAAAACAAATAAATAAATTAATTATTTTTAAAAAAGTCTAGTGGGCTAAACAAAACACATTCTTGGGCTGGACTTGACTCAGGCTGCCAATTTGCAGACTTGGGCCTGCACACTGCCTTTAAGATGCCAATAAGGCTGGGATAAGCCCCATCCTCCTTAATTGAATTAAAATGTTCAAATGCCCCCGGTAGGTCATACACATGTAAGTCAACACAAACCAGTGAGTGAGGAATTATTTACTGAATGCCTATATGTCAGACTTAGTTTTAGGGATACAGGATATATCTCAAGAAAAACAGAAAAAACACCAAACTCATGGAGTTATATTCTAATTGGGAGACATATGATAAAGATAAATTTGTGAAATTTAGGATGTGTTAATAACAACTGCTAAGGAGAAGAAGAAGGCAGAAAAGGGACTTACGAAGTTTTGTGCAGGTATTTCAGTTTCAGGCAGGGTGGCCAGAGACAGCCACTGAGAAGGTGAAATGTGATAAAGACTTGAAGTTGAGAGGCGAGGGAGTTATGTAGATATCTGCAGGGAGAACAGGCAGAAAGAGGGAATAGCACGTACAAAGGCCCTGAGGCCTAAGGAGAGTACCGGAGTGGTTGAGAAACAGGAAGGGAGCAAGAGTGGCCGGGAGAGGGGTGAATAGTAGTATTAGAGGTGAGAGAGGTAAGAAGTAAGAGGAGTGAGGAGGAGAAAGCCAAAGTACCTAGGGCTTTGGGTCTCACTTGGAGTGAGACTGGAAGCCATTGGAGTGACAGGGTCATTCTTGCTGCAGTGTTGAGGATCGGTTGAAGAGAAGCAAGGAATGAAGCAGAAAGAGCTTTTAAAAGGCTAGTGTGGGGCTTCCCTGGTGGCGCAGTGGTTAGGAATCCGCCTGCCAATGCAGGGGACACGGGTTCGTGCCCCGGTCTGGGAAGGTCCCACATGCCGCGGAGCAACTGGGCCCTGTGAGCCACAACTACTGAGCCTGCGCGTCTGGAGCCTGTGCTCCGCAACAGGAGAGGCCGCGACAGTGAGAGTCCCGCGCACCGCGATGAAGAGTGGCCCCCGCTTGCCACAACTAGAGAAAGCCCTCGCACAGAAACGAAGACCCAACACAGCCATAAATAAATAAATAAATAAATAAATAAATTTAAAAGGCTAGTGTGATAATCTGGGTAAGGAGATCGTGGTGGCTGGGGTCACAGAGCGGGCTGTGAGGGTAGTGAGAAGTGATCAGATTCTGGACATATTTTGTGGGTAAGCCCAGTGGTGTGCTAGTAAAGGCTGAACAACCAGCTCTTGCAGGGTGGTGGCTGATTTCCATTCCTAACAGGTACAGAGCGGTGTGTGAGAGCACCAGGCCTGGAGCCCTCCAAGGGGCAGGAAGGATGTCAACCCCACTCTTGCTGGATTCAGCAGGGGCCTGGAGGCAGAGTTACGCTTCCAGGTCCATTCTTCCCCACCAGCTTGGCTATCCAACCGCTTTTGTGGGATCTTGGGTACCCCTGCCCATGGGGCAATGAAGAATTGTAAGACACAGATCTTCTATGGCTGGTAGCTGTGTGGCTTTTGACAGGTTATTTAATCTGAGTCTCAGTTTTTTTGTATTTAAAGTGGGGATAAAAATGACAACAAGGCAATACATTAAGGTTCTTAACATATTGCCTGGCACATAGTAGCCATTTAATGTGTGAAAATTATTATTATTATTAATATGACAAGACTAAAACAAGGGGAAAAAATGAAAGATTAATTTAGGGTAAGATATAATTAAGGATATTTTTAGGTGGTATAGACCAGATCAGCCTTCAATCTTGGAAGCAAGTAGGGCCAAGAAAAGGGGAAAAATAAAATTGGAGTTAATGCATCATTCATGCATTACATAAATATGTATAAGGGGCCTACTCTGTATCTTTTTCCCCCCTTCATAGTACAACCACCATTTGTGATATACTTAGATTTATTTATGCGTTTGTTTATTTTTTTTCCAGTTCTATTGAGGTATGATTGACAAATAAAAATTATATATATTTGGGTTACACAATGTGATTTTTTTGAGGTTATTTTCTGTATCTCCTGTATCTCCAGGAGGGCAGGGACCGTGTCTGTTTTGTTCACAGCTGTGTTCTCAGAGCCTAATATAGTGCCAACCACATAGTCGGTGCTCAATAAGCATTTGTGGGATGAATGCCAGGCCTGGGCAGGGTGCTGTGATACACTGTAAGACTTCATAGAGCATTTCATCTCAAGGGGAAGCTGGAATAACTTAAATAATTCTCTGAGGGCAGTTTTGAGATCTTTGTGAGAGCAGAAGGTATCAGGCAAGGGGCCTGAAATGAGGAGAGAGGGACAAGGCAGTGGAGGAAGATGACAGGCACATGAGCACTGACAGGAAGGCAGCAGGGGCACCAGAGATGGGCTGGGGTGAAAGGAGCAGGAGAAAGGGCCCAACGCTGGGCCTAGAAGCCAGGAGCGGGGCCAGGAGGGTGAGGGTGAAGCTTGCAAGAGGGAGGCTGAAAAGGGAGTGGCCTGGAGCCACCTCCGCCCCAACCCGCCAGGGGCTTGGGTGGAGGGAAGGGACCCAGCTCTGGGTCACAGGGACCGGGTGGAGTCGAGGCAGCCTGGAGCTGCACGGAAGGGTTGGGAGAGTCCTGGCAGAGCTGCAGGGCTCGGAGACGCCTGGGGCTCAGTGAGGGCCTGGTGCAGAGGAGAGTGCTGCTGGAGCGGAGCGGCCAGGATGATTTAATCCCACGGCAATGTGACGGCTAATGAATTTCATATCCCCTCCCTGAGCTCAGCCACAAGAGGAGCCCAAGGCTGGGGGAGAGAGGAAGAAGCTGGGAGCAGGATGGGAGAATAAAGTGAGCAGCCTGAAGACGAGGAAAAGGAGAGGAAATGGGGGGATGGGTGAAGGGGAGGGAGGACCAGAGGAGAAAGGAGGGGGAGAGAAGAGTGGGAGGGAGGAGCAGGGTCTCCTGACAACAAGAATCAGTGTGACAACCTCACGGACCAAATGACCCATATCACACCCTTGTACCTCCACGGGTGGTGACCATCATAAATCAGGTTCATAAATGCCAGTCTGATGGGGTGACACAGCCTCTTTCTGGGAGAACATGTAGTCTAAGGGCAGAGCCACGTTATAAGAAGAACATAGCTGGCTCCCCTCTGAGCCCGTCCTTGCCTTCCTCCTTGTGCGCCCTCCTCCCCACACCTCCCCATCTCCCCTCTTTCTCCCTCTCCCCAGAACAAATGGGAAGGAGGGTGGCTGCCTGTCCAGAGAGCTCCTGCACTCAGAAGGACAGACAGACGAGTCATGTTCATGATGTAATAGCCCTAATGACAATGCCACCGTTTACCCAGCACCTGTCTCCAGAACCCAAGGCTCTCTTCAAATCCAAGTTCTGCTTAAGGTGGGAGGGGGCTTCTCTGTCCTCCAATAAGGATCTGAATATAAAAAAGGAACCTGAATTCCAGCATGAGAGAGGCAAGGTAGACTGAAGGAAGAACTTCCTCACAAGGTCATTTAAGCTTAAAGTGCTAGGCTAATGAAGACTGGGGGTATGAAGGCAAGGTGGGGTGGAAAGCCTTCATTTCTGGGGGTATCTAGTGAAAGCAGAGCCACCACTATCCCAGACTGCCTCCTCCCAACTCACCACACCACTTTGCTAACGCCAGAGCCTCTCATTGAGCCCTGGCCCATGGAGCAGACATTCGGGGCTGCCAGCCACCTTCCAAAACATGTTTTGCCTTTTTGCCTTCATTCTGTGGCTTGGCTCAACTGGGCCTGAAAATTCCCCACACCTGGGGTAGGCCAAGATGGGATGCTCCACCATTAACATCACTGTTTCCAGCCTGAATGCCCTGCTCTGTCCTCAGAACAGCCTTATGGGATGGGACAGCAGGTCTTCAGTCTCCAAAAGCAGCGAGGGGCAGCTTCCAGGACCACATGGGGGGAGGGGCATCCAGAGGCCGTGGTTCAGAGTCTCTGGGGTCTTGCTGCACAGCCCCTAGTGCCACCCCCAGAGTGCCTCCCATGAAAGAGCATCTACGGTGGTCTTCTAAGACCTGGCTGGAGCGGCCCCATCAGCTCACTGCCAAGAGGTGACTGGATCAAAGGGGCATCATTTGTGCCCAGTAAATTTCTTCCCAGATTGCAGCCCTCGGCCCAGAGCTCCCTTGGCTAAATCCTCTGTCTATGGCCGCCAAGACCAGTGTAAACACTACAAAGGAAACACAGTGTCTCTTGGCAAGGACACTTCATAACAAAGCTCGGGATTCTTCCACGATGCTGTTTCATGAGCTACGGCCATAAAAAATATTTATCCTTCACTGTGAATCTTTGGGTTCAGACAGTCGTTATGGGTCTTGTTGCCCCGATTGTCCTGTCTATGTGTGTATTGCCCATTTTAGACTGAGAGCCCATGGAACACTTCAAATAAGCCCTAAGTTCCCCTGCTACCCTCCCTGCGCACTGACTGGGGAGGGAGAACAAGGATGAAGCCAATCATGGCTCCTCTTCCCCACACCATCAGCTGGGAGAATCCCTTCTCACACTGCTCTTGGGAAATGCCAATGCCAGTCTGATGGGGAGACGCAGCCTCTGTCAGGGGCAGAACCACACCATGTGAAGAAAAGACAAAGGAGATCCAAGAACAAACCACAGGCACGCAAGGGTGAACAGAAGGCAGGGTGAATGTAGGAACAGAGAGGTTCCAGGGATCTGCTCGGGTGGGCCGCCCTCCCTTCCGGAAGGGTGCTTTGACACAATTTCCAGGGCAGGATAGTGGCTCCACTCTGGAGAAGCAAGCTGGGGCCCACAGACAGCTACCAAAGGGCGTTCTCTCTCTCCCTCTGCTTCAGCCTACAGAGGGAGAACCCCTGGAGGCAACAGAAGCCTCAGGCAGTGGGTGGGAGCGCATGCACACAGTGCTGTGACATCCTACAGTAGCACTTCTGAACATTGCAGGCTGAGAAAGGAGAAAACTGGAGCTGAGAACATTGGCTTCCGTCTTTGCCTCTGTCTGGATCCTTTCCCTCTGATGGTGCCGGAATCAGGAGGGAGCTAAGGGTGGGCAGCCACGTGGCTCAGCCCCTGAGCCCTGTGATCTGGCTCTGAGTGAGGCCAGGGGTGTGCACGGGAGGTAGGCGGAGGGGGGCCAGGAAGCAAGAGGGAGATGGGGCACCGTTCCCTGAGCTGCAGGCCAACCAGTCATTTTTCCAGACTGGGCAAGCAGAGCAAAACACAAGAAAAATAAAAACAAAGGAGGCTGATACTCATGGGGATAATGAGAGGAGTGGGCGAGCATTGTGTCAGCTGCTGGAAAAGAGATAACAGCTCTGTTATCTCAGTAAAAGCCACAGACCAGGTCTCGGGAGACCAGGGTTCCAACACAGCCTGACACCGGGAGTAGTGTGGGTAGGAGTCGAGTCATATCATGTTTTATTAACTAACACCGCCCCCCACACTCCCACACACACATAACTCACTGTGGATTACCATTCGCTCAGCAAGCATTATCAGTATAGTGTAGCATGGACCCTGGAGCCAGGCTGCCTGGGTTCAAATCCTGACTTTGACACTTAGAGACTGTATAATACTCTGTAAAATGGGGATAATAATAATAGTACCTAGTCCTGTGGTTGTTATGAGGATTAAATGAGCTAATGCACTGTAAAGTACATGCATGGCACATAGTAAACTCTTGGAAATGTTAGCTATTCTGACCATTATTAGTCCTCTGCCAGGTCCTTTGCCAGGAGCTGGGTTTCTGCCTTGGAGACCCTCCGATCATACAAAGGAGGTACAAGCAGTAACTGCACGGTGCGGTAAGTGCAGTAAGAGAGCTGTGGCCCAGGGGAGCACGGACAAGAGCAAGCTCACTCTGCCTGTGGAAATCAGGGAGAGCTTCATACAGGAGATAATATTTGATTTGGGTCCTGCAGGGTGAATAGGAGTTCCCCAAATGACGAATAAGGAAAGAAGGACATCTGAACCTAGATTGGGCAAAAGCTTAGAGACATGAAAACCTGGGATACATGACCTCTTGAATCTGGCTCTCAAGTTCTGTAGGAATTATAGAAGGAAATGAGAATGGCAGGAAAGCCAGGTCAGACTGCAGGGCCTCGTGTCATGTTAAGGCATTTGAATTTTGTTCTGTAAAAACCTGAGACTCACTATAGAATTTTAAGCAAGGGGATCGCATGATCAAGTTTGTGTTTTGGGAAATAACACACTTGTGGGTCATGGAAAATAGATTAGAAATTGAGAAGCCTGCAGAAAAACACACACAGGAGGATTTTGCAATGGCTTGGGCAAACACAAAGGAGGAGAAAGTATTTTAGTGCTTCTGGACTGGCTGCCAGATTACACTGAGGCCAGGGTGCAGGGTACTGACACCTACTGTGTGTCAGAACTGTGCCAGGTCCCAGGGCTCCAAGTAAGAATCAGATTTGACACAGGCCACTGGGGAGTTTGTAGAGCAGGCAGAGAGGAGAACAGAGGAGGGCAGGGAAGTGGCACAGGTCTTGGGCTGGACACACACTAGGGGGCCGCTGGAACACATGGACAGAGTGCTTGTGGCTACCCATGGGGTTGGAGAGGAAAGTGCTGTCAGGAGATCATCCTAGAGGATGCAACAGCTGGCAGACAGAAGGGTCAGAGAGCAAAGATGTGGAGATGTGAAATAGCCTGGAGGATTCTGGTTATTGTGAGACAGTCACATGGTTAGGGTCTAGAGTTTGAGAATGGGGCTGAAGAAGTAAGGAGGAGTCAGAGCTCAGCCAAAGGTGTGGATCCCAATCTCTCACGGTGGCAGCCTTTAAAAATACAGATCTAGGGCTCCCCTGGTGGCGCAGTGGTTAAGAATCCGCCTGCCAATGCAGGGGACACGGGTTCAATCCCTGGTCTGGGAAGATCCCACATGCCGCGGAGCAACTGGGCCCGTGAGCCACAACTACTGAGCCTGCACGTCTGGAGCCTGTGCTCCGCAACAAGAGAGGCCACGACAGTGAGAGGCCCAGGCACCGCGATGAAGAGTGGCCCTCGCTTGCCACAACTAGAGAAAGCCCTAGCACAGAAACAAAGACCCAACACAGCCAAAAAAAAAAAAAAAAAAATACACATCTATTTGAATCAGCATCTCTAAGTGGTGGAGTGGGCGGGGGGTGGGGGTGAGCTCAGACATTTTTAAGAGCTCTCTGGTGAATCTGACCTGCACCATAGGCTAAGAACCATGGTTATGGGGACAGGGAGTCACTGAAAGGTGACCTGGTCAGATCCACGCCTTAGGAAGATCCAGGTGGAAGGTGGAGGGCAGAGGGAGGGGTGAGGCAGGGACACTCGTTCGGGAGCCCCAGTAGTGGTGTAGTACCATGGCAGGTGAGGGGGGAAGGTGCCAAAGCCATTAAGGAAATAGAACTGACAGAACTTGAGGAGTCCATACGGTTGGTGGGGGAGAAGGAGAGGAGTTGAGAGTAACTCTGTATTTTAGGGATGAGAAACTGAGGCCTGGATCAGTGGTTCTCAACAGTTTTGAGGGTGAGGATTTCTTTTCAACATAAAAAAAAAATGTGATGATAGTTAAACTTGCATTAATAGAAAATACCTAAGGTCACCAGCTACATGGATTTCTAAAATGATCTCTAGATCATTTTAAAGAACTTGCATTTTATTCATCACAACAGCATAGATATATACATGAACAAGAACATTGGAAGCAGAACAACCTGGATTCCAATCTTATCTCTACCATTACTAGACGTGTGACCTTGGGCACATGAACTATCTGTGCCTCCGTCCCTCACCTGTCCGATGGGTGTTTCAGCAGTACCACATCATGGAGTTGTACTAGGATTGAAGTGTTGTTCATGTAGAGGGCTGAGAAGAAGGCTTGAGGTATGGTAAACTTCAATGAGCTTTAGCTATTACTATAACTTTTATTCAGGTTAAAATGATGCTTGGTGCACATGTGGATGTGAGGACGCCCAAGGTCATGTGTGGTGGTCCCAGGTTGGCCTGAGTTGCTCCTGCCCTCCTGAACTTTGCAACATGGGGCATAATTAACTACATATGCCCACGTGTCATCATCACATGGAGGCAGTGTGACTGTGCCTATGTAAGGCAGTGCCATTACCCAATATTCCATTGCATGGAGCAGGATGCCATCGGTGACTTATCAGAATTATATCTGGAACTTGGATATTAGATCTAGGTGTTGTGACTTGCAAAAGGCAATTTTTACAACCTAAATATTAAGTTAGACTGGAGTTCCAGGATGATGTAATTGGAGGGTGGAAGAGGCATCCCAGAACCTTGGAGGACCTCACCTTGGAAGGCAAAATGCCATTACCACTCCCCTGAGCTTGGCTTCTCGAGGACCTGAGGAACTCTGGAAGCAATGCTGACTGAACAGCCCCCTGACCAGTGTTGTCTGGTCATGCCAGCTGATGGTGTAGCAGGACTGATCAGCTGGCCCACAAATTGGCAACCTCTAGACAGGATCATGAACAATGAGCAGGAAGGGACTTCAGGGTCCTCCAGTACAACTGCACTCCCTGTGTGGCTGCAGACACGGTTCATTTCTCCCCTCCCTGTCTTTGCCCCTCCCTTTGGTTGACAACCAGAGCCCTTGGGGGTTTCTGAGTATACATGCAGTGTCTTGGCCAGAAGTAAAGAGGATAAGGAAGCTTCTTCCCCGAGAAGAAATGGTCCCTGGTTGGGGCCAGACCAGGGGAGAATGTGGGGTCTGGGGGACCAGAGCCCCTGGCAGAGTGCCAGGAGCCAGCCTGTCTCCAGAAAGGAAATGACAGCTTTGCAGAAGGTTTCTGGCCTCGGTACACAGCCTTAGAAAGTGTCAGAGGGCTTCTAGGCCAGAGGGGCCCCCCAGGATGAAGGGCGTGTCCTGCAGCGCTGGAGGTGAAACGTTAACTGCCTCAGCAGCTGGACAACCCCTAGGGGAGGGACACCCAGGATTGAGGTGGAGTTTTCCACTGTCCCAGTGACAAGAGTGCTCAGATTCAGAAACTAAGTTAAATTATAGAAGCAAGTTTAAATTATAAAATAATTTAACTACTTATTCAGTAGACTGCAATTGATACCTGCCACACACAGATGGGAAAACTGAGGCTCAGGAGGGGCAAATGAGTAGCCCAAGGCCACCTGGTTAGCATGGAAAGGAGGCAGAGCCAGAACTGGACCCAAGTTCGTGAGACTCCAAGCCCAGCACTCCTTACCTTAAAAATGGGTCAGGAGGTGGCAACAAGCCCAAATGTCCATCAGGAGGGGCTGCTCAGACAGATATGGGGCAGAGAGTGAGAGAGAGCCTTTTGCACCAATATGGAGTGATCATCAAGATATCCTACTGAGTAAAAATAAAAGTGCATAGTTGCTTGAACCTACTGCTTGTATGTGCATTAAGTTAAATCTGGTAGCACGGAAGAAACTGGTATGCTGATTGTGTCCTGAAGGAAACTGGGTTACGGGGAAACAGGCAGGGGGAGAAGACTTTTTCCTGGTGCAATCTTTTGTACCTTTTGGATTTTGAATCAAGAGAAGGTATTAGCTTTTCATATTTTTACAATAATAACATTTTTAAAAAAGAGATCGACAGAGAACGTCCTTGTTCAACCCTCTTAAATGTGATGAAACAGACTCCTACTGAGCACCCAGGCTGTGCCAAGCCTCAGGTGGGTGCTGCGGGTTATACCACGACGGGCAGGATGCTGTCTCTACCCACCAGGAGCCACTCACCCCAGGCGACCCAGACCCCCCCAGGCTGGCTGAGGGGTGCGCTACCACAGGACTTCCACAGCTCCTCCCTCTTGCGCATTTGCCCGGACCCCCAGCCACCCGAGGCTGTGAGCCTCAGTTTGTGAGGGGTGAGGGTCTGACCCAGATCCAGCCCCTGTGGGCCTGATGACCACGGGGCAGTTGAGCCCAAACTGCTCAGGGCCACACCTCTCCTTCCTGGCAGAGTCTCCAGACAGGGCAGCGGGGAGGTGGGGAGCCTGAGCTGCCTCCCTGTGGAACGGATCATAGACAATCGTGCCCTTTCTTCTCTTGCGTTAAGCACTCACTGCTTGTAATCAAGCAGCAGTTACTGTGCAGATCAAATACGCAGTGAGCCCCCGAGATGGGATTTCAACCTGGGTGGGAAGTGTGAGCAGGTCCTGACTCTCTGGAAATGTAGCTGTAATCCACCACATTGGAGAGCCACCTCCCCACTGCCTTGCCTTCCCTGCACTTTTCTGTCCCCACATTCCGCCCCCTCGCTCCATCCTAGGAGTGGGCAACTGCAGCAGCAACCCAAGTATCTTGACTTCCCACCACTTTTCCCAGCCTTCACCTCATATTGTCCTTGACGCACCAAAAAGAGATAAATACCTCCCTTGGGGTGAAGCTACACCAATTGGTGCCCCCGAGACTCCAGGAAGGGAAGCTCTTTCTGGAGGAGACACCTCTTTATGGAGGAGGCTAAGGGTCCGCCGGCTATATGAAGCCAGTGAATCGCAAAATGCTTCCAATGAAGCAGCTCTCCAGGGACCTGATGATAGAAAAAGTAAACATCATCAAATTTTCTAAGTAATCAGCTGAGGTGGCAGGAAGTTTTGATGGGCTGCTACTTAACACTTAGCTACAAGTGTGTTGCAGTTTTTTAACTGAGGAGAATTGTTGGAGGTAATGGTCTTACTTGAATGGGTCTTCTGGGATGACATGGACAGGGGACATTTGGGTTTCCTCATGTACTTTGTGTGATGACCATACAGCCTTCAACTCTCTCCTGAGTGTGATATACATGGAGAAGCTGAAAGAAGACACTGACGTTGTTCACACCGACCACTGTCAGACCTTACCACTTTAGGTCTTACAGAAAATCTTTATTCTGCCTTCCCTTTGCAGTGTGATCCCAGGCCAGACTTTTCCCTCTCTGGTCCTCAGAGCATCCTGGCAGCCAAACCAAGGCTGTCTCTTGTGCTAAGTCACACACAGCAAGACTCCATTCCCTTAGCAACCTCCTAGACAAGGTGACCCAGGGAAGGATTGTCATTGCTCAGAGGACACATCCCACACCCCTCACATTTGGGAATGTAACAGCAGGGGAGTGAGGGGCATTAGAAGCAAGGCAATTGTTAGGAGGAGGAATGAAAGAGTCTGGCGCTTTTCGTTCCTTTTCCTCTGTTAATTTGGCCTGTTTTCCAAACATGGGTCAAACAGTCTCCCTCCCAGAACCAGCAGCAGCAGAAGGAAATGTTATTAAAAACGGGTCCGTTAGTGGGCATGGTGTGTGGATGAAGTCTTTGGGAGTTTTGGCTGCTAAATAAAGACTTTATTGTTGTCATTCCTCCTTTCCCAAGCTCCCTCCCTCTCTCCTCTCCTCCCTTCCTTCTCCCCTCCCTCCCTCCCCTCCCTTCCTCACTCCCCTCCCTTCCTCACTCCTCCCCTCCCTCCTTACAATTTGCCCGGCCCTCCCCCAACCTAACCTCCCCACCCCAATAGGATCCGGTGGAAGAAAAGCCATGCAAACACAAGCAGGCACACACCACTGGGAGATCAGAACTTCTAGCTGGCTCTCTGCTGCCACAGCTCCACCAAAGGGCGGGGGGAAATGGAGGGAGCCTTACCGACTAAACCCAGAGCTGAGAGGAGAGGCAGGTGGTGCAGGTAAGTCCAGTCTGGAGATGGGGAGGAAGGCTCCTGCCTCCAGCCGGTTTCTTCCTGCTCCATCCAAGCTAGTTTATTGATCTAGTCTGTATCCTCTCCTTCCTTCCTTCCTTCCTTCCTCCCTCCCTCCCTCCCTTCCTTCCTTCCATCCTTCTTTCCTTCCTTCCACCAAATTTTTCTCCTTTCAAAGGAGCTCAAATTAGTCTTCCTCATTTCTTCTCCACCCTCTTCCTCCTCTGCATCATTCTGTACCCATGTATTTGCTTGTTGCAAAAGCTAAACTTTCTTGGTACAGACGCTTGTTGTAGCACAGAGTTATGCTGCACACAGTATTTCTACAGATCAAGTTCCCATAGAAACCCTACTCTAGAACCCATTTCTCTGCACCTTTCACGTTTTGTCACACACTGTCACAGGCACACACACGTGTCACACAGAGGCTGCACTCTCACTCCACATGCACACCCACGAATACACACACAATATGAAGGCATCCTGTCCATTCACCTCCACTCTTCTGCATTTGACATGCAGGACTAGAGCACATAAGGATGAGACACTGGCAGGGACACACACAGGCACACGCACACACACTGCATCTTGTCTCCTGCCCTCTCACACGCCTCCCCAACTGTAAGAGAAAAGAGAAAGTGTGTTTCCCCACTGAGATGGCAGAGCCAAAAGAAATCATGTGTCCTGAGTCCAGGCGGAGTAGGAAGGGGCTGAACAACAGCAGGAGCTGGAAGGATTTCTTCGTTCTTTAGAACTTAATTGAGCGGGAGAGAGAAAAGCAGGTTTCCAACCTGCACGGTGTCTTCCCAGTAGCTCTGACTTTGGAGGTACTAATTCCCAGCTCTGGGGGCAATTCATTTCTTTTTTTCTGCAGGCAGCTAGATAAGATTTCTCTTTAAAGCCACTTCAAAATTATCCCACATTGGTAAGGGGTCCCCGTGGGAGAGGAAAAAAGACAGTAGTTCCTTAATCAGTCAGGGAGGGGAAAACTGAAGTGGCCAACTGAATGGGGCTTGTTTCCGAATAGGATGGTCCCTCTCCATCTCCCCGACTCATTCCTCTTCGACGACACAGAGCGCTGTCCCAAAGCACGCAGGGCATGGGCTAGAGCAGGGTCTCCAAATATGGTTGATCTTCCAAATCCTCTGAGTGCAGGGGAGGGGGAGAAGGGTGCTTACTAAAAATATAGATGTCTGGACCCCTTGCTCCAGACCCACTGGATCAAGACCCAGGAATCTATTGTTGTCTTAGGACTTGAGGGTCATCTAGGGCTTGAAAACCTGAACCAGGGGCCTGAAGGAGACCTGTGTGGAATTGATGAGCCCAGGATTCTGGCAGTTAGCTGCGCAGGAGGGCTGTGTGGCTTCCTGGACCAGGACCGTCTGGTGGAGGAGCTCCAGAGCGTCCCAAGTGGGCCACCCTCTTTTGCGGAGTAGAAGCAAGCACCTGAGGGAACAGGGAAGACCTCCTGTGAGCTTTCACCCTCCCTTCTCCTTGTAAGCACTGACAGGTATGTCGTGGGGGAACATTCCAGAAAGAAATTTCCCCCAAGATAGCTCCAAAGAGTTTATGTTTCCTCTTACCTGCTAACCTGCCTGCCCTGGGCCCCCAGGGGCATGCGTGGGGCTCCTCTCCATCCCTTCTAGATCCCCCCCGCTCCCCTGTCCAACAGCTGTCTGTTCTGATGGGCTCACACAGAGGATGGGCTGAACACTCCCCCTTCGCCTTCCTGGGGGAGGGGGCGGCAGCCCTATTTATTGGGCCTGTGGGAGAAGCTGGAAGGGGCAGAAAGGTGCAACAGGTTGGGATGGGAAGTCATGGGTCACAGTGGGACTCCACAGCCTGCTGAGGACAGGAGAGTGCACCGTCCCTGGTCAGCATCCCCTCACCTGCTTCAGAAAGGCTAGGGGTGGGGGTTACTGAATTGGAGGGACAGAGTAAACGTTCCCTGAATGGCCGGGGGCATCTGTGTTCTCTCTAATTTGTTGGTTCTGAGACCCAAGTGTGGTCTCACAGGCCCCAAAGAGGAGGAAATTTCTCTGTGTAGGAGAGCTGGGGAAAATCCATGTGCCCACTTGCAAGGATCAGCCTTTCGGTGGAGGGCAGGGCTGTCCTCTGGCCAAGCTGAAGGGAAAGAGACCCCATCACTTTGAAATAATGTCAATAATAGCTTAACATTCACTGAGCACTCACTTTTCACACATTTCCTCACTTAACCTTCAAAATGATCTGATAAGAAGGTGTTAGTATGCCCATTTTACAGATGAGGAAACTGAAGCTTAGTAGAGGTAAGAGATTTCTCAAGAGTACCCAGCTAAACAGCTGAAGAGTTGCAGGGTTGAGACCCACATCTACAAGCACCCAGTGCATCAGACAGATTCTTGTATGCTTTTTTCAGGGCTTGGAGATGTTAGGGGATGGAGGCAGAGAGAAGGATATGGTGAGGTGACAGGCTGTCAGAGGACTAGAGCCCTTGTTTCTTCCCCAGGCCCTTGGAATGGAAAACTTGCTCTTCTGGACTAGTGGCCTGAGGCCAAAAAAACATTGTGTTTACACTTTGCCTGGTGGTAGACACTGGGGAGACAGATTGTCTCTCCATAATAGTGTTATATTGATTTTTAGCACTTTCTGATCTGCAGCACATTTTAAAGTTGCTTATCACACTTACTTCTGAAAACAACTGGATGAGGAAGATAGGGATAGGGAAGATTTCGTTATCTCCATTTTACAGATAAGGAAACTGAGGCAAGAACAGGGTCACGTCACTAGGTCGAGGTAGACGGGTTGTGACCCCACGTCCCCTATCTAATATGCACCATGATGCGCTCCCTGCCTCTGCCCCCAATCAGGCTCACCCTTACTCTGATTTCACTCCCCAGGAAACGGACAGTGCATCAGTGATGTGCTGAATTTATCATGCCTCCATGTTAACCTTTTCCTTACCTCAGGACCCCACAAGCCCTACTTGGAGGCCTTGAAAGAGTCTCAGGCAGCCTGGCTGGGCCTGCCTCACTCCTCTGCTAATAGCTGATCAGACACCACCTGATTCACCTAGCTTCCAACTCTCTTCTGGGCTTCAGGAAGAGATAAAGGGAACAGGATGGCTTTCAGAAGTCTGAGTTTAGGACAGAAGGAAGGGAACAAAGAAAGAGGGTCATCCCAATGTCCATGGGTGTGTCCAGGGGCAGCCCCATCCTCCATGGTAGGGTCACTGGCTGTGTTAAGCCATGGAGGCTCAGGGGTGACAAGCTAGATGGGAAATCTGACAAGAAAGAAGAACACCAGGAAGTGTGTGGAGTCATCCTTCTTTAACAGGGGGAGACACACCCAACCTCACTCCCAGCCCAGCCCCAATCCTAGACTCTCTCCATACAAAGCCAATTACCCGTAAACTTGCCCTAATGACTTGGCAAACCCATGTGGACCTCAACCCCGCCCCCCCCACCCCCAGTCCTGAGGCTAAACATTGCAAGGGTCCTGGGAGTTTGAACCTTGAATGAATGAATTTATGAGCTAAGCAGGGACAGGGCTATCTCACTTTAAAAATCAGTCTCTCAGACTTCCCTGGTGGTCCAGAGGTTGAGACTCTGTGCTCCCAGTGCAGAGGGCATGGGCTCGATCCCTGGTTGGGGAACTAAGATCCCGCATGCCACACAGCACGGCCTTAAAAAAATAAATAAATAGGTCAGAGTCTCTCTAGAGAATATGCTCTTTTATAAACAAATAAATGAATAAACGAAACCACTGCCATCAGTAGAGATTTTATGCTCTACAACACACCTCAATGTGTGTGATCTCATTTGATCCTCACACAGTTGAGGAGCCTGGGGCCTGAGGAACAGGGTCAGAGCCAGGATTCAAGCCCAAATCTCTAATACTTGGAACTGAAATTTGAATTTAAAACTCTCTTAGAAAATGTTCTTAGGGCTTCCCTGGTGGCACAGTGGTTAAGAATCCACCTGCCAATGCAGGGGACACGGGTTCGAGCCCTGGTCCAGGAAGATCCCACATGCCGCGGAGCAACTAAGCCCGTGAGCCACAACTACTGAGCCTGCGCTCTAGAGCCTGCGAGCCACAACTACTGAGCCCGTGCACCACAACTACTGAAGCCCGCGTGCCTAGAGCCCGTGCTCCACAACAAGAGAAGCCACCGCAATGAGAAGCCCACGCACCACACCAAAGAGCAGCCCCCGCTCACCACAACTAGAGAAAGCCCGCGCGCAGCAACGAGGACCCAACGCAGCCAAAAGATAAATAAATAAATTTATTAAAAAGAAAAAAAGAAAATGTTCTTAAATGAGAGAGTGAATTTTGGGTCAGTCAAAGCAATTGCTTTCCCCCCACAAACGAGCAGCTTTTTGAGAACGGATGCTGGTGAACAGGCTGCAGGAAGTCAATGGTTATAGGTGGTCCACATGCGTTCACAGAGCAAGCAGTGAGCACAGCCCAGCAGAAAGCTGGGAGGCGTGCTTGCAAAGGCATACGAAATTTAAAACTCACACACACTTACGACCCAGCCTAAGGCACTGTTATGACTGGACAGAAGGTTCTGGAAGACAGGAGCATAAGAAGGTGTGACTCTGGGCTTTGTGAGGAAGACTATGGCTCCCCTTGGAGTCCAAGGACCTCCAGTCTGTCACAGATTCTGGTTTGGAGACTTAGACTCTGGGGGCTGCCCAGGCTCCAGCAGGATGGGGCACTGCCTGATGAGAAAAGCCTTAGAGATGAGCACTATTTCCTAAAGAAGGAAGTGCATGCCCATGCGAACACACACACACACACACACACACACACACACACACACAGAATGGTTCAGCCACAGGGCTAAGAGAAGGGGAATTGAACAGATCCCGTTTCTCCACGGAACAGCCCCAGGAGCTTCTCCTTGGGAACAGCCTCTCAGCTCTGAGAGGAGCTTGGCCAGCCCCAGACGTCTAGAGTGTAGAAGGGTCAGAGGACCCATGGGAAGATAAGAGAAGTTCCCAAAAGGTCTGGCATAGGAGGTGGGGAAGGAGTGGGAGGCAGGCCTGCCAGGTGGAGCTGTGACTAACCTGTGATCCTGTCACCCCTGACAATGATGCCAAGTGCTGCCCAGGCCCTGAGCCACCAAGAAACACCCCTGAGTGAGGGCCAGCTGCCTGAGTCACAGGGCCTCACAGAGCAGGCTTCCACTCTGGACGAGCTTTACTTGCTTCCCTCAGGGCCCAGCACCAGGTAGATGCTCTTGGTGACGAAGGCAATGAAGGGAAAGAGGGCCCAGCCAGCCTGGGAAGCCTCCCCAGGGCAGGGCTTCTCACACCACGAGAGAGCTCTTGCTTATTGTCAGGCTTCTGGGCGATCAGGAAATAAAAAACGCCAAAGCAAAAAAATTCAAGGTCACAAAAATTGGGGCTCTTAAAAATGTTTGATTTTAGTACACTAATGTTTTAACCACATGTTTAAAATCTATGTGCAATATGGTTGTGCTATTTTCAAGAAAATTACAGGACTTGTAACATATTAATTCATGGTTCACCAGGTACAAGTGGTGTGGGGTCCGGCAACAAGACTCAAGTTTAGTTTTACAATGAATGTCTTTTCTTCTCAGTCCTTTTGGTGTATCCCCAAGGCTGTTACATACTCAACTGGAGATAAAGCCAAGAATCTAACTGCAAGATCCTTTGTGATGGGAGGCCCAGGGGACATGGTACTCCGGGACCCCTTGGAGAGGTCTGCCTGGGAAGAGACCACCTTAGAGGGAGGTGAAGAAGCAACAGAAGCTGCAGGGCAGTCTCCTCCCTCCTCCTTCCTCATCTGTCTTCCTTCCTTCTTCCTCTCCTTCCTTCCCATACTCAGTATCCTCTATGAGGACTCACTCATGCACACAGACGACAGGGGAGCGTGCGTTTGCTTATGTGTGTGGTACGGGGAGAGGAGTGGTGTGTGTGTGAGAGTGTGCAGGCTGGGTGTCCAGGGGGTATGTGTGAAAGGTGTGGGGAGACGCCCTCTGCGCCTCCAGGGTGAGCTCTGCTCTCTTTCCTGTTTCTTGTCGCATTCAGCTCCTCCCGATCGGACTCAGGACTAAGTAGCTGGTGAGGGGCTTCTATCGTCTTCCTTTGAGCAAAGCCAGCAGGAAGCCGGCACTGGGTCACACAAGGAAAGATGTGGGCTCCAAGGAAAGAGAGGGGAAGCCTGGAACAGAGGCTTCACAGGGTCCAGATGCAGCTGGGGATACACTCCAGCCCACTCTTTCACAGGGCACCCCAAGAAACCTGCATCTCCAATGTGCCCCAGACCCCAGGAAGGAGAGGGACAGACCACCACAACTGTGAAGCAGCAGCAAGGAGGGCCATTGGAAGCAACGTGGAAACAGAGACCCTGGAGGGAGACCAGAGGGGCTGTCACAGGGATGATGGCCCTGGGAGGGGAAAGTACAGGTAACCCAGCCAGGCCAGGGGAGCAAGTCTATGGGAGAAGCCAATTTCCATCTGCAGACTTGGGTCTACTGCAATTTCCCCAGCTTAATTCAACTCAAACTACATGGCCCTGTCTGAGGTGTCATCAGGACCAAGGGGAAGGGCAACCCGAAAACATCCTTTAGCAACCTATTCCACTATGTCTCTGAGGCAGGAAGTTCTTCTTTATATCCCACCTCAATCCCACCAACTCCAATGGATATGGAAAGCAGCAATACCAGGTCAGAAGAAATGACCCCCACAGCTTTTTTTTTAATTGAAGTATAGTTGATGTACAATATTATATGTTACAGGTGTACAATACAGTGATGCACAGTTTTTAAAGGTTATACTCCATTTATAGTTATTATAAAATATTGGCTATATTCTGCATGTTGTACAATATATCCTAGTTTATTTTATACATAATAGTTTATAGCTTTTAATCCCCTACCCCTGTATTGCCCCTTCCTGCCTCTCTCTCCCCACTAGTAACCACTAGTTTGTTCTATATACCTATGAGTCTGCTTCCTTTTTGTTATATTCACTAGTTTCCTGGATCCCCTATAGCTTTCAGTTCCATCCTTGTTTACTTCCCCAGGAGCCTCCACATCTGGGGAGAAATTCTTGGTGTGTATCCTGCTGGCAAAGACCAGCATTCTCTGAGCTGAGCACTGCGGGTGAGGGGCGATCAGGGGCAGACACAAGGGTATCTGCAGCACTTCCTTCCCAAGAGCTCTGTGAGCCCATGGAGACCTGGGGTTTTGTCCTGGGTCTGCTGTTACATAGCTTCCTGGCCTTCACAAGCTACTTCTTTCCTCCAGTACTCAATTTTTATAAATAGTCAAGTCTGGACTTGATTGGTGGATTTCAAAACATTTTTAGCAATGCAACTTTTTTTTCAAATGAATGCTTTGGCTAAACCTCAATATACATAACATTAAAAAAACACAGAGCTGCTCAGGTTGGCACAGGGGTGGGTTGGGGGTACCCCAGGGCCATCCCCTTGGTCTCCCTCTCTCAGGAGGACTCCACAGAAATGGGGGCACAGTTTGAAAACCACCGAGTTATGGGATCCGTAAGGACCCTGCAGATGTAACACCCCAGGACTCTATGGCTCACATATTCTAACATCCCTCCTATAAGGGGAGTATAAGTGGAGGGATGATTTTCTCATGATGCAAATGGGGAGACCACGGGCTAGAGAGGTTAAGGGTCTTCTCCAGGAAACCCCGGGACTCCTGATTCACAGCCCAATGTGCTTTCTGCCAAGATGGCTCACACTCTCCAGAGCAAGCTTAACACATTCAGTGGCTAGGCCTCTGGGAGAGGGATCCAGACCCTCCAGCCCTTGTTACTTTCTCACCTGCTGGATACAGGCAAACAAGGAGATGCTTCCACAGGTCCCTCCCACAGCTGCCCCTGGAGCCCATCCTGACCAACTCTAGCTGCAAAGACATGTCCTCTCATTACTGAGGCCCAGCAGGCTGATGAGTTCCTGTATTCCTCCCCACAGGGGCGTCACCTGGATCATGAGGTCATCCCTCTGCTGGCTCCTCCCACTTCTCCTCATCTTGGCCTCAGAGGCCCAAGGCCAGCCAACAAGACGACCAAGACCCAGACCAAGGCCCCAGCCCAGACCCAGACTCAGGCCCACACCCAGCTTTCCTCAGCCCGATGAGCCATCGGAGCCTACAGACCTGCCTCCTCCCCTCCCACCAGGCCCTCCATCTATCTTTCCTGACTGTCCCCGGGAGTGCTATTGCCCCCCTGATTTCCCATCTGCCCTCTACTGTGACAGCCGCAATCTTCGAAAGGTCCCTCTCATCCCATCCCGCATCCATTACCTCTATCTCCAGAACAACTTCATAACTGAGCTCCCAGTGGAGTCCTTCAAGAATGCCACGGGCCTGAGGTGGATCAATCTGGACAACAACCGAATTCGCAAGGTGGACCAGAAAGTGCTAGAGAAACTACCCAGCCTGGTGTTCCTCTACATGGAAAAGAACCACCTTGAAGAGGTGCCCTCGGCTCTGCCCCAGAACTTGGAGCAGCTGAGGCTAAGCCAGAACCATATCTCCAGAATCCCACCCGGCGTCTTCAGCAAGCTGGAGAAACTGCTGCTCCTGGATCTCCAACACAACAGGCTAAGCGACGGTGTCTTCAAGCCCGACACCTTTCAGGGCCTTAAAAGCCTCATGCAGCTCAACCTGGCCCACAACATCTTGAGAAAGATGCCACCCAAGATCCCCGTGGCCATTCACCAACTCTACCTGGACAGCAACAAAATTGAGACCATCCCCAGTGGATACTTCAAGGGCTTCCCCAACCTGGCCTTCATTCGCCTCAACTACAACAAGCTCTCAGACAGGGGCCTCCCCAAGAACTCCTTTAACATCTCCAACCTACTCGTGCTCCACCTGTCGCACAACAAGATCAGCAACGTGCCCGCCATCAACAACAAACTGGAGCACCTGTACCTGAACAACAACAGCATCGAGAGTGAGTGGGGGCAGGGCTGGGGTGCAGCCACTGGGAGGGAAGCTGGAGTCTCTTCTGCCTCAACACTTTCTCATGAGCCTCATGGCGGGGTGGGTGCAAAAAGCACCCAATGTGGCCCTGGTCTTCAAACCTTGGTCTTTCCACTTACTATCTATGTGACCTTAAAAGGATATCTGACCTCTCTGGGAAGTTTCCTCATTTGTAAAATGAGAATGGCACAAAGTTGACATGAAGATTTAATAGTTTAATATGGATAAAGTGAGAATACCATGCTTGGAGGGTAATAGCTTTTCTCCCTCCACCCCTTCCCATCAGCCCCAGCTCTTTTGCCCTCCAGATCTATAGGTAAGGTAGACATGGAATATAGCCCTGGACATTCTCCTAAAAGCAGAATGGTGATATTTAAATGTTGACTCTGAAATGTCCTGGGCCTGTCCACTGCAGAAACTGGCAGCTGTGAGGAAAGAGTCTTCTTCCCAAGCCTAAGCCTAGGTTTTAAAGAGTCTGTAAAAAGCATACACAGAGAGGCAACTATATACTCAGAGTATACAACCGGTAGAAATGTGCAGCCAGAATAACATGTCCGTATGCAGGTGCTTTCTGAATCTATCTGGAAGGCTGGAAGATTTAGTCATATAAGATAGTACACTTAAGGCAGAATTTGCCTAAGCTACATTTACAGGGTCCCAGGATTGGGATAAAAAAATCGCAGGCCAGAAAAGAGGCTCGAAGTCACAGTTTTACTTCAATCAAAAATGTCAGGTCTGAGTAGAGCATCAGCAGAACAGTTTGAAAACAAAAGAGAGAATATTATCTGGTCCGTGGACAAAATCAGGCTACATTCACACAAGGAACGCAGCAGCTGCGCAGATAAAGGACAGCACGAGGAAAGAGAAGCACTCCTAAAATAATATTAGTAATCCTTAGTTTTCAAGCCAAAGGATGAGAGGAAGATTTTTGAATTTCTATAATAGTGAAACAAGCAGGTGGGAGAACAGGCTTATTCACTCATCTGAGATAATTACACAAAGGTAGGGGAAGGCTTCTTAAAATCTTGTAAGAAACAAATTCAGGAAAAGGGAAAACTACTGTCTAATTTTACCCTGCAGGTAGCAAACTAATGGAACACATTACCCCCAGGAGGCTGGATAGGCCACAAATCTAGACAGAAAGGATACCTTGATTAATACATGGCTGACAAGTTTCTACCACATTGTGGAAGAACAGGCTGCAGGGGTGGGGTGGGTAAGGGAGTATATTATCCAGCCTTCTGAGGTTGAAGACAGAAAGATCACACCCACTCTCACCATTTCAGATTTGAGGACTAAGCATCAGGGTGGTAAAGTCCAAAGTCACAAAGGTCATAGGAAGAAAATCCATCTATGTCAGGGCTCTTTCTGCTACTCCAATGTTGAAGAGAGAAGAAAGGGGAGAGAGGGAAGACGAGGAAGAGGAAGAAGGAGATGAAGAGCAACCACAACAACAACCCACAGAAGATAAAACAAGCAAGGCTTAGGGAGAATAAAAAGCTCCATTTAGAAGATGACATACCTCATGTCATCTAATAAGAGGTGAAGGAGAAAATGGAAACTCATTTTCCATTTGAAAGCCTACCACAATTTGGCCATAACTTACCTTTCCAGCTTACTTTCCCCAGAATCGGTAATCAACTTCTGAATCAACAGATTCATCGTGTCCTAGGACCGCATGCCCTTCCCAGGCCCCCTTTCCTCTTCCTGTCATCCCTATTTCAGCTAATGTAACCATCTCCTGCTCATCATCATGCCTCACATCCTGTTCACAGGAAAACCTCCAGAGTAATCCATCCACCTGCTGGCTTCAGATCTTGCTTCCCCCTATTGTTTCTCCACACTGTAGCCAGATTCATCTTTCTATAGTATAAACCTGATCATAGGACCCTTCCAGGTTTAACACTCCAGGACACTATGGTTCATATATCCCACCATCCGCCTCATAGCAACAGTCCTGCTCAGTGCCATTCCTCAGACTGGGAATCAAAGACCCCATCCTTAGTGAAATATTTGAAAGCCTACCATAACTGGTGGCCACAACTTACCTCTCCAGTTTAGTCTTCCTAGTATATCACATTGTACTATTTACTGGTCCCAAACTCTGTCATGAGCTTTTTGGCCTCCACAATATCATTCAAATAGGTCACAGCATCAGAACACCATCCCCAGGTCTCTACCTGCTGTAATCCTATCTTTGAAGGTTCAGCTGAAAGTTTACTTCCTCTATGACTCTTCTGAGTAAATTTTCCATAACCATTGTTGATCAATTCCAACTTAATTTGTTTCACAAATGGGTAAACGGAGCCTGGAGGTTAGGGTCGACTCATTCATGGTCACACGTTCCCAAGAACTCATCAGCCAGTTCCAGAGAGGAAAACTCTAGAGTCCTTGTCCCTGTCTACCCTCTTCTTCCTCTTTGTCTTTGCCTCCAGCCCCGTCAGGCCTGACCCCCTGCCCATCTCTCCTGCTGACTTCTCCCCTTTTTCTCCATAGAAATCAATGGGACCCAGATTTGCCCCAACAATCTAGTTGCCTTCCACGACTTCTCCTCGGATCTGGAGAATGTGCCACACCTCCGCTACCTGCGGCTGGATGGAAACTACCTGAAGCCGCCCATCCCACTGGACCTCATGATGTGCTTCCGCCTGCTGCAATCTGTGGTCATCTAGGCCTTACCCTGCCCCTGGAGCTCCTCTGGCCACACTTGAATACAGTGGCCCAGGTGCCTGTGCCCACCATTTGTTTTCTCTGTCTCCTTTTCTTGCTCTCAGCTTTGCCTTTCTTATCCCACCCTCCTGATGCAAGGATAAGCCACGTACTCTGCTGCCCCTGCAGCTTCTAGAGCAAGACTTCCAAAGGCTTGATTTGGTCCACTCAGCTCAAAGACATCCACTGCACATCCAAACTTCTGGACCCAGAAGCACAGAGGTGTGTCTAAAGACTTCATATTCTCTTCTCTCTCCTCCCCCCCTCATCACTCCTGGGTAAGTCTGGGCTATGAACCGACATCTGGATCTTGTCCTGGCCAAAGCAAGCAGAAGATGGTCAGGGGCAGCCTAGAGGTGAGGTTTGGGAAGTCCTGCTGGAAACTCCTCCATGGTGGGCAGCTCTGGCCCAAAGAGGCTAAGAAACCCGTGTCTCCCTGGCTGAGGATCCCATCTTCCAAAACTGCTACTCCACCACCCCATTCACTGGCACCAGACAGCGCACCAGCTCTGTGCCAGCCCGTGTTCTCTGGAAAGGAAGTGCAAGGGAATGGCTGAGGGAGGGCAGAGGGTCAGAGATTCACAAGGGCCTGCATCCAGCTGTCTCTTCATAGGGATGAGATGGGGCCCTCCTTCTCAGAACACAGCCTCCTGGCTGGTCCTCTCTGTTCCAAGAGTAAGAGCAGGGAGGAACAATCCAGGAGAAGAATGGCTCAAAAAACTAGGAATCAGCTGGTGGGAGAGGGGTGGGAGTCAGAGACCCAGGATGGGCCCGTGTGGGTGCAGATGGATCCTGCTGCCCCCTTGGCCACTCTGGATAAGAGGCCTGATGCCCTGCGGAACACAGCACCCACAGTGGAGTGTACACAGCCACCAACCCCCCCCCGCCATCTGTTCTCTATCAGTGAGGATGGCCCAATTCTTTCCACTCCCGGGAAGCAGTTCCTGAGAAACTGCTCAAGAAGGGGTGGAGCACCTGGAAATCTCCCAGAAGCCTCTTCCACTTGCGCAGATTGGCCTCCCCTTCTAAGACAGACACAGCAGTGACACCTGGTGGCTGGTGCTTGCCACAGCTGGCTCCCACGTTCCTGCTCATCTCTCTGGTGTGATTTTCCAAGATCAAGGAGTTGGCCTCAGGTTCCAACTTGGAGAGCCATGGGCGATGTGCATGGTCTCTCTCTCCTCTGGGGTCTAAAGGGCACAAAGGTACAGAGGCCCCAAGGTGGGGGATCTGATTCCCATCATGAGTGAACACAAGTGGGAACCTTCAGGAAACCAGTTGAGGATACAGTTTGTTCCGATCTGCTCTCTTACCTTATGGGTCCCCTCTGCTCTCAGCTTTCATGTGGTACACCAAGGAGGTGGATAAGATACCCCTCCAAGGACCCTCTGGCGCTCATGTTCCTGTATGCAGCTCCATCCTTTAGACCATGTTCTAATGCAGGACAAGTCCTAAATATTATCCCTTTCCCTTGCAATAATTTATTCCCTGTATGGACTGTCCTTCCCCCAGAGTTCCCACCCCACCCTGTCTGGCCCAGGTGAGCAGTGTGACAGGCCTCTAAGGGAAGCCTGGGTTCCACAGGGCTGACTCAACCTCATCTTCCCCTTAACTCCCTCTAGGGGATGCTGCCCCTCTACAGCCTCTGAGTGTATGTTGGTGGGGGTGGGGGCATATGTCGTAGAAATGAGCAGGATACAGTGCCCACTCCCAAGTTAGGCTGAAAAAAGTTACAGCGATGTTTAAGAAATTGGATTAAGCTAGGTCCCTAACCTCAAGAAATTCCCATTATACTCTTATTTTTCCCTTTTGCTAATTTACAGAAAATGGGCCCATTTCATTACAGCCTCCTTCCCCCATGCTCGCATACAACTGCTTCATTCCTCGAGGCTGCAGCTGGTTTCTTCGAGGCTGCAGCTGGTTTCTCCAAGGCTCCTGCTTAGAGTCAAGATATTATTGTGGCTGTAAGCAACCTGGTGCTATGGCCTGGATAAGCCCCTTCTGCACCTTATTCCCACCTTGCGCCCTCAGCCCCTCTGATGAGGCCCTCAGGGGAGCATAGCTCCTGGGGCTCCCCGGGGAGGAGGGGTCATTCCCCAGCTCCTGCCAACCTGAAGTGTTTTGTTTCAGCAGCAACAAAATCACCATCATCCTATTGCCACATCTAGAATATTTCTGCTTCCTCCATTACTCCCTGTATCTGTAAACCAGAGGAAATTAAATTGGCTTTACAGCACCACCCTCCCACATACAATGTGCTGTTTTCCCTCGGGTTTAAGGAAGCCCCCTCCTCCATATACAAGTTAATTCTCTCAGTGCTGCTGACATATGCACATACAGGTGTGTAAGTAGGTGTGTATGTATGTGTACTCTGTACATATATCTATTCTTTCTTGAAGACCATATTAACTTTGTGCAACAACTTTGACATTCCAGCACGCTTCACAGCAGAGAAAATAAAGTGATATGAAAAATATCCTGCTTGAAATTGACAATGTAAACAGATGAGAATAGTACCTTAAAGTCACTTTGCCACCCCTCTCCCCCTGCCTCCCACCTTCCTTGCTCTGAGAAGACTGGTGGAGAAAGGATCCTATCCTTAAGAAGCTCTAGGAAAATTATTCCAAAAGTTTTTCTGGTGAATTTCCCCCAAACTCACAATTGTTACAAAAATAATCCCTAAAGTCAGACAAGAAATTTGACAGCTACATTTGAAGCCCAAATCTCCAAGTTCTTTTTAACCCGCAGATACCAAATTGTTGAGGTCTCCCAAATGCTCTGTACTGAAAGACAGAAAACAGACACCACTCCTGACCAGGAAAAGATAACAGACTAGTTGAGGACAGGTAGTGTAAGATACACAAAACAGTGGCAGAGGTGTATCAAGGGCAGTGAGCAAAGGGCCAGCCACAACATCTGGAATGGTCTACATGCTATGCAGATGTTCACAGAAGGGCAAAAACAGGGTACCCTGGAATCTGTCTTCAGGTGGAAGGTTTGTTCCAGAACCAACCCTGTGATCCTCCCGGACTACACCATCTTCTTTCCAATGAAAACTGCCAGATGCTGTCCCACCCCTCCCACCCTGCCCCCTAAATTCCTGCTTCAGTTCAATTCAGCAAGTTTTCAGCATATATCAACCATGTGCAAGGTTCCCAGCTAAGAATTCAAGGATAAGTAATATATACCCCATGCCACTGAGGAATTCATACAGGAAAAAATCCATGAATTAGTAATTGCATGTCTTAAGTGTTTGCAATAATGTTGGGTACAGAAAGCATAGTGGAGAGGGCCTCTACTTCTGCCTGGGAGAAACCAGAATGGCTCCTATCATTTGAGCTGGATCTTAAGGTTTGAATCAGATTTTGCCAGGTGGGAGAAGGAGGAAAAAGCACATAAACAGGAAAGAAGGGAAGCAGCATGAGAAAAAGATTGGGAGACATGGAGTCTACCCTGTATGAGGTGTGTGTGTGTGTGTGTGTGCCTGAGAGAGGAAGAGAAATGAGTTCCAGTCATGGAGTTATGTAGCTACAAGCCCTCAGCAGGGAATATACCCTTGCTGTCCAAAAAGCAGGAGGGTTCCTGAAACTTCCACCCCTGCCTCTCTCTCTGCCCACGAACAGGGAAGCAACAGGGTCAGCTGGCCAGACTTCTGTCCCCAGGGCCTGCCACCTCCGTTCCATCATCATGCCTCCTGCTTCTCCTAATGAGATTCGGATTAGACCAGCTCCTGCACCTCCCGCCACCTTTTGCGGGCTCTCTGGGAGCTGAGCTGCCTGGAACAACAGCATGATCGTTAGACGGTTCCCACGTAGGTCACACACACGCACACATCCCATGGACCCTCCCAGAAATCCATGGTAACCAGAGTGTGTGCCGGTGTATTTGTGAAACCGAGAGCAGAAGCTGGGAGAGGGTCTAAGACGTGCAGCCTAAACCAGAAGCTGCTCCACTGGGGGCCGGGGGCGGGGGTGGAGGGGGGCGTGGGGAGGGTGGAGCCAGCTCATGCGTGGAGTGACCGCAAATCTGGCCAAGCTGGCCGAGTGCGTGGGAGAATACCGACTGTAGGGGCCACAGCGATAGAGCCCAGAGAGCAGGAGGGCTGGCGGGTGTGCGTCACCGAGAAAGCGGGGAAGGAGAGTGGGAGCAGACTGCAGGGGGGAATGAATGAACCGTCACATCTGCATTCTTCGCAGGGAATAAATGGTGTGGGGTGGGGAGGGGTGACGCCCAGGCTGACTCGGGGGCGGGGCGGGGGCGAGGGTTTCTGGCTGCGGAGCCTAGGCTGTAGAGAGAAAGTAGAGGAGGACAGCCCGCCACATATGCATTCTGTTTCCTGGGCACCTTCCTGGCTCCAGGGGCTCCCTCCCTCCACCAGCAGAGCCCTGCGTGTCTCTGCACACGTCGGGGGCCGTCTGGGGCACAGGAATAAGTGTTGCTCTGGTGACAAGTTTCTTGGGCTGGGGAAGCCCTCTCCACACCAGCTGGTGCCCAGGAGCACTGCCCCTGGAGCCAGGCTGTTAGCTCTGCCCCTTCACCTGTTGTGCCAGGGCAGAGATGAGTTCTGCCAAGGCCATCTCTTCTGAGGGCACAGAGACACATGGCCTCAGGACCTCAGGGGTGAGGCAAAGAAGGGGAGGGTCATATGAATAAAGGAGAACTCTCTGGCCTGAGAATCAGGAAATCTAGGACCTGGCCCTGGCTCTGTGTGACCTTGGGCAAGTCACCTCACCTTGCTGGGCCTCGGTTTCCCCACATGCACTATGAAAGTTTTGGATTAAACGATCCCAAGGAGAACCATGCAGCTGGGATTCGGTCTCTGGTTAGTGGGAGGAAGTAGGGAGAAGGGGCGTCACCTAAGAACCTGGACAAACACGTATGCAGGCTGGCAGACTCCTGGGGACGATGTCTTAGCCCCTTACCCGTGCCTTCAGCAAGGACTTGCCCTGCAGCAACCTAAGGCACCAGGGAAAGGAGAGTCTTTCCTGACACATACATCTTTGGTAGGGGACCATGGAGTGGGGGGGGGATTCTCCTCAGCCCCCTGAGGACCCCACACAATGCCTCCTGGTGTTTATGATCAGGAAGTTTTTTTCTAGGGCCCAATCTTATAGATTTGGAGAATTTCCTATATCTTCCTCCCCATCATCGTCAGAGAGCTTGAAGCTGGCTATCAAATCCTGCTCCATCCCCCATTCACCTTCTCTTTGAATCTCTCTCCCTGTGGTGATCTTTGTTCAGTTATGGTCCTGGATTAGAGGTCCAGGTGGTGGGTAGTGGTGCTGGTCGGAGTACCTCAGCTGAGCCTCTTTTAATCTTTGGATTCTGTCTATGAAACCAAAGCCTTATCACTCTCTGGCTGGAGAAAAAAGCTGGAAAGCCAAGCTCTATCCCTCCACATACCCCCACTGCTGCCTTCTCTTCTTGGAGAGTACAGAATCTGAGGGGTTGATCTACCCTCAGGAGGTGGGAACCACCTGCCCCCTCAAAGACGGTGGGCCAGAAAAAGAGAGACGTAGCAGACAGAGAAAGAGAGGAAAAGATGATGGGAGGTGGGGAGGGGTACATATAGGGGGCTGAGAGTAGAAGAGGTGGAGGGAGGGAGAAAAAAATTCTTTCCAACCAAGCAAAGGAGTGGGATGAGGGACCTGCTGAGGAAGGAGGAGAAGAAACAGCTGGACGTCAGGAAAAAGAGAAGTCTGATTGGCTACACGCCTGCCTTGGCTGGCTCCCCTGCCCTCCCCAGGCGACTGTCTACCCAGACCCCTCCGTGGGTCATGACTTCTCCATCAGACTCCCCACCTCTCTGGAAGCTGTGAGCCTCCATTTGGAACCAAAAGAGTCTACAGGGGTAAGGTTCAAGGCTTTGAGGTGTTAGGCCCATTGGTATGCAAATGAGGGAGAGTGCTTGTGGGGAGGAGGGCACAGGGGTGCAGTGGGGTGGGGTGTCTGGGTTGAGACAGGGGATTGAGGTTGGAGGGAGGCAGTAAACTGTCTTAGGGCTTTTGCTTTAAGATTTTTTTGATTATATAATTTGGTTTGGAGTAATGTATGGGAGGTAAGATGAAGAGACACCTCTTGCTAGGATGGGGGCTTACCCCCTTGCCCAGCTAAAATTAAGAAAGGGAGCGTGCTTCCTTTGGCAGCACACATACTAAAATTGGAACGCTACAAAGAAGATTAGCATGTCCCGTGCACAAGGGTTACACGCAAATTTGTGAAGCTTTCCATTTTTTTTTTTTTTTTTTGGCTGCATTGAGTCTTTGTCGCTGTGCGCGGGCTTTCTCTAATTGCGGTGAGCAGGGGCTGCTCTTCGTTGCGGTGCGCGGGCTTCTCATTGCAGTGGCTTCTCTTGTTGCGGAGCATGGGCTCTAGGTGCACGGGCTTCAGTAGTTGCAGCACGCTGGCTCAGTAGTTGTGGCGTACGGGCCTAGTTGCTCGCGGCATGTGGGATCTTCTGGGACCAGGGCTCGAACCCGTGTCCCCTGCATTGGCAGGCGGATTCTTAACCACTGTGCCACCAGGGGAGCCCCATATTTTTTATAATTGAGTCACTTTGCTGTACAGCAGAGATTGGCACAACATTGTAAATCAACTATACTTCAATTTTTAAAAATGAAGAAAAAAAGAGGGAGAGTCTACTAGAGACTTGTGTAGCCGGCTTTGGGGAGAGCTGCATTATCAGAAATACACTGGGTACCTCACACCCACACTGCACACATTCCTTGACCCATCTGTGCATATGTGGATGAACTTGTATGAACATTTGAATTCACCTGTACACAGAAACCTAAGGAATTTTCCGGGTGTGTACAACCAAACACAAAGAGCTCTTCTGTTTCCATAATCATTTGTTTCTAAAAAGCTGCATTTATAAATAGATTTTAAAACTAACATGCTTTTTTACACCGTAATCAATTTTTAAGCCTATGTTCTCTAAATGGACTAGTCATTCCTGGAACTAGGCATGCCTTATTTATTTCTGTGCCCCCAGAGACAAATACAGTGCCTGGGACTATTAAGATATCTCATAAATGTTTGTCAAGCAAAGGCATGAATGAATGAATGATCTTTTAAAAACCACAGGATTCCTTAATGGTGAAGTTTCTCTAAATCTAGTTTAGTGGCTAATGGTTGTACTCTGAGTGGGTGGTTGTATAAGAGAGAACATCTGTGTAAATTCACGAGCGTGTGCCTAGTTAGTAGGGAGGTATGTAGACAAGGGGACATGCATGAGTGTGTCTGTGTTGAGATAAGTAAATGAGCCTTTGCCAGGTGCCTGCACATTCCTGCGTGAGTGAATATCAGTGTGTGCATGAGCATGTGAAGAGACTGAACTGGCGAGCAGTGAGGGGGGCTGGCAGGAGATATCCCCCTAGATGTAGCCCCAGCCTTGAAGGAGCCTGCACATGAATGAAGGCACTAAGTGTGTGACAAATGGCTTAAGAATCTGCAAGTGTGGGGGTGGGAAGTGGGGTGAGTTTGTGAGCTGTTCCCCCAGGACTGGATACCTAAGTGATTCGGCCCCATTCTCATCCCATCTGCCACCTGCCAGGACTTCCATGAAGCTCCTGGCCTTACTCAGCCTGCTGGCCCTGATGCTGCAGGAAGCAGGGACAGCATCTCTCCCAAAGACGGAGAGGGAGAGGGAAGGAGACCAGCCACAAGGGGAAGGTGATTCTTATGCAGTTCTGCATCTGGGGGACTATGTCCTGAGCCTGGACAACTACGATCAGGTCATTGACCTGAGCAACTATGATGAACTCACAGACTACATGGACCAGCTCCCCAAGGTGAGGGGCATGCAGCAGACCCATTGCATTCCCTGCAAGAAACTGGGAGCCTGAGGCCTGGTCCCTCTCTACCTGTTCCATAATGCAGGTATCTCAAGCCTCCAACTTTCTCTAGGAGGTGGAAATTCTTGTCCCTCCACAGGAACTTGTCATTTAGATAATACTACGAAAGAGGACACAAAACTTCAAGTTCTTTGTCTGTTTGTAGCAAATTTTGTGGGACTTCCCTTAGAAGTCATACATCCCTCCTTCCCTCTGCCTTCAAGACCATAAGGTGTATCTCACTGGGACAACAGCAATGTCCTCACATTCTCCCTTGAAGAAAGGAATGCTACAACCTGTCTTTTCTTAGACTATCTTCAGTTCTGAAGTTCATCTCTCAGCCCTTTCTGGCCTTTGCAGGGACTGATCTTAAGTCTACACTCATCTGCTGTCTGACCTTGGTCTGTGCGGGCAAGGGAAAAGCCCAGCCTGGGGGGTCTGGAGATGTGGTTCTAGCTCTGCCACCAGCTTAGCCACCAGCTGGCCCCTTGAGCTCAGTCCCTCCCCTATCTGGACCTCAGTTTCCTCATCCATGTCATGATGAGGGGCCAGATTCTCAGAAGGTCCTTGCCTTCCTCACTCTTTCTGCCATCCTCCCCTCGTTCTCCACAGTGACTCTTTGCAAGCTTAAAATTGGTTGCTGAAGTTCCCAGAATCCAAAGTGAAGTCCCTCTCAGTCCCTCAAAGCTGGCTTACTGTATACTGTGTCTCCAGGTTAAAGGGACCAGCCTGGCTTCTCCAACCAGGACAAGTTTCACTCAGAGCACAAAGGCTCCAAGGACACCCCCTTCAAACCCCACAATGGCCAGGCCTAGGACGCTGGGCCTGCTGGTTTCCCCGACCAGCCACGGTAAGTTCACAGGCACAGGTCTCAATAGCCACAGGTCATGGGCCGGCAGCCATGACCCAGCACCAGGGGTGCCAAAGAGGAGTGTAGTCAGAGCTAGGGAGTGGAGGATCAGGGAGAGAAGGGGAAACAGCTGCAGGGGAGAAAAAAAAACAAAACAAAGGGAGAGGCTGGCTGTTCCTAATGCTTCTGCCTGAGTGCACAAACTGGATAGGAAGCAAAGAAATGCAAGAACTCCGCTGTGCCTAGAAAAGCCACCTACCTTAATTAATAGCATCGCTGGGGGAGCAGGTTGAGTGGTAATTAGATTAGAGACAATTAAAGGCCTGTAGAGAAGAATAAATAACTTTGTGGCTGTCATTTGGCATGGGGGCAAATGAAGCAGTCATACTGCTTTTCAGCTTGAATTCCCTCGTTAGCAGCTTTCCCCCCTCCTTGAGGCCCTCCTGGAGACTCTGGGATGCTGGCATATCCGCCGGTAGGGGGTTGGCACTCTGCTGGGGATCAGAACTGAGGCAGAGGAGGATGCAGTTAACTCCTGACTTGCTTGCTCTCGGTTCCTGTTCTCCTCTTGAGATGTTTGCCTTGGGTGGGTGTAGGATAATGGGGCATCTGTAGAGAAAACACTTCTGTCAGGAATCCATGACCTCCCAGGCTTAAAGAGGCCATAAAGGGCCTCAGCTGGACTTGCCATTCAAGGCCTGGGGATAAGTACACAGTCTGGTCACGGCTGGTGAAGAAGAGCTATCTCTTAATCTTGGGTCTGTGTCACTACCAACAGAGTTCCCCCTTGAGTTGGACTAGCCGTGATCTCCAGTAATCTCTGTCCTTTCTAATAACAAGGGATGGAAACCTCCTGCAGTATTCAGTAAAACCTTCCCAACTTTGTAAAGCCAGTCTGAGCTCAATGGCCTGGCCTAAGTCTCATGACCACTGGTCATGGACTGAGAACAGGGGAGGGATGTTTTCCAACAGAAAACTGAGATGCTGATACCATAAGAAGGGGAAATGAATCCTGGGCAGACAGCGTACACTCCACCTTGGCTCTATTATGGTTTTTGGAGCCATACAGAACATGTCTAACTCCTCGCCCACAAGGCAGATGGCAGAGCCGGCAGCCATTGGCCATTCCACTGAATTCTGGCTTTATTTCATCTTCATTGCACCTTTTAGGACTAGAGAGGAGCCCTATGGAAAAGAGACTGATAGATGTCCTAGAAACACCCACATAGGTCCAGAAAAACCTACACAGGACCAGGGTCTGATGAAGGCACTAATGGGCTTGGATTGTAATGGGTAATAACTGAGGGTGGATCTGCTTCTCTTAGGTCAAGGGCTGAGTGCCAGGCTGGCAGCGGCCAACAGCACTCCTGGGTACATTGTGACAGTCGGTCTGGGCAGCAACCCAACAAGACACAGACAACCACGGCTCAGACACTCCCTGGGGCCGGGGCTATTGGTCCCAGAGGCTGAAGGGAGTCTGACTGAGGAGGGGGGTCTCCCTTTGTTCTGTCTTCCACCTGGGCCAGGCCTGCCAACCTGTCTGATCTGCGTGTGCCTTGGTTCCTCTGTGTACTGTGACGATGCTGACCTAGAGGACATCCCTCCTCTTCCCCAGACAACCGCTTACCTGTACGCCCGCTTCAACCGCATCAGCCATATTCGGGCTGGAGACTTCAAAGGGCTGAGTATGTAATGTCCTGGCAACAGAAAAGAGTGGGTGGGCAGAGGGAACCCCCAGGGTTCTTTCCCTTGCCACCCAGCCACATTGAACAGTCACCAGACAAAGTGCCTTTCCCTGTTGGCTTTCAGTCTCTCCAGCTATCAAATGGAAATAGTCCCAGTCTCTTGAATTCCTTTCCTTGAAGATTTTTAGATGGCAGAAGTGACCTGTTCTTGTATGTTCTCCCCGAAGCTATGGGAAGCAGGGGAGGAGAAAGTATGATCAAGCCTACGTTTTCAGGCTGTCCCAGCAACTGTAGCTCTCTGCCGTCCTGGCCTCTGGACAAGACCATGTTAACTCTTGTCTCTAATCCAGATTCTTCCACTAATTACTGACAGCCTTCCTGGGCCTCATTGTTCTTTTGTGTAAACTAACAGGTAGAAGTGGGATGGATCCAGGGATTCCTGAGCCTGTTGGGTCTTACCCTCAAAAAGCTTCTTCCAAGCCAATCCACATAGGACAGAACTCCAGGGAAAGGTATTACAGAATCTGAGGGCTTTTCCAGGTTTATAAAGTTATTCCTTCTGGTTTGGACCTGGTGCAGGTGGAGAGCTGGCTAGCATCCCCTATCCTGAGAGGCAGGGAGCAGGTCACAGGCAGCTCCAGCAGGAGCAAGGGAAGATGGTACGTCCCTCATCTCTCTGTGTTCTGCCCTGCACCTCTTAGCAAAACTGAAGAGGATTGACCTCTCTAGCAATTTCATCTCCTCCATCGATGACGATGCCCTCCTCCTGCTGCCTGCTCTGCAGGATCTGATCCTCCCTGAGAACAAGCTGGCAGCGCTACCTGTGCTGCCCACTGGCATTGAGGTCCTGGACATCCGCCTGAACCAGCTCCGGAGCTCAGGGATACAGCCTGAAGCCTTCAGGGTGAGCCAGGGCCTTAAGTCCCCCATCTACCACCTGCCACCCATGCCTACGACCACACAAACACACACACACACCCCTGACCCTCACGGGGTATCTCTGCTCCAACCCTGTTCTGGAGCGTGAAAATCAAACCCCATTTCCCTCATCTAAACCATCAGCAGCCCCCCCTCTCCCTCTGTGGGGCACCTGGTCTCTTGGCTTCTTTCTGTGCAACTGCCCAATCACCTCCCTCTGCACCAACATCCTCGCACACTCAGTTTCTGCTCCCCTAAAACTTTGACTTACATGTGACTGGACTTGCAGTGGTACTGGCTCCAGTTCTCACTCTACATATTCTTTTATTTCCAAAACCCATCACTGACTGACTAATCACTGTCTTTCTAGGAGCAAATTCTCAGGAGAGAAAATCTGGTCACTGGCTGGCCAGTTTTGATGGGAAGGGCTAAACACATGGCACAAATATGGCCCCCTGGGCTGCCCACTCAGCAGGGCCAGGAAGAGTCCTGGGGACAGTTCCAGTGAGGAAATGAAGAGGGGTGTGGATGAGATTGACACCCCAGCTCTGTCGCACTCACATATGCAATTTGCTTCCATTGTGCCTGTGGCTCTCATTATGCTAGTCCGAGTATTTCCCGACCATGCTCTCCATAGCTGCTCCAGATTTAGCATCTGGAGACTTTTCATTTGGGAAAGTCCCCTCTGATAGCAGAGACGCTGAGGCTGGGCCGAAATGTCCTGCGTCCTGCCTCCCACCCACCTCTGCCCCTTGCCTGCTCTTCCCAGAGTCCCCACTGACACTGCCGAGTGCCTTCACACTCCCCCAGCTGCTGGTGCCTCAGTGGCAGCAGCTTTTCCTTCTGCATCCAGTGGGAAGAAATGGGCCTCCCCCACAGCACCCAGCGCGGAACCTGGCACCTGGCTGAGGCCCAGGAGACCCTGAGTGAGCGAACGGGGTCACATCAGGCACCCATCACTGCCAGGGCCCCACAGCACCCACCAGCCTCCCGCACCATTTGCCTCCTCCCCAGGCGCTGGAGAAGCTGCAGTTCCTCTACCTGGCCAATAACCTGCTGGACTCCATCCCCAGGTCCCTGCCCCTGAGCCTGCGCTCACTACACCTGCAGGTGAGCGGCCTCCCCAAGAACAAGAGCATTGAACAGCACAGAAAGTGGAGGTCAGATTGCAGGGAGCCCGCCCCCTTAGGTAGCGGTGGGTCTACATCACTGAGAGCTCACTGGAGACAAGGATTGGTAGGTCTTGTTCAGACCACTGTGCACAGACTCAGTTTGATTTCTTCCCCTTGCTGCTCTTTGAAACACTTCCCCTCCATGTCCTTTTCCCATCTCACCCAATTGCTTGTTCCTCTCCCCCTTCCCTTACCCTCTGTCTCCCGTCTTCCCTTCATCCCTCTCAATCTCCCCTCTCACTCCATCTGTCCTCAGTGGGTCTCCTCTCCTCTTTCCTTGTATGGGGCGTTGGCTTTCTGTGCCTCGGTTTCTCCAGTTGTAAAGGGGAGGCGAGCTGGTAGGGAGAGCGGACTGAGCCTGCCTTCAGTGCTGCCTGAGGGCAGAATCTCCAGGCGGAGGAGGCTTGTCAGTGTGTTCTTTCCAGAATAACATGATAGAGACCATGCAGAGGGACACCTTCTGTGACGCTGAGGAGCACAAACACACCCGGAGGCAGCTGGAAGACATCCGCCTGGACGGCAATCCCATCAATCTGAGCCTCTTCCCCAGTGCCTACTTCTGCCTGCCTCGGCTCCCCACGGGCCGCTTCACCTAGCTCACCTTCCACTGCTCCCAAGTAAGAGCCCTTGGAGGACCACCGAGGGCACGGGCCTCCTGGGCCATAGGGCCCGATCCCTGTCAGTGGTCTTTCATCCAGGCATTAATCACCCTCAAGATCCGATTGCAAAAATCCACACACACCCCTCCCCCAACACACACACGGAAATGTCTTCCAGGAGCCAGATTTGTATTTCTCCATCCTCTTTCCTTAACACCTTATGGCTCCTGGCTCAGAGAATAGCGACGTCTGCAGCAAAACTCTTTCCCATATCCCCCATCCCTCCTACCCATACAGAATGCCAAGAAAATCATGTAAGAGGAAGAGGAGGAACAGAAAGAGAAGGAGGAAGTGGGGAGAAGCAGTGGCGGGCTGGAGCCAGCTCTTATTACTAGGCTTGCAAGAACTGATTATTAAAATCTTCCAGAATTTTGCAAGCCCGTTGTTAAATACAGCCATTATCAAAAACTAAATTATATAAACTCACAATTAAATATATTATGTTGAAAACAAATGTAATAAATATTCAAACTCATCACTTCCCAATTATTTTACTATGTTTTATTGTTAACCATGTTCTTGAACTTATTTACGTCCACGGTACTTGTGTGGTGGAAATACTATATAATGACATGCTACTACTACCCATCTCTTCCCAACTCTGCTTTCAGTGACATCACATTGGTAGTCTGAAATTGGCCATGTTGGGAGTATTTATACCATGCACATCGGTAAACACTACACATTAGGATTTTTTTGAGAAAGAGAGAAAGCCTGTCGTTAAGCATTTGCCAGCACACCACTGAGGAAAAAGAACAGCTGTTTAAAGTACCCTTCCCCCTACTTCCAGGGGGGTAGGGTGGGGTTTCTGTGGGGCTTTTAAATTTTTCTTACTTTTTCTATGCCAGAGCTTCCTGTTATATTTGGAGGGAGCCATTCATAAGGATGGAGAACTGACATGAATCTTCATCTGGATGCCTCCTTGTAGCGCTTACCTATTCCTGGCTCAGTGACCAGCTTCTGAGCACGGATGGCTCAGCCAGCTGGTTCCTAGCCATGCTCTCTTGATGTTTAACCACCAGAGGGCAGCCTTGTGCAAAGATAAATAAATAAATATAGCAATTACCTACCTGCAACCTTCTTGGATCCTGGGCTGGGCCTGCTGTACTGGGCGAATGGGAAGAAGGGCAACTATGATCTAGCCAACTTGCCCCTTGAACTATAATGGGAGGAGAGATGTCATCTT
Source organism: Balaenoptera acutorostrata (assembly GCF_949987535.1). Classification (NCBI taxonomy): domain Eukaryota; kingdom Metazoa; phylum Chordata; class Mammalia; order Artiodactyla; family Balaenopteridae; genus Balaenoptera; species Balaenoptera acutorostrata. Next base: position 158,156,374 of record NC_080064.1, read on the forward strand.
TCTCCTTCTTATAAGGACATGTTGGGCAAGGAGGGGTGTAATAGATGGGTGCTTGGCATCAGGTGTTGACTAGGGCATAGAAGAAGGGCGAGGCAGGCAATTCATGTATTCATTCAGCAAGGATTTTATTGAGCACCTACCTGCTATGTGCAGATAGTATGCAATAGACATACTCCTTTTCTTCATGGAGCTTAAAGTTGAGTGTGGAAGACATGTGTGAAACAAATAATCACACAAATAACCACACTATTCAACTCATGATAAATACTGTAAAAGGAATATACAAAACGCTATGAGAACTTACAGGAGGGGGACACAGTTTAAGGGTCCAGGAGACCTTGAAGAATCAATGTCTAAGCTGAAAGCTGAAGGAATAGGAGTTAGCCAAGGCAACCACTCAAGGCCCCCGGTGGTCCCCAAGTCTGGATGGACAGGTGTGTCTTGGGGCCCACCTGGAAGGGAACCCATTCATCTGCCTCCCCCACCTCTATCTAGACCTCTCCAAGTACTGTGGATGCTCAGGACAGTCCTGTAAGCAGACCAGTCAGGGATCATTATTCACATTCTTCAGATGAAGAATTTGAGAACTAGAGAAGACTCCACACACAGGCTGCAAACTAGGAGTGGGAAGTCTCAAAGGCGGTGAGAGGGGCCTGGTGCAGTTGCTGCTGTGTCCACCCTCCCTCTCCCCAAGAACCCAAGTATTCCAGGACCCAACAAGCTCCCTCTCTCTCTCTCTGTTTCTTTCTCTCTGTCTCTGTCTCTCTCTTGCTCTTTCTATCTCTCTCACATACACGATCTCTCTCATTCCCCAGTCCCATCCTTTCCATATCCCACTTTATTTGATTATGACCAGGCCGAGGCATGCAACAGTTGGAAACCTCAAGATCCACAAGTGCAAGAAACCCTGATTTGAAATAATCCAATGAAAAAAACAGAAGAAATTTTCCAGAACTGGGGCTCCCGTGTGCTAGAAACCACATCATACCCATATGCCCCAAGATTAATATGTGCTAAGTACAGAAAGTCATCTGACCCCTGTTCTATTGTGGGAGAAGGGGACTCACAATTTCTGGACTCCTGGAATTTGCCAGACACTGTATTAGAAGTTTTTATGCACATCAACTCACTTAATCCCAACCACCACTCTAGATAGTAGAGATGTTTATCTCCACATTGTGGATGAGGAAACAAGTTTATGAAAGGGAGGTACCCAAATTCACACAGCTAATAAGTGGCAGAGCCAGGATTCAAACCCAGGTCCCTCTAAGCATAGGTTATGGAGTCCCGCTGTCACAGCACACTTCGATGTAGGCACTACTTTCAAGACCAGTCAAAGTAGGCAGGTTCCTTTCCTGAGGCCATGGCTGCTGCGCTGGGTAGGATTTCCCCAAGGGCCTGCTGCCTTTGCAGCTGTCTCCTAACTAATGCCCCATTTTTGGCTAGGGAAACCCAAGGAATAGAAAGAACGCCCTTGTTGGCCGCCTCCCTGAAGAAATTATAAATAGTGCATCTGTCCCTTGGCCCCTCCCATGATCCAGGGAGTGGGGCGGGAAGAGAAATCCAAGTGGCTCCCAGCAGCTCTTACATCTTGACTGAAGGAGCTGGGGTTCTTCTCAGGGACCTAAAGAAGTTAGGGTCGGACACTTGGCAGGGGAAAGAGAGAGCACCTCTTTATCCAGACTGAGGGTCTCCTGTCCGGTGGAATGGTAAAGACGGGTGTGAACTAGCCCTGAGGAAAAAAGGGAGAGCAGAGAAGAGTGGGCTGCGGGGGTCCAGTCAGGTGGGGAAGGGGCCTCACTGCTGATGCAGCGGGCAGTGCTAGGTGGGATTTAAATCCACCTCTTCAAAGAGCCAGTCTTTTCTAGCCTCACTCATCCAGGTCCTTAATGGCACTCAGCACCTGTGCTCCACCTTGGCAACCTTGGTGAGGACCCTTGCTCTTGGGTGGCTCCCTGGTGGCCCTCCTGCCAGCCCTGAGCAGAGGGGAGCACCCCCCACCGTTGCACCCCATGGCCTCAGGATGGTTCTAGCTCCAGGCAAGCGCCCTGACCAGTCCTGTGACTGTTGTGGGAGGAGGCAAAGAGGCCAGGGTAAGTTTGCATGACTGCCCGTCCACCTGCCCATCCTCAGCTCCACAGCCAGGCCCAGGGCAGGAAGAGGCTCGTAGGGAATGGAGGGAGGGAGGGGCTGCTGGAGGGGCTGGAGCTAAATCCATTCAGGAGCCAGGGAGTGTTTCCTCACCCTGACCTTGCCTTGCTTCTTCCTTTTCCCTTTAATTTCCTCCCTGAATAATAATCTCTTATGCTTATGCTGTAAATTTTCACTTTACAGATCTCTTTGATATATGGGATTGAATTTATGGTCCCAATAACTCTGCAGACGGTATTATTATCTCTACAGATAGAAAATGGGAGGCTAAGTGATTTGTTCAAGAGAAAGTTGACTTAACATATAGAAGCACAAGGGAGATGGGGGGAGACAACCATCATTTCTTGGGAATTTCTGCAGGAGAAATGGAAATCCCATCACCAGCTGCTGGAGCAATGGATTAGTATCCCCCTCCCCACTCCCCAAGAGCTCTTTGAAAAGCAAGGAACAGGGAGAGCATCTCTCAGACTGGCAAAATGCGTGCCACCCACAGGGCTGTGGGCCTGCATCCTGATGGTGCACAGGAGGTAATGAGGAGAAGGCAGCTTCTGTGAATCTCAGCGCAGGAAAACCCCAGGACTCAAGGACACACTGCCCCCCATCTCTGCCCCCACCCCAGCAGGCACATGGACAGCCCAGCACCCACACGCCCCCATCTGTGTCCTTCTTGCTTCCGGCCAGAAGGAGGGAGGCAGACAGACAGGAGGTGCATGAGGCTCTGCCCTGCCCCCTCCACCGTCTGGATCTCTCAGCTTTCTCCTTCCTCCTGCCTGCCCCTCCCCTCTCCCCCACACTAGACACCAACTCAATTTGGCCTGTCCTCTCTTTCAAGGTCATCTCTCTCAGCTGGACCAGCTTCACATCCCCCAGCAGCCAACATCTCACCGTCTCACAGACCTCCCTCCTGTGGTTGCCGGCAGCTTAAAGGAGGGTCTCCATAAGGAGGGGGGATGCTGGCTTCTTTCCCCACGGCTCCCATGTCTCCCTTCTCCTCCAAGAGTGACAAAGCAGCCAGGGGACCACCTCCTTCCTGTCTCACTGCACAACCCCCCA